>NC_133379.1:17948581-18238070 GCF_049309525.1 Garra rufa | reverse complement strand
ACAATTAATTGTGATTAATCGCTAATAATTGTGATTAATCGCTTTTCAAATAAAAGTTTTTGTTTACATAATATATTTGTGTTTACTGTGTATATTTATTATGTATATTTAAATACACAGACATGCATGTATATATTTAAGAAAAATATGTTTATATATTAAAAAATACTTATATAATATCAATTATGAATATAAATATATACATGTAAATACTAGGGCTGCAAAACGATTAATCGCGATTAATCGCATTCAAAAAAGTTTATGTTTACATACTATATGTGTGTGTACTGTGTGTATTTATGATGTATATATAAATACACACATATATGTATAATTTTTAAATATATATATATATATATATATATATATGCTTGTATATACTTTTTATTTTATAATATTTTTATATTATTTTTTTATAATATTTTTTATAATATATTTATTAGTACTGTCAAGTGATTAATTGTGTTAATCACATCCAAAATAAAACTTTTTGTTTACATAATATGTCTGTACCGTGTTTATTTATTATGCATATATAAATCCACACGTACAGTATATATTTAAAAAAAATTACATGCATTTACATGTATATTTGTATTTATATAATTAATATTATACATAAATATACTTATTTTTCTTAAATATATCAATGCATGTGTGTGTATTTAAACATACATAATAAATATACACAGTACACACACATATATTATGGAAACAAACACTTTTTTTGTATGTTATTAATTGCGATTAATCATTTCACAGCACTAATATTTATATATATATATATATATATATATATATATATATATATATATATATATAAAACATATTTTCCCTTAATATATACATGTATGTGTGTATTTATATATACATAATAAATATACACCATACACATACATATATAGTATGTAAACATAAACTTTCATTTTAAATGTGATTAATCACAATTAATCGATTTGCAGCCCTAGTAAATACATGTAAATATTTACAGAATATATACTGTATGTGTGTGTATTTATACATACATAATAAATATACACAGAATACACATATATTATGTAAACAAAAATTATTATTTTGGATGCAATTAATCGCGATTTATCACGATTAATCGTTAGACAGAACTAGTTGCCACCCATGATCATTTAGCTCTAATTTACTGGCTTAAATATATTGTCCAGCGTTTAAAGTTCAGCAATACTTGAGACCATTTTTGAGTAATGATGCTTTTGGGAAACGGACCCAAACAGACTGACTGCTAACATGTTTTGCATCCCTACTTAGGAGAGATCATCGAAATACCCTGTCAAACTTCTCTGGTTAGGACAAATGTGACCCTGGATCACAAAACCAGTCTTAAGTAGCATGGGTTGATTTGTAGCAATAGCCAACAAAACATTGTATGGGTCAAAATTACCGATTTTTTTTTTATGGCAAAAATCATTAGGATATTAAGTCAACATCATGTTCTATAGAACATTTTGTAAACTTCCTACCATAAATATATCAAGACATAATTTTTGATTAGTAATATGCCAAGAACTTCATTTGAACAACTTTCAAGGCAATTTTCTCAATATCTAGATTTTTTCTGCACTCTCAGATTCCAGATTTTCTCATGGTTGTATCTCTGCCAAATATTATCCTAAAAGATGTACTCTTATGACTGGTTATGTGGTCCAGGGTCACAAATATGAATAGATTTACATTGATAAGATAACTTTTATTGCATTGCGTCATTTAAGATACACTGTATAAATCGTTATCAAACAGTATTGATTGACCACTTTTCTGAATACCCGTTGGGATGGCTTCATCTTATTGTTTGCGGTCCTAAATGGAAGCCAATCAAATTACAAAATATTCAAGTCCTTCTGAGAGTCTAATGAGGTTGATAAAGTATTTGTCTGTATTATGACTGCCTAAAAGTCCATGCTAAAAAAATGACTTAACAAACAGGGTAGATGACTCAGGGTACAGCAATAGCTGACGCAGATGTTGTGAGGTTCAGCCTCAGCTGAGGGGTTGAAAACTTTTAATGTACCTGACTGTGTGCTGCGTTTTATAAAAGGTGTGCACCGTACCTCAGGCCACACACTGCATTCTCTCCTTTGCGGCAGCACCATGCCTCACTCACAGCTGTAAAGATGGCAAGCCAGACCCCAACGCAATTAACCTAGGCCCATTCAAAAGCATGGTTATGAATGATTGTAATGCTTTGTATTCATTCAAATAGAGCTTGTGTAATCAGACCCTTAACCATGTAATCAGCAGCTCAGTAGAGGAAACATAATGACCCATTTATAGCTAATGTGGAATGTCAAAGCTGCGAAATATTAGTGAAAAAGGCATGAAGTCAGATGAGTCAATAAATAAAGCAACTGAAAGAATAATCAGACTGAGAACAAACTGTCTCAGGCAAGACCATCATTCACAGACAAATTCATCCTGATCTCATCTGTCATATGGTCAGAATCAGTTCAGCTGATTAATCATTCATCGGTTGCGTCTGTCACACGAAATTCAGATATAAATGTAAGAAACACTTTTTGTTCCATCCTTAAAGTGAAAGTAATATAATAAAATGGTGTCAGCGATTGCCGAAATACATCAGTTTGATCAATTCAGCTCTCTAGTGTGTTAGCGCAGCTCTTTACTCTTCATAATCAATAATGTTTGACTGGTTAGGGGTTGACAAAGGACAGAACGGGGCTGTGCTGTCACGGCAATCGGCAACATTACCTCATATGATCTAAAAACAGAAATGAAACCATTAAATGTGAGGATGGAGTATAAATAGCTCTTTCCTAAAGCTGTCATTAGGTTACATACACTGCAATATCCTATTTTGCTTTAAGTCCAATGTGTCGCAAGTGTAAGATATTAGCCTTTGAGGATATTCTTTGATCAAACTGAACTTTGAATGAATGACCTTGGGCTGACAAGAGGGGGTTCGTTTTCAAACAGAGGTTGAGAGGTCAAAAAACGTACAGCTGAACAGGAAAAAGCAACACCGACCAGACAAAATGGAAAGTTGAGAGAAACAGTCATTGTTTTCGTTTTTGTTCTGTTGTAATGACAGCTAGCATTGATGCTAGCAAACATTGTGGTTGTCGTGTGAAACCAGCAACTAGCTAAAAACTGAAAAAGCCAATTTAGGAATCTGTATGTGACTAGAAACTCATCAGCTTTAACCAATTACTGCAGATGCTAATACTTTCGGAGCTCATACTGTTAAAGTTATGACAGAACTAATGTTCTGATCAATCTGAAACAATCTGTCACACAGCAGTGACACTATGGGCCCTATCTCTTCCTCTCTTGCTGTCTTTGCAGTCAAGGACTCTAATAAAATATATATATTTTTTAAATACAAAAATTCTAAAAGCTAAATGTGTCAAATAAATCTGATTTGGTCAGCATGTGTTAATTGGATAACTGCAATACCCTGGGTGTCAAAAAGTATAAGAGATAAAAGTAGTGTGGCTGCGATAGCCGCTACACACATATTCAGCAGAATCATTAATGTACTAAAGCACAAGATAATAGCTACATAAAGATGTGTCTGGAGAGTTTTATGACTGATATCGCTACATTAAAAGGAAGGAAGTCCAGTAATGGCTAATTACACCCAAACAGCAATTTGAGAGGATGGTTTTGGAAATATTAAACTTTGCTTCCTGTAAATCCTTAAAATCTCTAAATCATAGGCATAGCTTCTCCTCTAATTTCCTTCAGCCGCATTCAGCAATTACTGTTCATATGTGACCGTTACAATGTGTATGTTACGTTGTTTTATGTTCCCACTGCTACAAGTTATGAAAATGATATCTCGGCTGATTAACTGGAAGACACATTCAGTATGTCTCCGCAGCAGGCTATTTAAACATTTATGTTAACTGACAAAATGTATTAATTTATGCATATTTAGGTTTGCAAGGCCTCTAATGGTAATATGTCATGAGAAGCTGTTTGCAAAGAGAGCTTATGCCTCCTCCCTGGGGACAAACACGCGACTGATTGGAACTCCCCCATTGAATAACAACTCTAAAACAGACAATTCTGTGATGATCAAGAGTGACCAAGGACCACAAAACCAGTCATAAGGGTCCATTTTTGGACATTGAGATTTATACATTATACAATATTTGGCCGAGATGCAACTATTTGAAAATCTAGAATCTGAGGGAAAATTGCTTTAAAGTTGTCCAAATTAAGTTCCTAGCAATGCATATTACCAATCAAAAATTAAGTTTTGATATATTTACTGTAAGAAATTTACTAAATATCTTCATGGGACATGAACATCTTAATGATTTTTGGCATAAAAGAAAAAATGTATATAATTTTGACCCATACAATGTTTTGTTGGCTATTTCTACAAATGTATCCTTTCTACTTAAGACTTTTGTATTCCAAGGTCACATAATATAGCTATAATTATGTGTGTGTACACAATATAAAAGTTTAATACAGCATTCGGTTGTGTTGGTCTGGGTCCTGTTTTAGTTTTTCTGAGGAAAAAATAATGACTATCATACATTTTTACCATCATTTACAGAAAAAAAGTCATTCAGTGTAACAACAGCCTGTATACCAAAAAATCTTGTCAGGCAGGGTTTTTTTTAAATTAAGTACTGGTCAGAAAAGTGTGTTTTTCTTAAATATTTAAATATACAGTCAAACCAAAAAATTATTCAGACACCAGATATAATTTAAAAAAAATTACTAGTGGGTGCAGGACACTAAAGTTCATGTATGTAAGTGAGGATAGCAAAATAAAGTAAACTGTGACATATTATACCCAAAAAAATCTTCATAATCTTCATACAGTGGACTACCAGTAAAACTGAGGAACAAAAATCTTTGACACTTGATTTGACACTTTGACATGTTTTGTTACATACCTTTCTATCAAAGTTATCTGACATTATCATTATCAAGATGAATTTGTTCTGACACAGTTTACTCTTAAGTTCTCATCATATTTTATTACCATTTTCTAAACTATAGCAAATAAACTGTGACAATGTTAGAAATTCTGAAGGTGTCTGAATACATTTTTGTTTGACTGTATATTTATACAAATTTATAATAGTATTAATTAATTCATTTTTAATAATTTATTAATCATACATTTAAATTATACAACAGTTTCGTGTGAATGAATTATTTTATTTATTTATTTTTAATTTATTTTTTATTTTATTTCATTTTATTTTATTTTATCTCACCCCAGTGGGAAATGGAAAACTTGGAGTGGAACTACAGACCTGGAATTTGTTTGTAAATATATTTACTAATGCAGTTTATTTTGTAAAGAAAAAAAAATCTGCATCCATCCATCTATCTATCTATCTATCTATGTAAAAATAACCATATATAACATGTTGTAAGCCTGTATGCACATACTGTATATAACCTATAGCCAATTAAGTGTTTGACTTAAATTGTTATTCATGTATTTTTTTTTTATAAAAATCAATTTAGAGTCAGTCAAACACGAACACCAAACTTCTAATATTTTTAAAAATGTCCAAGACACATTTAAAGTAATGGATAAACCATTGCCACTGAGCAGCTGAAAGCCTCAAAGAGGAGGGAAAAAAATCACTGTGAGGTTACTTCGCAACGTCACGCAGGCAGATATCGAGTAATTCAGGTAATGCGGAGTCCAACGTAACATCTCCCTCAAGAAACGCACACACCTATCTCTCCCTGCCGCTGTCTTTCTTCCTCTCACCGCTTCACACACACACACACACACACACACACACACACACACTTACTCACACGCTCACGCATGCATGCTCTCACACGCAAGCACTACACGAACACACTTGCGCACGAGATTCAGCGGACGCTGAAAATAATTCATGTTTTCGGAGCTCGCTCCGCCAGATGTGGACTTTGCCGAGCCGCGTCCTGAGCATTTGCATAGCTCAAAGTTAAATGCGCCTGAAAACTTCTCCAACTCTTTGCGTCATAGCGAAAGTTAATGACTGGCAATCACACAAACAGTGCGTGCATGAGCGCCGCGCTCTGTCGGCAGCGGACTGCAGCAGTAAATCCCCGAACGCGCTCTCCGCGGCGACATCAGCCTGATAATATCCTCTCGGCGAACAATGAAGCGCACATTTTTGCCTAATCCCTCCGCGATGAGTTCAACAAATCACCATAAATCACGAGCGACCAAACAGCACATTTGAAATACAGTGCACAAAACGAAAACGACCTGCGTTTTACAATATACCGTCAGCTATATTAACGAGCACCGCGTTTTGGTAACGCACAGGTGTGCTGCTGCTGGAAGAGCAAAAGTTCCGCGTCTATAACATAACGCATCGTCAACTACAATACCACCTGTCGTTACATACTGGAGCAACTATCATAAACGTCATCGGCATCATAATTTTACTAGCAAATTGTTCAAGAGAGTGTTAAGTTTGTACAGCCCACCGTAGCATTTAAATACGGATTCGGATTTGTATATTCTGTCAATTGATTAAATGTGATACTTGCGTTCTGGAGGAACCAAAGCGATATTACTTCCTGGGAAGCGTAATGGTGTTTCCATGAGGAGAATAAAGCAAAAATGAGTCGATATCGTCCAGTCGCTAAAAATATGGGTCGGATCTTAATTGAATTTGACATTAAAGCAGCACAAAAATACCTTTTGTCTAGACTCAATGATCTGAAACCTGGGTCTCTGCGGTGCCAGTGTACGGTCTGCAGCAGCACGACTGACAATGTACGGCACAATCATTCTCCCGTTCTCCCAGCCAACAAGATCGTTAGGAAGATGACATCCCAACTTTGAGCAGACTTCAACAAAGTATGATTCCCCCCCTTTCGATGTATCTGCATATTTGCAAACACTGGCCCCTTTTTTATTCGCACCTACCAAGGCAGATCCGAGCAGAGGGGAGGGCTTCCACTGTCCGAGCGCCCCTTCTCCAAGCCTGTCGTAGAGATTGATGGCAAAAAGAAGGGAGAAAAAGCTTATTCTCCACTTCCAGAAATCATGTAGCCTTCGACCGAGCCGAGCGCGTGAGGAAGAGAATAGTGAATTATTGCTAAACGTACTTTCTGGGAAGCTGAGCGTGTGGGCTCACCAACCTTTCGATTCTCGCAATCCCACCTCTACATCCAGAAGAACATGCAAACACATTTCATAGATTTTTGGAGCTTCACGTAAAAACCGAACTGGACTTTCGGCGACGCTGAGACGGAGAAAACACGCTGATAAACAAAGACATTTCGCGTCACGCAGCGCTTCTTTTTGGCGACGTTTTAAATGTCGACGCGGAACGCATAGGCTGTTTCTCGATGTGCAAGTGCATTGTGAAAGATTTGAGGGTTAATGTTACGGACGGAGATTTGTGGCGGCTCTGTCTCCCTATGCACTGAGCAGCCTGTGATTTTTTTCTCGAGGAGCAAAAGTTGATATGTCGTCATACCGCTTTAAGACTGAACTTCCCTTCAACACATTCATATTTACCATCAAACAATGTCAGAAGGATGCACGTGGTGACTGCATGACTTTGTAACCCTACTGTTTGGTTTCATTTCCAGATACTTTTGTGGTACTCCACGGAATATATTATTTGGGGGAAATAAAGTATACAATTTTCAAACCTGTCTGCACTTTTTAAAACGTTTGTTATGCAAATAATATAATATTAATATAGATTTTGTATTAATTAATATTAATATACAATTCCACAGCCATGCTAGAAACATCTTATGGACTGCCATTTTAATTTTATTCATTATGGGTCAATGATGTGATGCTATTTTTGTCCAGTTCTGAGGTTATTCCAAAATGCATTCAAATGCATTGTATTTTTTTTTTCATAAATAACTAAATAAATACATGACCTCTTTTACAATATCTTGTTTTTAATTTGTGAATTATTGAGCTTAAAGTTAAAAAAAGTCCTAGTGGTGTAACTGATTGTAAATAAGAGAGAAAAAAACTTTCTCCAAAAGGCTGGGTTTCTTGGAGGGGAAAAAAGAAAAATAATTCTTGCCATAAGTAGCCAACCTGACATGATATTTCCATATTATATTATTTTTATTATTATTTTGCTTTTAATTTAGTTTTTAAATAGTATGAGTGTTTAAAAAAACATGAAATTGAAGTCAGTGTGACATATGCAAGTAGCCATTTTGGTTGTCATGTGACAAAAAAAAATCATAAAACAGAGAAGACCCTTTTAGAGCCCTCATAACTGTCAAGGTCATTCAGTTTTTTTTAACATATTACATATTTATTATGCTTAGTCCAGGTAATACAAAGCAATATTAAGAAAGCCCCTGACTTTTGATGTAATATTTTAGATATTTTAGGAAAATAAACGTTTTAGTATTGTTTACGTTGTGTACACTCAAGTGAACTATTTAGTACTTTTTTATTAGTTATTAATATTATTAGTGAGTTAAGAGTTATTATTTTTGAATTATTTGAAATAGTAAACATGTGACAATAGACCACAAAATCAGTCATTTTTTAAAAAAAATTGAGATTTAAATAAGCTTTCCATTGATGTGTGGTTTATTAGGACAGGACAATATTTGGATAATATAGAGGTATTTGAAATTCTGGAATCTGAGAGTGCAAAAAAAAAATCTAAATATGGAGAAAATTGCCTTTAATGCTGTCCAAATTAAGTTTTTAACGATGCATGTTATTCAAAAATTAAGTTTCGATATATTACAGTATATTTTGTATCTATATTTTTGTAGAAAGTTGTATAATCTTTATTTATTTATTTGTTCATTTAAAGTATGAAATCATCATGTATTACAGATTACATTTCTAAGAATTGTGTTTTTAAACTAGATTTTAAATATATATTTTTCCTCTTTTTTATAAACTCGGACAGTAAATGTGTGAAATGCAAATTTATGATAACTTTTCAAAAAAATCACGTCTTTTTAAACGTCCATGAACGTTAGTGACGCAGAACAGACGTTGTAGCGCCAGGAACAGTGCGGTGTGGTATGGTAAACAGGGGTCAGCTGTGGTCGTTCGGCTCCTGGTTTCTCTCAGTCCACTCCGCTTCTTTTGAATGTCCTGTCTGCTGGCAGGCGGCCAACCGAAGTGTGTGGAAATGACACCGCCAGGGCGGCAGAGATTTTCCTTCATTTCTCTCCTTCCCGATCGCAGACGGGCTGACATTGGCTAGAAAGTGGAGCAGCTCGTCAGGGACAATCAATGCGAATCGATCGAGCCGCGCGGGTTTGAGGCTCCGAGCTGGAAAATAACGCGTGTGCGAGCGAGCGAGCGAGAAAGAGAGAGAGAACGGGGAGGGGATGTGCTACTAATACTCGCCTCTCTCACACACAAATTTCGCCTTTACTAAACCTTCTTTTCATGGAAGGCGTATCAAAGACAGTTTATTCCTGACGCAAGGATATTTTATTATATTCATCAACATTATAAGGATATTGTTTTTCCCCAGCTGTCAAAGTTAGCCAAACGAAACCCCACTATGTGGTTTGGCTGCAGCTATAGGTTTATATTAGCAAGTGTGCCAATACTTCAATATAAATACAGTGAGGTCCAAAAGTCTGAGACCACTACTGAAAAGCTTCCATGTTGGCATCCTTCTAAATGAATATTTATTTTCCCGTTATAAATGATAACATTACCATATTCATATGATCATTTAAGAGAAAAGTTTAATTGAAAATTTTGGAAATTGTGGGAAACCATATGATCGTGTTCTCCAGCACAATTTCAGATGTTCTAAAGAGCACTTTGTGCTTCAACTGAAGAGGAACATCATCTAACTATCTGTAAAAAAATACTCAAATTTGGTTTAAATTTGATTTTGGATCCCAGATTTCCTAAAAGTCCAGACTTTTAGACGTTGCTGCATTTGCAGAATCCAATGGCATTAGATCTGGGTATCACATCATGAAGTTCTCATGATGATTAATAATATAGACATACAGTCAAACCAAAATTTATTCACTGCATTCATGTCAATATTTGTCATTTTAATGTGTCACATTAATGTGACAATATTTACACAACTATCAATACTTTGTTGGCCAATTATGAAGCAATATTCAATTTTAACCTCGTCTGTGGTGTAAAAAGAACACATTAGGAATTAAAGAAAAACCACTTAAGCAAAACATGGTCAGGTCAATGTGTCTGAATGATTTTTGGTCCCAAATGTTTATCAGTTTTAGTGGTAGTCCACTGTATGAAGAATTTTGGGTATAATATGTAACAGTTTACTTCATTTTTCTATCCTCACTTACATAAATTAACTTTAGTGTCCTGCACCCACTAGTAAAAAATATATTAAATATTATATCTGATGTCTAAATTATTTTTGGTTTGACTGCATGCTTTTATATGTCAAATTAAAGGCACACATATATTCTTGTAAATGGTATTTCAGAGCATATTATCGCCAAATTGATTTATAAGACAACCTCTTATAGAGCTAGATACCCAAAGTCTTTGGGTAACATTCAAAACATCTTGGTATAGTAACACTCTGGTAATGTCATAGCAACTATGTGGTGATGCCATGGTAACACATGGATAAAAGCACTTGGCAAATCATATTTGCCAAAAGAAAAAAAGAAAAGAAAAAAGAACAAGAATGAAAAAGCACTGGTAAGTTTATAGCAATTAAATGGGAACTGTCTGATACAGTGGTAATGACAGAAAAGGCTATAAATATAAGATTGAGGAAGCAATAGCTTTGCAATGTGCCAAAGTAACCAAATTATTCATGTTAAATATCTCATTTAGCCTATTAAATAACCTGTTGCTAAACAAGAAGTTGTGGTTCGTGCGTCTGTTCTCATTATTAGCTGTCAAAAATATAGACCATCAACAATACAGATTCTTCTCAGTTCATACAAAAAAAAATATCTAGCATGTACAGAGGCCACTGTTTTCTAATCCAGGTTTGTGCTGCGTTACATGGGTTGTCTAAGTTTGACAATTAGCTTTTGTTTCACTGCTGACATATTTTCGTGGTCGTGGGCTGACACGCACGGGTTTCGTCAGAGAGATAAGCGCACAATGGACGCATCCAGTCCCTCACTGACGGGCTGGCGTGAATAAATTGGACACGCATTGCTTCGTAATCCCTTGAGTGTCTCTATGGCTCTGGCAAAGTGCCTGGCCTCACCGTATCTTACATTAAGCAGACGTCAATCCGTTCGTCCTCCTTTCGCTTTTGAAAATCACTTCCATGTCGAAGTGCCTGACCGCTTTCTGTGCCTGGGCTCCGCCAACTCCAAGTCCTCCAGAAGCAGGTCCAAAAGAGGGGGAGGGTGACAGAACATATTAAAGTGCATATTGCAGGTTAAAAAATTTTTCGAGATAAACATATATTCGTGTATGAAAATACTATACGAACCGTTAATGCGGGATTTGAAAATATTTTACAAGACGTAAGGGCACAAATTTAGAAGACAAAGTGACGGTTTCCTTGACCGCTCTCAAAAACAGCTTTTTTTCACACCGCGTCATATGACGTCACGAGAGGGAGTCGTTCGCCAAGCTCTGTTGCTATTCAGTAGGAACAGCCGTGAGTTATTGTGTTTTCGGTAGTTATTAAGTTGGCTTGGGAAAGCCAACTTACTGAAATCCTATTTAAACTTCTTCTTCTTCTTCTTCTTCTTCTTCTTCTTCTTCTTCTTCTTCTTTTTCTGGCCGCAAAATTTTTAGACACTAACTCCTCCTAGACCGTTCAAGCTACATACTCCAAACTTGGGTCAGATCTTCATACTGTTCTGACTTAGATTGCTATATCTTTTCAGACTGGTTTGAGTTATGGTTTTCTTAAAAATTAATATTACAGTTTTTTACAATCGTTTTTGCACTAATAACTGAACCTTAATGTCATTTTTCAAAACTCTAGATACAAAACTCAAAACAGTCATTATTTGTAACACAGGCTGTCCAGTGTTCAAAACTTTGCATATTGCGTTCATATCTTTAAAGAAGCCTTGCATTAGCAGAAGCATTGTTTCAAAAAACGAATTTATTATGAAATATTATAGGAACATAACTTTAGATCACCCATACACAAGTTACCCATAGTTTCAATGTGTTTTTGCTTGTACAATCATTAAATATAGTTGTACAAAATATGTGATTCAGGTTTCATTTTTTTTACTTTAGACTGAGAACAGTACAGACACAGTGGTATCATTGAAATACTGTAATGTGGAATTTACTGATAAAATAAATCTCAGCATAGGTTTTCGGTTTTCTAAAGGAAAAATTTCGATTCAAAGTTTTAGCTGGGTTTTTTTTTCAGCAGGGTACAGAATACAGTTTACAGTATACTGTACCCTGCTGAAAAAAAACTGCTAAAACCAGCCTGCTGACCAGCTATGACCAGCTAAAAACAGCCAAACAGCCTAGGCTGGTTTTGGATGTTTTTTGTTTTTTTTTTCAGCAGGGCTAATTTGTGTACCAACGTTATTTATACATTCTTTTTTTTTTTACCAGGGTAGCCATTAACTCATTAAAACCACAAAAGCAATAACATAAAAATGACATCTTGCATTCAGTAATGTTGAATATGAAAATGTGTTCTGTAAAAGAGGTACGTGCATGGGGCCTTAGAAACCATATCTGATAAAGAATGAAATATGACATCCATAGATACACGGTGAAAAAAAAAAAAAGTACTGCAGAGGTACAATTTTGTTCCTGGGCAACAAAACATATAAAGGTACCTTTAAAGGTACACAACGGGTCCTTATTGTACAATTATGTACCCAAAAATTGTACCCTTGGTAACACCCCAGTGACAGCTACTTGTACCCTAAAAGGTATAGTTTTGTACCGTTTTTTCTGAGAGTGTAGTGTAGTCCATCTGGGTCATATTCTGTGGTAACTGGTGTCAAATGATCTATCCTGAAACATGCACTATTTTCCATAAAAGCTATGCTTCAAGGGTAATGCAACAGTTACTTATCATTTTAAGCAGATGTATCAACTGATAGTTCAACCTTTGTAATGAAATGAATGCACACTCATCTCAGATGTAATGTGTGAGTTGCATTTTGAAATAGTAATACTTTGATGTTAAGTTGTGTCATTTTGAACAGGTGATTTAAGTTCATTGAACAAATGATCTTTGGCTTATATGTATTGTATCCAAGCATTTGAAAAATGTGTTAAGTGGTTTGAAAAATGTGCATTTTGATCATTGGTTGTGAATTATGTGTCTAGAGTTTTGAAAAATGACATTACGGTTCTGTTATTAGTGCAAAAACGATTGTAAAAAAAATGTAAAAATCAAAAAAAGTCCCATAGACTTTCATTGACCAAAAGTCCATGTCTGTTTGAACTATGTTTAATGTAAACTGCTAGAAGTCATTGATACTCAATTAAGCTTTAAGCTATCTATGTTCTTTCTAACTAATAACTAATCTATCTATCTATCTATCTATCTATCTATCTATCTATCTATCTATCTATCTATCTATCTATCTATCTATCTATCTATCTATCTATCTATCTATCTATCTTCAAACCTTATCTATCTATCTATCTATCTATCTATCTATCTATCTATCTATCTATCTATCTATCTATCTATCTATCTATCTATCTATCTATCTATCTATCTATCTATCTGTCTACCTTCAAACCTTATCTATCTATCTATCTATCTATCTATCTATCTATCTATCTATCTATCTATCTATCTATCTATCTATCTATCTATCTATCTATCTATCTATCTATCTATCTGTCTGTCTACCTTCAAACCTTATCTATCTATCTATCTATCTATCTATCTATCTATCTATCTATCTATCTATCTATCTATCTATCTATCTATCTTCAAACCTTTATCTATCTATCTATCTATCTATCTATCTATCTATCTATCTATCTATCTATCTATCTATCTATCTATCTATCTATCTATCTATCTATCTATCTATCTTCAAACCTTATCTATCTATCTATCTATCTATCTATCTATCTATCTATCTATCTATCTATCTATCTATCTATCTATCTATCTATCTATCTATCTATCTATCTGTCTACCTTCAAACCTTATCTATCTATCAATCTATCTATCTATCTATCTATCTATCTATCTATCTATCTATCTATCTATCTTCAAACCTTTATCTATCTATCTATCTATCTATCTATCTATCTATCTATCTATCTATCTATCTATCTATCTATCTATCTATCTATCTTCAAACCTTATCTATCTATCTATCTATCTATCTATCTATCTATCTTCAAACCTTATCTATCTATCTATCTATCTATCTATCTATCTATCTATCTATCTATCTATCTATCTATCTATCTATCTATCTATCTATCTATCTATCTATCTTCAAACCTTATCTATCTATCTATCTATCTATCTTCAAACCTTTATCTATCTATCTATCTATCTATCTATCTATCTATCTATCTATCTATCTATCTATCTATATTCAAACCTTATCTATCTATCTATCTATCTATCTATCTATCTATCTATCTATCTATCTATCTATCTTCAAACCTTTATCTATCTATCTATCTATCTATCTATCTATCTATCTATCTATCTATCTATCTATCTATCTATCTTCAAACCTTTTCTATCTATCTATCTATCTATCTATCTATCTATCTATCTATCTATCTATCTATCTATCTATCTATCTATTGTGACGAGTGTCTCTGGGCTCATCAGCGTCGCCCTGGCAACCAACACGCAACACCTGCACCTCCTCGTCAGCGGCCGATCGGTCCCAGCTGCCGCTCATCAGCCCGCAGCATAAGACGCCGCTGCTGCGTTCACTCAGACAGACTCACGTCTCACGCTGATCACACTGATGCTAACGTTCTCTCTTTTGTCACACAGAGGGCAGCGAGTGACCGACGGCCGCAGCACGCACGCCTGGACACCCCCTTCACGGACACGAGAACTTCACTAGAGCACCAGTTTGGATCACGCTGAGCACCGTTCACCACTTTTATTTGCACAAGTATTCAATAAAATCCACCCTCCGGGGCTTTTGCACTGAGCTGCCTTGTTGTGTGATCTCTCAACCGTTACACCTGGTGGAGAATGCGGGCAACTGCATGAGAGATCACACACAAGTGTTTGCATTCACCCGCACTGAAAGACGTCTTTTTTTTCTGTTCACTCTTCTTTTAGAATCGGTCAGCGCGCTCTCTCTCCATGGAGACGAATGAATTATTACAACGCCTTACCGAAGTCACCGTCCGCCAGCAGCAGATCATGGAACATCTGGCTACTCGGCAGGGCAGGACCGAAGAGGAACTCGCCGCCCTCCGAGCCCAAGCTGCCTCACGCGTTCCATTACCTGATCCTCGGATGCAAGCAGCACGGCTGCTGCCGAAGATGACCGCGCAGGATGATGTGGAGGCTTATCTACAAATGTTTGAGTCCACCGCTCACCGCGAAGGCTGGGAACCGGACGACTGGGCTTCAGCGCTGGCGCCCCTCCTCACAGGCGAAGCTCAACGGGCGTTCTTCTCGCTGTCCCCAACAGCAGCCGGTGATTATAGAGAGGTGAAGAGAGAAATTCTCGCCAGATTGGGTCTGTCTCCTATTTGTGCGGCCCAACAGTTCTTCGAGTGGGAGTATAAAGCCCGGGTGCCAGCGCGAGCCCAGGCTGCCGAACTCGTCCGCTTGGCACAGCACTGGCTGCTTGAAGGAGAGCCCACCGCAGCCCAGGTAATGGAACGCGTGGTGGTCGATCGCCTCCAGCGAGCCCTGCCCCGAGTCCTTCGCCAAGCTGTCGGGATGAAAAACCCCACCACCGTCATGTCCCTTGTGGAGGCGATCGAGCTGGCGGACGCCATCCACCACCGGGAGGTCGGAGAGAGAGCGCCGCCGTTTCCCCGGAGGGTGGTCCAGGAGCGACGCACGCCGGAGGGCACCCCGCGCGCAGTTAGCAGGCCGACGGTTCCCTCGCCGATGGACGAGCCGATGCCCACCGCCGAGCCGACAACACCTCCGCGGACCTGGCTGGCGGGTTGCATCCTACATCAGCGCGTCCCGCCGGCGGCACCAGAAGCGGACGTCACCGTGAATGGAAAACCCGTGCGAGCGCTTCTGGATTCGGGCAGTGCGGTCACCCTCATACAAGCTCGGCTGTGCCCTCCCCGTCCCAACCAAAAGAGCCTGCTACCCATTACGTGTGTGCACGGAGATACCCAACAGGTCCCAGCTCGTCGTATCAACGTCGCTGCAGCTCATGGCAATTGGCCTGTGGAGGCTGGAATCATGGAGAATCTGCCGGTCTCACTGCTCCTCGGACGGGACTGGCCGGGGTTTGACCGCCTGCTCGCCGCTGCCGCCCAACCCGCCGGCCAGGAAGGGAACCGTCGTCGCCGTAGGCGGCCCCGAAGACCCCGCCGCCAACCGGCCCTGCTTGCTTCGGACAGCGGGAGAGATGGTGAGTCCCCCTCTCAAAATACTAACCTTTTCTATGATGTGTTTCGTCAGGCCAGCGAGGGGGGCTCATTCGCCAAGGAACAACGGGAGGACGATCGACTGAAACATTGCTGGGGACAAGTCCGCGCGGTGGATGACAAAGACGTCCTCCCACGGCCCCATCCTCTCCCGCATTTCATTGTCCGAAAGGGCCTGCTATACTGCGTCGCCCAGCGAAGGGGGGAGGAGAAGGAGTTACTGGTCGTTCCACGGACCAAAACGGAGGCCGTGTTAGAGCTCGCCCACTCCCACCCCATGGCCGGTCACCTGGGGGCTGCTAACACCGCCCAACGGATTCGAGACCGTTTTCACTGGCCCGGATTGGACGCGGAAGTGAAACGGTTTTGCCAGGCCTGTCCCACATGCCAGCGGACCGCGCCTAGAACTCCTCCCCCCAGTCCGCTCATCCCATTACCCATCATTGAGGTGCCCTTCGAGCGGATCGGACTGGATCTTGTGGGGCCGTTGCCTAAGTCTGCCCGTGGTCATGAGCACATCCTCGTCATCGTCGACTACGCCACCCGGTATCCGGAAGCAGTCCCCCTGCGGAAAGCAACAGCGAAGGCCATCGCCCAGGAGCTGTTTCTGTTGGCCAGCCGGGTGGGTATCCCATCAGAGATACTGACTGACCAGGGTACACCGTTCATGTCCCGGCTAATGGCAGACCTCTGCAGGCTGCTGCGGGTGAAACAGTTGAGGACGACAGTCTATCATCCGCAGACCGACGGGCTCGTGGAACGTTTTAATCAAACCCTCAAGCAGATGCTTCGGAGGGTAGCTGCCGAGGACAGACGCGACTGGGACCTGATGCTCCCGTATGTCCTGTTCGGAATCCGCGAAGTACCTCAGGCCTCAACTGGTTTCACCCCCTTCGAGCTCCTGTTCGGCCGCCAGCCACGGGGGCTGCTGGATGTCGCTCGGGAGGCCTGGGAGCAGCAGCAGCCTGCACCCCACCGCACGGTCATCGAGCACGTGAAGCAGATGAGGGAAAGGATCGACCGGGTCATGCCATTAGTCCGGGAACACCTCAGCAAGGCGCAGCAGGCCCAACAACGCCACTACAACCGGGCAGCCCAACCACGGGAATTCCAACCGGGAGACAGGGTGATGGTATTGGTCCCCACCTCCGCCTGCAAGTTCCTGGCGTCCTGGCAGGGCCCCTATACTGTGGTGGAAAAAGTCGGACCAGTAACTTACCGACTACGGCAGCCTGGACGACGACGGACCGAACAGCTCTATCACATTAATCTCCTCAAGAGATGGCAAGGGACCAACGAGCAGGTGGCCGCCCTCAGTCTCACCGATCCCGTGGTTGTCGACATGAATCCCCATCTGTCGGCTGCCCAGAAGACCGAGCTGCAACACCTGGTCAGTCAGTTCGAGGATGTGTTCTCCTCCCAGCCCGGGCAGACCAACGTCATCCAACATGACATCAAAACGCCCCCTGGAGTGATCGTCAGGCAACGGCCCTACAGAGTCCCAGAGGCTCGTCGGCAGGCTATCGAAGAGGAAATTCAACAGATGCTGAAGTTGGGGGTAATAGAACCATCTCGCAGCCCGTGGTCCAGCCCCATCGTGATGGTACCCAAGCCGGATGGCACCCTCCGCTTCTGCAACGACTTCCGCCGGCTGAACGAAGTCTCCGAATTCGACAGCTACCCCATGCCTCGGGTGGATGAGCTATTGGACCGGCTGGGGAGGGCCCGGTACATTTCAACCCTCGACCTTACCAAAGGATATTGGCAAGTTCCACTTACCCCCTCGGCAAAACCGAAGACGGCGTTCTCCACTCCCAGTGGACACTGGCAGTACCGGACCCTCCCCTTCGGCTTGCACGGAGCACCCGCCACCTTCCAGCGTATGATGGATATCCTCCTGAGGCCCCACCAAGCCTACGCGGCTGCATACCTGGACGACGTCGTCGTGCACTCCGAGGCATGGGATGAACACCTGGAACGTCTGCGGAGGGTGCTCTCGGAGCTCCGGCGGGCTGGACTAACCGCCAACCCCCGCAAATGCCACCTAGCGCTCTCCGAAGCGAAGTACCTGGGCTTCCAAGTCGGCCGCGGCCTTATCCGGCCCCAGGACAGGAAGGTAGAAGCGATACTCACCGCTCCCCAGCCTCAGACGAAGACCCAGGTACGAGCCTTTTTGGGGTTGGCGGGATACTATCGCTGTTTTATCCCCAACTTCTCCTCTCTAGCCGCCCCCCTGACAGACCTGACCAGGAAGGGGCAGCCCGAGAAGATTCGCTGGACGCCCGCCACGGAAGAGGCGTTCGCCGGACTCAAGACTGCCCTCACCTCAGCGCCGGTACTCCGCGCCCCGGACTTCCGCTGCCCCTTCCTGCTGCAGACGGATGCCTCCGATACCGGACTCGGGGCCGTACTATCGCAGATCCAGGAAGGTGAGGAGCATCCTATTATTTATATCAGCAGGAAGCTGTCCTCGGCTGAGAAGAACTACGCCGCCGTAGAGAAGGAGGCCCTGGCCATCAAGTGGGCAGTCCTGGAGCTGCGATATTACCTCCTCGGCCGCAAGTTCACCCTGGTGACCGACCACGCCCCCCTACAGTGGATGGCCCGCGCCAAGGACACCAACGCCAGGGTGACTCGCTGGTTCCTCGCGCTCCAGGACTTCCACTTCGAAGTCCGCCACCGCGCCGGGGCCGCCAACGCCAATGCAGATGGGCTCTCACGGATATGGACAGCTTTTGCAGGTCTGTCAGGGGTCATTCCCCACCCACCCCTTAATTCACCCCTACTGTCTCCATTCGTTCCCAGGACCAGAACGACGCTTAGGGGGGTGGGGATGTGACGAGTGTCTCTGGGCTCATCAGCGTCGCCCTGGCAACCAACACGCAACACCTGCACCTCCTCGTCAGCGGCCGATCGGTCCCAGCTGCCGCTCATCAGCCCGCAGCATAAGACGCCGCTGCTGCGTTCACTCAGACAGACTCACGTCTCACGCTGATCACACTGATGCTAACGTTCTCTCTTTTGTCACACAGAGGGCAGCGAGTGACCGACGGCCGCAGCACGCACGCCTGGACACCCCCTTCACGGACACGAGAACTTCACTAGAGCACCAGTTTGGATCACGCTGAGCACCGTTCACCACTTTTATTTGCACAAGTATTCAATAAAATCCACCCTCCGGGGCTTTTGCACTGAGCTGCCTTGTTGTGTGATCTCTCAACCGTGACACTATCTATCTATCTATCTATCTATCTATCTATCTATCTATCTATCTATCTATCTATCTATCTTCAAACCTTATCTATCTATCTATCTATCTATCTATCTATTTATCTATCTATCTATCTATCTATCTATCTATCTATCTATCTATCTATCTATCTATCTATCTATCTTCAAACCTTATCTATCTATCTATCTATCTATCTATCTATCTATCTATCTATCTATCTATCTATCTATCTATCTATCTATCTATCTTCAAACCTTATCTATCTATCTATCTATCTATCTATCTATCTATCTATCTATCTATCTATCTATCTATCTATCTATCTTCAAACCTTATCTATCTATCTATCTATCTATCTATCTATCTATCTATCTATCTATCTATCTATCTAACTATCTATCTATCTATCTATCTATCTATCTATCTATCTATCTATCTATCTATCTATCTATCTTCAAACCTTATCTATCTATCTATCTATCTATCTATCTATCTATCTATCTATCTATCTATCTATCTATCTATCTATCTATCTATCTATCTATCTATCTATCTATCTATCTTCAAACCTTATCTATCTATCTATCTATCTATCTATCTATCTATCTATCTATCTATCTGTCTACCTTCAAACCCTATCTATCTATCTATCTATCTATCTATCTATCTATCTATCTATCTATCTATCTATCTATCTATCTATCTATCTATCTATCTATCTTCAAACCTTATCTATCTATCTATCTATCTATCTATCTATCTATCTATCTATCTATCTATCTATCTATCTATCTATCTGTCTACCTTCAAACCCTATCTATCTATCTATCTATCTATCTATCTATCTATCTATCTATCTATCTATCTATCTATCTATCTATCTATCTATCTATCTATCTATCTATCTATCTATCTATCTTCAAACCTTATCTATCTATCTATCTATCTATCTATCTATCTATCTATCTATCTATCTATCTATCTATCTATCTATCTATCTATCTGTCTGTCTACCTTCAAACCTTATCTATCTATCTATCTATCTATCTATCTATCTATCTATCTATCTATCTATCTATCTATCTATCTATCTATCTATCTATCTATCTTCAAACCTTATCTATCTATCTATCTATCTATCTATCTATCTATCTATCTATCTATCTATCTATCTATCTATCTATCTTCAAACCTTATCTATCTATCTATCTATCTATCTATCTATCTATCTATCTATCTATCTATCTATCTATCTATCTTCCTATATATCTTCAAACCTTATCTATCTATCTATCTATCTTCAAACCTTATCTATCTATCTATCTTGCTAGTCATGCTAAAATAATGCTAAAATCATGCTAGCGACTTGCTAGTCATGCTAAAATCCTCCTAGCGACTTGCTAGTCATGCTAAAATCCTCCTAGCGACTTGCTAGTCATGCTAAAATCATGCTAGCAACTTGCTAGTCATGCTAAAAATAATGCTAGCGACTTGTTAGTAATGCTAAAATCATGTTAGCGACTTGCTAATCATACTACAATCATGCTAGCGACTTGCTAGTCATCTATCTATCTATCTATCTATCTTCAAACCTTTTCTATCTATCTATCTATCTATCTATCTATCTATCTATCTATCTATCTATCTTCAAACCTTATCTATCTATCTATCTATCTATCTATCTATCTATCTATCTATCTATCTTCAAACCTTATCTATCTATCTATCTATCTATCTATCTATCTATCTATCTATCTATCTATCTATCTATCTATCTATCTATCTATCTATCTTCAAACCTTATCTATCTATCTATCTATCTATCTATCTATCTATCTATCTATCTATCTATCTATCTATCTATCTATCTATCTATCTATCTATCTATCTATCTATCTATCTTCAAACCTTATCTATCTATCTATCTATCTATCTATCTATCTATCTATCTATCTTCAAACCTTATCTATCTATCTATCTATCTATCTATCTATCTATCTATCTATCTATCTATCTATCTATCTATCTATCTATCTATCTTCAAACCTTATCTATCTATCTATCTATCTATCTATCTATCTATCTATCTATCTATCTATCTATCTATCTATCTATCTATCTATCTATCTATCTATCTATCTTCCTATATATCTTCAAACCTTATCTATCTATCTATCTATCTTCAAACCTTATCTATCTATCTATCTTGCTAGTCATGCTAAAATAATGCTAAAATCATGCTAGCGACTTGCTAGTCATGCTAAAATCCTCCTAGCGACTTGCTAGTCATGCTAAAATCCTCCTAGCGACTTGCTAGTCATGCTAAAATCATGCTAGCAACTTGCTAGTCATGCTAAAAATAATGCTAGCGACTTGTTAGTAATGCTAAAATCATGCTAGCGACTTGCTAATCATACTACAATCATGCTAGCGACTTGCTAGTCATGCTAAAATCATGCTAGCGACTTGCTAATCATACTGCAATCATGCTAGTGACTTGCTAGTCTTGCTAAAATTATGCTAGTGACTTGCTAGTCATGCTAAAATCATGCTAGCGACTTGCTAATCATACTGCAATCATGCTAGTGACTTGCTAGTCTTGCTAAAATCATGCTAGTGACTTGCTAGTCATGCTAGAATCATGCTTGTGACTTGCTAGTCATGTTAAAATAATGTTAAAATCATGCTAGTCATGCTAAAATAATGCTAAAATCATGCTAGTCATGCTAAAATAATGCTAAAATCATGCTAGTGACTTGCTAGTCATACTGCAATCATGCTAGTGACTTGCTAGTCTTGCTAAAATCATGCTAGTGACTTGCTAGTCATGCTAGAATCATGCTATTGACTTGATAGTCATGCTAAAATCATGCTAGTGACTTGCTAGTCATGCTAGAATCATGCTAGTGACTTGCTAGTCATACTGCAATCATGCTAGTGATTTGCTAGTCTTGCTAAAATCATGCTAGTGACTTGCTAGTCATGCTAGAATCATGCTAGTGACTTGCTAGTCATGTTAAAATAATGTTAAAATCATGCTAGTCATGCTAAAATAATGCTAAAATCATGCTAGTCATGCTAAAATAATGTTAAAATCATGTTAGTCATGCTAAAATAATGCTAAAATCATGCTAGTCATGCTAAAATAATGTTAAAATCATGCTAGCGACTTGCTAGTCATGCTAAAATCATGCTAGCGACTTGCTAGTCATGTTAAAATAATGTTAAAATCATGCTAACGACTTGCTAGTCATGCTAAAATCATGCTAGCGACTTGCTAATCGTGCTAAAATCATGCTAGCGACTTGCTAATCGTGCTAAAATCATGCTAGCGACTTGCTAGTCATGCTAAAATCATGCTAGCGAATTGCTTGTAATGATCGGCCTTATCAGTCGAATTACATGGATTTAAAAAGGGGTCAGATTATACTGTGAGAGATTAATAAGTGTCATAAAAAGATGAGACAAACAACAAAAGTAGAATAAATAGTGTATTTACACAAGGAACTTAAAACAACACAATAAAACCAGAATAACTTAGGCTGTTAAAAGCAGATTTTCCATTTAAATCATACCCTAAAACAGTCCTTAAGAATCCTAGTAGGTTGTAGTTCCAAGTTAAAAGTGTCCACCGGTGTATATACAGTCCATGAAAGTGATAATCCAAGAGGTGTGCAACTGGAATGGTAAATCCACGAAACAACTCCACAATCCAGTGTGTTTGGTCAAGGACCTCTATTGTTTGGCATGCTTCCTCCTTTATACAGTTAAGCTTCCTGATTCCTGTCATGTGACTGATCACATGACAGGCAGACCCATACTCATTTAAAGACATACACACATTAAAAATAGTTAAGAGGATTAAAATGGCTAAGACAACATGTAAAACCATTAAAACTCAAATATATAAATATAAGACCATCTTAATATATATTGAGCGGTATAAAACATGTGTCCTTGTGTGACAGTGTCACATAGTAATCATGCTAAAATCATGCTAGTGACTTGCTAGTCATGCTAAAATCATCCTAGCGACTTGCTAGTCATGCTAAAATCATGCTAGCAACTTGCTAGTCATGCTAAAAATCATGCTAACGACTTGCTAGTAATGATAAAATCATGCTAGCAACTTGCTAATCATACTACAATCATGCTAGCGACTTGCTAGTCATGCTAAAATCATGCTAGCGACTTGCTAGTCATGCTAGAATCATGCTAGTGACTTGCTAGTCATGTTAAAATAATGTTAAAATCATGTTAGTCATGCTAAAATGATGCTAAAATCATGCTAGCGACTTGCTAGTCATGCTAAAATCATGCTAACGACTTGCTAGTCATGCTAAAATCATGCTAGCGACTTGCTAGTCATGCTAAAATAATGCTGAAATCATGCTAGCGACTTGCTAGTCAATGCTAAAATCATGCTAGCAACTTGCTAGTCATGCTAAAATCATGCTAGCGACTTGGTAGTCATGTTAAAATAATGTTAAAATCATGCTAACAACTTGCTAGTCATGCTAAAATCATGCTAGCGACTTGCTAATCGTGCTAAAATCATGCTAGCGACTCACTAGTCATGCTAAAATCATGCTAGCGACTTGCTAATCATTCTAAAATCATGCTAGGGACTTGCTAGTAATGCTAAAATCATGCTAGTGACTTGCTAGTCATGCTAAAATCATCCTAGCGACTTGCTAGTCATGCTAAAATCATGCTAGAAACTTGCTAGTCATGCTAAAAATCATGCTAACGACTTGCTAGTAATGCTAAAATCATGCTAGCAACTTGCTAATCATACTACAATCGTGCTAGCGACTTGCTAGTCATGCTAAAATCATGCTAGCGACTTGCTAGTCATGCTAAAATCATCCTAGCGACTTGCTAGTCATGCTAAAATCATGCTAGCAACTTGCTAGTCATGCTAAAAATCATGCTAGCGACTTGCTAGTAATGCTAAAATCATGCTAGCAACTTGCTAATCATACTACAATCATGCTAGTGACTTGCTAGTCATGCTAAAATCATGCTAGCGACTTGCTAGTCATGCTAGAATCATGCTAGTGACTTGCTAGTCATGTTAAAATAATGTTAAAATCATGTTAGTCATGCTAAAATAATGCTAAAATCATGCTAGCGACTTGCTAGTCATGCTAAAATCATGCTAGCGACTTGCTAGTCATGCTAAAATCATGCTAGCGACTTGCTAGTCATGTTAAAATAATGTTAAAATCATGCTAACGACTTGCTAGTCATGCTAAAATCATGCTAGCGACTTGCTAATCGTGCTAAAATCATGCTAGCGACTTGCTAGTCATGCTAAAATCATGCTAGCGACTTGCTAATCATGCTAAAATCATGCTAGGGACTTGCTAGTAATGCTAAATTCATGCTAGTGACTTGCTAGTCATGCTAAAATCATCCTAGCGACTTGCTAGTCATGCTAAAATCATGCTAGCAACTTGCTAGTCATGCTAAAAATCATGCTAGCGACTTGCTAGTAATGCTAAAATCATGCTAGCAACTTGCTAATCATACTACAATCATGCTAGCGACTTGCTAGTCATGCTAAAATCATGCTAGCGACTTGCTAGTCATGCTAGAATCATGCTAGTGACTTGCTAGTCATGTTAAAATAATGTTAAAATCATGTTAGTAATGCTAAAATAATGCTAAAATCATGCTAGCGACTTGCTAATCATGCTTAAATCATGCTAGCGACTTGCTAGTCATGCTAAAATCATGCTAGCGACTTGCTAGTCATCTTAAAATAATGTTAAAATCATGCTAACGACTTGCTAGTCATGCTAAAATCATGCTAGCGATTTGCTAATCATGCTAAAATCATGCTAGGGACTTGCTAGTAATGCTAAAATCATGCTAGTGACTTGCTAGTCATGCTAAAATCATCCTAGCGACTTGGTACTCATGCTAAAATCATGCTAGAAACTTGCTAGTCATGCTAAAAATCATGCTAGCCATTTGCTAGTAATGCTAAAATCATGCTAGCAACTTGCTAATCATACTACAATCATGCTAGCGACTTGCTAGTCATGCTAAAATCATGCTAGCGACTTGCTAGTCATGCTAAAATCATCCTAGCGACTTGCTAGTCATGCTAAAATCATGCTAGCAACTTGGTAGTCATGCTAAAAATCATGCTAACGACTTGCTAGTAATGCTAAAATCATGCTAGCAACTTGCTAATCATAGTACAATCATGCTAGCGACTTGCTAGTCATGCTAAAATCATGCTAGCGACTTGCTAGTCATGCTAGAATCATGCTAGTGACTTGCTAGTCATGTTAAAATAATGTTAAAATCATGTTAGTCATGCTAAAATAATGCTAAAATCATGCTAGCGACTTGCTAGTTATGCTAAAATCATGCTAGCGACTTGCTAGTCATGCTAAAATCATGCTAGCGACTTGCTAGTCTTGTTAAAATAATGTTAAAATCATGCTAACGATTTGCTAGTCATGCTAAAATCATGCTAGCGACTTGCTAATCATGCTAAAATCATGCTAGCGACTCGCTAGTCATGCTAAAATCATGCTAGCGACTTGCTAATCATGCTAAAATCATGCTAGTGACTTGCTAGTCATGCTAAAATCATCCTAGCGACTTGCTAGTCATGCTAAAATCATGCTAGCAACTTGCTAGTCATGCTAAAAATCATGCTAGCGACTTGCTAGTAATGCTAAAATCATGCTAGCAACTTGCTATTCATACTACAATCATGCTAGCGACTTGCTAGTCATGCTAAAATCATGCTAGCGACTTGCTAGTCATGCTAGAATCATGCTAGTGACTTGCTAGTCATGTTAAAATAATGTTAAAATCATGTTAGTCATGCTAAAATAATGCTAAAATCATGCTAGCGACTTGCTAGTCATGCTAAAATCATGCTAGCGACTTGCTAGTCATGCTAAAATAATGCTAAAATCATGCCAGCGACTTGCTAGTCATGCTAAAATCATGCTAGCGACTTGCTAGTCATGCTAAAATCATGCTAGCGATTTGCTAGTCATGTTAAAATAATGTTAAAATCATGCTAACGACTTGCTAGTCATGCTAAAATCATGCTAGCGACTTGCTAACGGTGCTAAAATCATGCTAGCGACTCGCTAGTCATGCTAAAATCATGCTAGCGACTTGCTAATCATGCTAAAATCATGCTAGGGACTTGCTAGTAATGCTAAAATAATGCTAGTGACTTGCTAGTCATGCTAAAATCATCCTAGCGACTTGCTAGTCATGCTAAAATCATGCTAGAAACTTGCTAGTCATGCTAAAAATCATGCTAGCGACTTGCTAGTAATGCTAAAATCATGCTAGCAACTTGCTAATCATACTACAATCATGCTAGCGACTTGCTAGTCATGCTAAAATCATGCTAGCGACTTGCTAGTCATGTTAAAATCATCCTAGCGACTTGCTAGTCATGCTAAAATCATGCTAGCAACTTGCTAGTCATGCTAAAAATCATGCTAGCGACTTGCTAGTAATGCTAAAATCATGCTAGCAACTTGCTAATCATACTACAATCATGCTAGCGACTTGCTAGTCATGCTAAAATCATGCTAGCGACTTGCTAGTCATGCTAGAGTCATGCTAGTGACTTGCTAGTCATTTTAAAATAATGTTAAAATCTTGTTAGTCATGCTAAAATAATGTTAAAATCATGCTAGCGACTTGCTAGTCATGCTAAAATCATGCTAGGGACTTGCTAGTCATGCAAAAATCATACTAGCGACTTGCTAGTCATGTTAAAATAATGTTAAAATCATGCTAACTACTTGCTAGTCATGCTAAAATCATGCTAGCGACTTGCTAATCGTGCTAAAATCATGCTAGCGACTCGCTAGTCATGCTAAAATCATGCTAGCGACTTGCTAATCATGCTAAAATCATGCTAGGGACTTGCTAGTAATGCTAAAATCATGCTAGTGACTTGCTAGTTACGCTAAAATCATCCTAGCGACTTGCTAGTCATGCTAAAATCATGCTAGCAACTTGCTAGTCATGCTAAAAACCATGCTAGCGACTTGCTAGTAATGCTAAAATCATGCTAGCAACTTGCTAATCATACTACAATCATGCTAGTGACTTGCTAGTCATGCTAAAATAATGTTAAAATCATGTTAGTAATGTTAAAATAATGCTAAAATCATGCTAGCGACTTGCTAGTCATGCTAAAATCATGCTAGGGACTTGCTAGTAATGCTAAAATCATGCTAGCAACTTGCTAATCATACTACAATCATGCTAGCGACTTGCTAGTCATGCTAAAATCATGCTAGCGACTTGCTAGTCATGCTAGAGTCATGCTAGTGACTTGCTAGTCATGTTAAAATAATGTTAAAATCATGTTAGTCATGCTAAAATAATGTTAAAATCATGCTAGCGACTTGCTAGTCATGATAAAATCATGCTAGGGACTTGCTAGTCATGCAAAAATCATGCTAGCGACTTGCTAGTCATGTTAAAATAATGTTAAAATCATGCTAACTACTTGCTAGTCATGCTAAAATCATGCTAGCGACTTGCTAATCGTGCTAAAATCATGCTAGCGACTCGCTAGTCATGCTAAAATCATGCTAGCGACTTGCTAATCATGCTAAAATCATGCTAGGGACTTGCTAGTAATGCTAAAATCATGCTAGCAACTTGCTAATCATACTACAATCATGCTAGTGACTTGCTAGTCATGCTAAAATAATGTTAAAATCATGTTAGTAATGTTAAAATAATGCTAAAATCATGCTAGCGACTTGCTAGTCATGCTAAAATCATGCTAGCGACTCGCTAGTCATGCTAAAATCATGCTAGCGACTTGCTAATCATGCTAAAATCATGCTAGGGACTTGCTAGTAATGCTAAAATCATGCTAGTGACTTGCTAGTCATGCTAAAATCATCCTAGCGACTTGCTAGTCATGCTAAAATCATGCTAGCAACTTGCTAATCATACTACAATCATGCTAGTGACTTGCTAGTCATGCTAAAATAATGTTAAAATCATGTTAGTAATGTTAAAATAATGCTAAAATCATGCTAGCGACTTGCTAGTCATGCTAAAATCATGCTAGCGACTTGCTAGTCATGCTAAAATCATGCTAGGGACTTGCTAGTAATGCTAAAATCATGCTAGTGACTTGCTAGTCATGCTAAAATCATCCTAGCGACTTGCTAGTCATGCTAAAATCATGCTAGAAACTTGCTAGTCATGTTAAAAATCATGCTAGCGACTTGCTAGTAATGCTAAAATCATGCTAGCAACTTGCTAAGCATACTAAAATCATGCTAGCGACTTGCTAGTCATACTAAAATCATGCTAGCGACTTGCTAGTCATGCTAAAATCATCCTAGCGACTTGCTAGTCATGCTAAAATCATGCTAGCAACTTGCTAGTCATGCTAAAATCATGCTAGCGACTTGCTAGTCATGCTAAAATCATCCTAGCGACTTGCTAGTCATGCTAAAATCATGCTAGCAACTTGCTAGTCATGCTAAAAATCATGCTAGCGACTTGCTAGTAATGCTAAAATCATGCTAGCAACTTGCTAATCATACTGCAATCATGCTAGCGACTTGCTAGTCATGCTAAAATCATGCTAGCGACTTGCTAGTCATGCTAGAATCATGCTAGTGACTTGCTAGTCATGTTAAAATAATGTTAAAATCATGTTAGTCATGCTAAAATAATGCTAAAATCATGCTAGCGACTTGCTAGTCATGCTAAAATCATGCTAGCGACTTGCTAGTCATGCTAAAATCATGCTAGCGACTTGCTAGTCATGCTAAAATCATGCTAGCGACTTGCTAGTCATGTTAAAATAATGTTAAAATCATGCTAACGACTTGCTAGTCATGCTAAAATCATGCTAGCGACTTGCTAATCGTGCTAAAATCATGCTAGCGACTTGCTAGTCATGCTAAAATCATGCTAGCGACTTGCTAATCATGCTAAAATCATGCTAGGGACTTGCTAGTAATGCTAAATTCATGCTAGTGACTTGCTAGTCATGCTAAAATCATCCTAGCGACTTGCTAGTCATGCTAAAATCTTGCTAGCAACTTGCTAGTCATGCTAAAAATCATGCTAGCGACTTGCTAGTAATGCTAAAATCATGCTAGCAACTTGCTAATCATACTACAATCATGCTAGCGACTTGCTAGTCATGCTAAAATCATGCTAGCGACTTGCTAGTCATGCTAGAATCATGCTAGTGACTTGCTAGTCATGTTAAAATAATGTTAAAATCATGTTAGTCATGCTAAAATAATGCTAAAATCATGCTAGCGACTTGCTAATCATGCTAAAATCATGCTAGCGACTTGCTAGTCATGCTAAAATCATGCTAGCGACTTGCTAGTCATCTTAAAATAATGTTAAAATCATGCTAACGACTTGCTAGTCATGCTAAAATCATGCTAGCGACTTGCTAATCGTGCTAAAATCATGCTAGCGACTCGCTAGTCATGCTAAAATCATGCTAGCGATTTGCTAATCATGCTAAAATCATGCTAGGGACTTGCTAGTAATGCTAAAATCATGCTAGTGACTTGCTAGTCATGCTAAAATCATCCTAGCGACTTGGTACTCATGCTAAAATCATGCTAGAAACTTGCTAGTCATGCTAAAAATCATGCTAGCCATTTGCTAGTAATGCTAAAATCATGCTAGCAACTTGCTAATCATACTACAATCATGCTAGCGACTTGCTAGTCATGCTAAAATCATGCTAGTGACTTGCTAGTCATGCTAAAATCATCCTAGCGACTTGCTAGTCATGCTAAAATCATGCTAGCAACTTGCTAATCATACTACAATCATGCTAGTGACTTGCTAGTCATGCTAAAATAATGTTAAAATCATGTTAGTAATGTTAAAATAATGCTAAAATCATGCTAGCGACTTGCTAGTCATGCTAAAATCATGCTAGCGACTTGCTAGTCATGCTAAAATCATGCTAGGGACTTGCTAGTAATGCTAAAATCATGCTAGTGACTTGCTAGTCATGCTAAAATCATCCTAGCGACTTGCTAGTCATGCTAAAATCATGCTAGAAACTTGCTAGTCATGTTAAAAATCATGCTAGCGACTTGCTAGTAATGCTAAAATCATGCTAGCAACTTGCTAAGCATACTACAATCATGCTAGCGACTTGCTAGTCATGCTAAAATCATGCTAGCGACTTGCTAGTCATGCTAAAATCATCCTAGCGACTTGCTAGTCATGCTAAAATCATGCTAGCAACTTGCTAGTCATGCTAAAAATCATGCTAGCGACTTGCTAGTAATGCTAAAATCATGCTAGCAACTTGCTAATCATACTACAATCATGCTAGCGACTTGCTAGTCATGCTAAAATCATGCTAGCGACTTGCTAGTCATGTTAAAATAATGTTAAAATCATGTTAGTCATGCTAAAATAATGCTAAAATCATGCTAGCGACTTGCTAGTCATGCTAAAATCATGCTAGCGACTTGCTAGTCATGCTAAAATCATGCTAACGACTTGCTAGTCATGCTAAAATCATGCTAACGACTTGCTAGTCATGCTAAAATCATGCTAGCGACTTGCTAGTCATGTTAAAATAATGTTAAAATCATACTAACAACTTGCTAATAATGTTTAAAATCATGCTAGGGACTTGCTAGTAATGCTAAAATCATGCTAGTGACTTGCTAGTCATGCTAAAATCATCCTAGCGACTTGCTAGTCATGCTAAAATCATGCTAGCGACTTGCTAGTCATGCTAAAATCATGCTAGCGATTTGCTAGTCATGTTAAAATAATGTTAAAATCATGCTAACGACTTGCTAGTCATGCTAAAATCATGCTAGCGACTTGCTAACGGTGCTAAAATCATGCTAGCGACTCGCTAGTCATGCTAAAATCATGCTAGCGACTTGCTAATCATGCTAAAATCATGCTAGGGACTTGCTAGTAATGCTAAAATAATGCTAGTGACTTGCTAGTCATGCTAAAATCATCCTAGCGACTTGCTAGTCATGCTAAAATCATGCTAGCAACTTGCTAGTCATGCTAAAAATCATGCTAGCGACTTGCTAGTAATGCTAAAATCATGCTAGAAACTTGCTAATCATACTACAATCATGCTAGCGACTTGCTAGTCATGCTAAAATCATGCTAGCGACTTGCTAGTCATGCTAGAGTCATGCTAGTGACTTGCTAGTCATTTTAAAATAATGTTAAAATCATGTTAGTCATGCTAAAATAATGTTAAAATCATGCTAACGACTTGCTAGTCATGCTAAAATCATGCTAGGGACTTGCTAGTCATGCAAAAATCATACTAGCGACTTGCTAGTCATGTTAAAATAATGTTAAAATCATGCTAACTACTTGCTAGTCATGCTAAAATCATGCTAGCGACTTGCTAATCGTGCTAAAATCATGCTAGCGACTCGCTAGTCATGCTAAAATCATGCTAGCGACTTGCTAATCATGCTAAAATCATGCTAGGGACTTGCTAGTAATGCTAAAATCATGCTAGTGACTTGCTAGTTACGCTAAAATCATCCTAGCGACTTGCTAGTCATGCTAAAATCATGCTAGCAACTTGCTAGTCATGCTAAAAATCATGCTAGCGACTTGCTAGTAATGCTAAAATCATGCTAGCAACTTGCTAATCATACTACAATCATGCTAGTGACTTGCTAGTCATGCTAAAATAATGTTAAAATCATGTTAGTAATGTTAAAATAATGCTAAAATCATGCTAGCGACTTGCTAGTCATGCTAAAATCATGCTAGGGACTTGCTAGTAATGCTAAAATCATGCTAGCAACTTGCTAATCATACTACAATCATGCTAGCGACTTGCTAGTCATGCTAAAATCATGCTAGCGACTTGCTAGTCATGCTAGAGTCATGCTAGTGACTTGCTAGTCATGTTAAAATAATGTTAAAATCATGTTAGTCATGCTAAAATAATGTTAAAATCATGCTAGCGACTTGCTAGTCATGATAAAATCATGCTAGGGACTTGCTAGTCATGCAAAAATCATGCTAGCGACTTGCTAGTCATGTTAAAATAATGTTAAAATCATGCTAACTACTTGCTAGTCATGCTAAAATCATGCTAGCGACTTGCTAATCGTGCTAAAATCATGCTAGAGACTCGCTAGTCATGCTAAAATCATGCTAGCGACTTGCTAATCATGCTAAAATCATGCTAGGGACTTGCTAGTAATGCTATAATCATGCTAGCAACTTGCTAATCATACTACAATCATGCTAGTGACTTGCTAGTCATGCTAAAATAATGTTAAAATCATGTTAGTAATGTTAAAATAATGCTAAAATCATGCTAGCGACTTGCTAGTCATGCTAAAATCATGCTAGCGACTCGCTAGTCATGCTAAAATCATGCTAGCGACTTGCTAATCATGCTAAAATCATGCTAGGGACTTGCTAGTAATGCTAAAATCATGCTAGTGACTTGCTAGTCATGCTAAAATCATCCTAGCGACTTGCTAGTCATGCTAAAATCATGCTAGCAACTTGCTAATCATACTACAATCATGCTAGTGACTTGCTAGTCATGCTAAAATAATGTTAAAATCATGTTAGTAATGTTAAAATAATGCTAAAATCATGCTAGCGACTTGCTAGTCATGCTAAAATCATGCTAGCGACTTGCTAGTCATGCTAAAATCATGCTAGGGACTTGCTAGTAATGCTAAAATCATGCTAGTGACTTGCTAGTCATGCTAAAATCATCCTAGCGACTTGCTAGTCATGCTAAAATCATGCTAGAAACTTGCTAGTCATGTTAAAAATCATGCTAGCGACTTGCTAGTAATGCTAAAATCATGCTAGCAACTTGCTAAGCATACTAAAATCATGCTAGCGACTTGCTAGTCATACTAAAATCATGCTAGCGACTTGCTAGTCATGCTAAAATCATCCTAGCGACTTGCTAGTCATGCTAAAATCATGCTAGCAACTTGCTAGTCATGCTAAAATCATGCTAGCGACTTGCTAGTCATGCTAAAATCATCCTAGCGACTTGCTAGTCATGCTAAAATCATGCTAGCAACTTGCTAGTCATGCTAAAAATCATGCTAGCGACTTGCTAGTAATGCTAAAATCATGCTAGCAACTTGCTAATCATACTGCAATCATGCTAGCGACTTGCTAGTCATGCTAAAATCATGCTAGCGACTTGCTAGTCATGCTAAAATCATGCTAGCGACTTGCTAGTCATGCTAAAATCATGCTAGCGACTTGCTAGTCATGTTAAAATAATGTTAAAATCATGCTAACGACTTGCTAGTAATGCTAAAATCATGATAGCAACTTGCTAATCATACTACAATCATGCTAGCGACTTGCTAGTCATGCTAAAATCATGCTAGCGACTTGCTAGTCATGCTAAAATCATCCTAGCGACTTGCTAGTCATGCTAAAATCATGCTAGCAACTTGCTAGTCATGCTAAAAATCATGCTAGCGACTTGCTAGTAATGCTAAAATCATGCTAGCAACTTGCTAATCATACTACAATCATGCTAGCGACTTGCTAGTCATGCTAAAATCATGCTAGCGACTTGCTAGTCATGCTAGAATCATGCTAGTGACTTGCTAGTCATGTTAAAATAATGTTAAAATCATGTTAGTCATGCTAAAATAATGCTAAAATCATGCTAGCGACTTGCTTGTCATGCTAAAATCATGCTAGCGACTTGCTAGTCATGCTAAAATCATGCTAGCGACTTGCTAGTCATGTTAAAATAATGTTAAAATCATGCTAACGACTTGCTAGTCATGCTAAAATCATGCTAGCGACTTGCTAATCGTGCTAAAATCATGCTAGCGACTTGCTAGTCATGCTAAAATCATGCTAGCGACTTGCTAATCATGCTAAAATCATGCTAGGGACTTGCTAGTAATGCTAAATTCATGCTAGTGACTTGCTAGTCATGCTAAAATCATCCTAGCGACTTGCTAGTCATGCTAAAATCATGCTAGCAACTTGCTAGTCATGCTAAAAATCATGCTAGCGACTTGCTAGTAATGCTAAAATCATGCTAGCAACTTGCTAATCATACTACAATCATGCTAGCGACTTGCTAGTCATGCTAAAATCATGCTAGCGACTTGCTAGTCATGCTAGAATCATGCTAGTGACTTGCTAGTCATGTTAAAATAATGTTAAAATCATGTTAGTCATGCTAAAATAATGCTAAAATCATGCTAGCGACTTGGTAATCATGCTAAAATCATGCTAGCGACTTGCTAGTCATGCTAAAATCATGCTAGCGACTTGCTAGTCATCTTAAAATAATGTTAAAATCATGCTAACGACTTGCTAGTCATGCTAAAATCATGCTAGCGACTTGCTAATCGTGCTAAAATCATGCTAGCGACTCGCTAGTCATGCTAAAATCATGCTAGCGATTTGCTAATCATGCTAAAATCATGCTAGGGACTTGCTAGTAATGCTAAAATCATGCTAGTGACTTGCTAGTCATGCTAAAATCATCCTAGCGACTTGGTACTCATGCTAAAATCATGCTAGAAACTTGCTAGTCATGCTAAAAATCATGCTAGCCATTTGCTAGTAATGCTAAAATCATGCTAGCAACTTGCTAATCATACTACAATCATGCTAGCGACTTGCTAGTCATGCTAAAACCATGCTAGCGACTTGCTAGTCATGCTAAAATCATCCTAGCGACTTGCTAGTCATGCTAAAATCATGCTAGCAACTTGGTAGTCATGTTAAAAATCATGCTAACGACTTGTTAGTAATGCTAAAATCATGCTAGCAACTTGCTAATCATACTACAATCATGCTAGCGACTTGCTAGTCATGCTAAAATCATGCTAGCGACTTGCTAGTCATGCTAGAATCATGCTAGTGACTTACTAGTCATGTTAAAATAATGTTAAAATCATGTTAGTCATGCTAAAATAATGCTAAAATCATGCTAGCGACTTGCTAGTTATGCTAAAATCATGCTAGCGACTTGCTAGTCATGCTAAAATCATGCTAGCGACTTGCTAGTCTTGTTAAAATAATGTTAAAATCATGCTAACGATTTGCTAGTCATGCTAAAATCATCCTAGCGACTTGCTAGTCATGCTAAAATCATGCTAGCGACTTGCTAGTCATGCTAAAATCATCCTAGCGACTTGCTAGTCATGCTAAAATCATGCTAGCAACTTGGTAGTCATGCTAAAAATCATGCTAACGACTTGCTAGTAATGCTAAAATCATGCTAGCAACTTGCTAATCATAGTACAATCATGCTAGCGACTTGCTAGTCATGCTAAAATCATGCTAGCGACTTGCTAGTCATGCTAGAATCATGCTAGTGACTTGCTAGTCATGTTAAAATAATGTTAAAATCATGCTAACAACTTGCTAGTCATGCTAAAATCATGCTAGCGACTTGCTAATCGTGCTAAAATCATGCTAGCGACTCACTAGTCATGCTAAAATCATGCTAGCGACTTGCTAATCATTCTAAAATCATGCTAGGGACTTGCTAGTAATGCTAAAATCATGCTAGTGACTTGCTAGTCATGCTAAAATCATCCTAGCGACTTGCTAGTCATGCTAAAATCATGCTAGAAACTTGCTAGTCATGCTAAAAATCATGCTAACGACTTGCTAGTAATGCTAAAATCATGCTAGCAACTTGCTAATCATACTACAATCATGCTAGCGACTTGCTAGTCATGCTAAAATCATGCTAGCGACTTGCTAGTCATGCTAAAATCATCCTAGCGACTTGCTAGTCATGCTAAAATCATGCTAGCAACTTGCTAGTCATGCTAAAAATCATGCTAGCGACTTGCTAGTAATGCTAAAATCATGCTAGCAACTTGCTATTCATACTACAATCATGCTAGCGACTTGCTAGTCATGCTAAAATCATGCTAGCGACTTGCTAGTCATGCTAGAATCATGCTAGTGACTTGCTAGTCATGTTAAAATAATGTTAAAATCATGTTAATCATGCTAAAATAATGCTAAAATCATGCTAGCGACTTGCTAGTCATGCTAAAATCATGCAAGCGACTTGCTAGTCATGCTAAAATCATGCTAGCGACTTGCTAGTCATGCTAAAATAATGCTAAAATCATGCCAGCGACTTGCTAGTCATGCTAAAATCATGCTAGCGACTTGCTAGTCATGCTAAAATCATGCTAGCGATTTGCTAGTCATGTTAAAATAATGTTAAAATCATGCTAACGACTTGCTAGTCATGCTAAAATCATGCTAGCGACTTGCTAACGGTGCTAAAATCATGCTAGCGACTCGCTAGTCATGCTAAAATCATGCTAGCGACTTGCTAATCATGCTAAAATCATGCTAGGGACTTGCTAGTAATGCTAAAATAATGCTAGTGACTTGCTAGTCATGCTAAAATCATCCTAGCGACTTGCTAGTCATGCTAAAATCATGCTAGAAACTTGCTAGTCATGCTAAAAATCATGCTAGCGACTTGCTAGTAATGCTAAAATCATGCTAGCAACTTGCTAATCATACTACAATCATGCTAGCGACTTGCTAGTCATGCTAAAATCATGCTAGCGACTTGCTAGTCATGTTAAAATCATCCTAGCGACTTGCTAGTCATGCTAAAATCATGCTAGCAACTTGCTAGTCATGCTAAAAATCATGCTAGCGACTTGCTAGTAATGCTAAAATCATGCTAGCAACTTGCTAATCATACTACAATCATGCTAGCGACTTGCTAGTCATGCTAAAATCATGCTAGCGACTTGCTAGTCATGCTAGAGTCATGCTAGTGACTTGCTAGTCATTTTAAAATAATGTTAAAATCATGTTAGTCATGCTAAAATAATGTTAAAATCATGCTAGCGACTTGCTAGTCATGCTAAAATCATGCTAGGGACTTGCTAGTCATGCAAAAATCATACTAGCGACTTGCTAGTCATGTTAAAATAATGTTAAAATCATGCTAACTACTTGCTAGTCATGCTAAAATCATGCTAGCGACTTGCTAATCGTGCTAAAATCATGCTAGCGACTCGCTAGTCATGCTAAAATCATGCTAGCGACTTGCTAATCATGCTAAAATCATGCTAGGGACTTGCTAGTAATGCTAAAATCATGCTAGTGACTTGCTAGTTACGCTAAAATCATCCTAGCGACTTGCTAGTCATGCTAAAATCATGCTAGCAACTTGCTAGTCATGCTAAAAATCATGCTAGCGACTTGCTAGTAATGCTAAAATCATGCTAGCAACTTGCTAATCATACTACAATCATGCTAGTGACTTGCTAGTCATGCTAAAATAATGTTAAAATCATGTTAGTAATGTTAAAATAATGCTAAAATCATGCTAGCGACTTGCTAGTCATGCTAAAATCATGCTAGGGACTTGCTAGTAATGCTAAAATCATGCTAGCAACTTGCTAATCATACTACAATCATGCTAGCGACTTGCTAGTCATGCTAAAATCATGCTAGCGACTTGCTAGTCATGCTAGAGTCATGCTAGTGACTTGCTAGTCATGTTAAAATAATGTTAAAATCATGTTAGTCATGCTAAAATAATGTTAAAATCATGCTAGCGACTTGCTAGTCATGATAAAATCATGCTAGGGACTTGCTAGTCATGCAAAAATCATGCTAGCGACTTGCTAGTCATGTTAAAATAATGTTAAAATCATGCTAACTACTTGCTAGTCATGCTAAAATCATGCTAGCGACTTGCTAATCGTGCTAAAATCATGCTAGCGACTCGCTAGTCATGCTAAAATCATGCTAGCGACTTGCTAATCATGCTAAAATCATGCTAGGGACTTGCTAGTAATGCTAAAATCATGCTAGCAACTTGCTAATCATACTACAATCATGCTAGTGACTTGCTAGTCATGCTAAAATAATGTTAAAATCATGTTAGTAATGTTAAAATAATGCTAAAATCATGCTAGCGACTTGCTAGTCATGCTAAAATCATGCTAGCGACTCGCTAGTCATGCTAAAATCATGCTAGCGACTTGCTAATCATGCTAAAATCATGCTAGGGACTTGCTAGTAATGCTAAATTCATGCTAGTGACTTGCTAGTCATGCTAAAATCATCCTAGCGACTAGCTAGTCATGCTAAAATCTTGCTAGCAACTTGCTAGTCATGCTAAAAATCATGCTAGCGACTTGCTAGTAATGCTAAAATCATGCTAGCAACTTGCTAATCATACTACAATCATGCTAGCGACTTGCTAGTCATGCTAAAATCATGCTAGCGACTTGCTAGTCATGCTAGAATCATGCTAGTGACTTGCTAGTCATGTTAAAATAATGTTAAAATCATGTTAGTCATGCTAAAATAATGCTAAAATCATGCTAGCGACTTGCTAATCATGCTAAAATCATGCTAGCGACTTGCTAGTCATGCTAAAATCATGCTAGCGACTTGCTAGTCATCTTAAAATAATGTTAAAATCATGCTAACGACTTGCTAGTCATGCTAAAATCATGCTAGCGACTTGCTAATCGTGCTAAAATCATGCTAGCGACTCGCTAGTCATGCTAAAATCATGCTAGCGATTTGCTAATCATGCTAAAATCATGCTAGGGACTTGCTAGTAATGCTAAAATCATGCTAGTGACTTGCTAGTCATGCTAAAATCATCCTAGCGACTTGGTACTCATGCTAAAATCATGCTAGAAACTTGCTAGTCATGCTAAAAATCATGCTAGCCATTTGCTAGTAATGCTAAAATCATGCTAGCAACTCGCTAATCATACTACAATCATGCTAGCGACTTGCTAGTCATGCTAAAATCATGCTAGTGACTTGCTAGTCATGCTAAAATCATCCTAGCGACTTGCTAGTCATGCTAAAATCATGCTAGCAACTTGCTAATCATACTACAATCATGCTAGTGACTTGCTAGTCATGCTAAAATAATGTTAAAATCATGTTAGTAATGTTAAAATAATGCTAAAATCATGCTAGCGACTTGCTAGTCATGCTAAAATCATGCTAGCGACTTGCTAGTCATGCTAAAATCATGCTAGGGACTTGCTAGTAATGCTAAAATCATGCTAGTGACTTGCTAGTCATGCTAAAATCATCCTAGCGACTTGCTAGTCATGCTAAAATCATGCTAGAAACTTGCTAGTCATGTTAAAAATCATGCTAGCGACTTGCTAGTAATGCTAAAATCATGCTAGCAACTTGCTAAGCATACTACAATCATGCTAGCGACTTGCTAGTCATGCTAAAATCATGCTAGCGACTTGCTAGTCATGCTAAAATCATCCTAGCGACTTGCTAGTCATGCTAAAATCATCCTAGCGACTTGCTAGTCATGCTAAAATCATGCTAGCAACTTGCTAGTCATGCTAAAAATCATGCTAGCGACTTGCTAGTAATGCTAAAATCATGCTAGCAACTTGCTAATCATACTACAATCATGCTAGCGACTTGCTAGTCATGCTAAAATCATGCTAGCGACTTGCTAGTCATGTTAAAATAATGTTAAAATCATGTTAGTCATGCTAAAATAATGCTAAAATCATGCTAGCGACTTGCTAGTCATGCTAAAATCATGCTAGCGACTTGCTAGTCATGCTAAAATCATGCTAACGACTTGCTAGTCATGCTAAAATCATGCTAACGACTTGCTAGTCATGCTAAAATCATGCTAGCGACTTGCTAGTCATGTTAAAATAATGTTAAAATCATGCTAACAACTTGCTAATAATGTTTAAAATCATGCTAGGGACTTGCTAGTAATGCTAAAATCATGCTAGTGACTTGCTAGTCATGCTAAAATCATCCTAGCGACTTGCTAGTCATGCTAAAATCATGCTAGCGACTTGCTAGTCATGCTAAAATCATGCTAGCGATTTGCTAGTCATGTTAAAATAATGTTAAAATCATGCTAACGACTTGCTAGTCATGCTAAAATCATGCTAGCGACTTGCTAACGGTGCTAAAATCATGCTAGCGACTCGCTAGTCATGCTAAAATCATGCTAGCGACTTGCTAATCATGCTAAAATCATGCTAGGGACTTGCTAGTAATGCTAAAATAATGCTAGTGACTTGCTAGTCATGCTAAAATCATCCTAGCGACTTGCTAGTCATGCTAAAATCATGCTAGCAACTTGCTAGTCATGCTAAAAATCATGCTAGCGACTTGCTAGTAATGCTAAAATCATGCTAGCAACTTGCTAATCATACTACAATCATGCTAGCGACTTGCTAGTCATGCTAAAATCATGCTAGCGACTTGCTAGTCATGCTAGAGTCATGCTAGTGACTTGCTAGTCATTTTAAAATAATGTTAAAATCATGTTAGTCATGCTAAAATAATGTTAAAATCATGCTAGGGACTTGCTAGTCATGCAAAAATCATACTAGCGACTTGCTAGTCATGTTAAAATAATGTTAAAATCATGCTAACTACTTGCTAGTCATGCTAAAATCATGCTAGCGACTTGCTAATCGTGCTAAAATCATGCTAGCGACTCGCTAGTCATGCTAAAATCATGCTAGCGACTTGCTAATCATGCTAAAATCATGCTAGGGACTTGCTAGTAATGCTAAAATCATGCTAGTGACTTGCTAGTTACGCTAAAATCATCCTAGCGACTTGCTAGTCATGCTAAAATCATGCTAGCAACTTGCTAGTCATGCTAAAAATCATGCTAGCGACTTGCTAGTAATGCTAAAATCATGCTAGCAACTTGCTAATCATACTACAATCATGCTAGTGACTTGCTAGTCATGCTAAAATAATGTTAAAATCATGTTAGTAATGTTAAAATAATGCTAAAATCATGCTAGCGACTTGCTAGTCATGCTAAAATCATGCTAGGGACTTGCTAGTAATGCTAAAATCATGCTAGCAACTTGCTAATCATACTACAATCATGCTAGCGACTTGCTAGTCATGCTAAAATCATGCTAGCGACTTGCTAGTCATGCTAGAGTCATGCTAGTGACTTGCTAGTCATGTTAAAATAATGTTAAAATCATGTTAGTCATGCTAAAATAATGTTAAAATCATGCTAGCGACTTGCTAGTCATGATAAAATCATGCTAGGGACTTGCTAGTCATGCAAAAATCATGCTAGCGACTTGCTAGTCATGTTAAAATAATGTTAAAATCATGCTAACTACTTGCTAGTCATGCTAAAATCATGCTAGCGACTTGCTAATCGTGCTAAAATCATGCTAGCGACTCGCTAGTCATGCTAAAATCATGCTAGCGACTTGCTAATCATGCTAAAATCATGCTAGGGACTTGCTAGTAATGCTAAAATCATGCTAGCAACTTGCTAATCATACTACAATCATGCTAGTGACTTGCTAGTCATGCTAAAATAATGTTAAAATCATGTTAGTAATGTTAAAATAATGCTAAAATCATGCTAGCGACTTGCTAGTCATGCTAAAATCATGCTAGCGACTCGCTAGTCATGCTAAAATCATGCTAGCGACTTGCTAATCATGCTAAAATCATGCTAGGGACTTGCTAGTAATGCTAAAATCATGCTAGTGACTTGCTAGTCATGCTAAAATCATCCTAGCGACTTGCTAGTCATGCTAAAATCATGCTAGCAACTTGCTAATCATACTACAATCATGCTAGTGACTTGCTAGTCATGCTAAAATAATGTTAAAATCATGTTAGTAATGTTAAAATAATGCTAAAATCATGCTAGCGACTTGCTAGTCATGCTAAAATCATGCTAGCGACTTGCTAGTCATGCTAAAATCATGCTAGGGACTTGCTAGTAATGCTAAAATCATGCTAGTGACTTGCTAGTCATGCTAAAATCATCCTAGCGACTTGCTAGTCATGCTAAAATCATGCTAGAAACTTGCTAGTCATGTTAAAAATCATGCTAGCGACTTGCTAGTAATGCTAAAATCATGCTAGCAACTTGCTAAGCATACTAAAATCATGCTAGCGACTTGCTAGTCATACTAAAATCATGCTAGCGACTTGCTAGTCATGCTAAAATCATCCTAGCGACTTGCTAGTCATGCTAAAATCATGCTAGCGACTTGCTAGTCATGCTAAAATCATCCTAGCGACTTGCTAGTCATGCTAAAATCATGCTAGCAACTTGCTAGTCATGCTAAAAATCATGCTAGCGACTTGCTAGTAATGCTAAAATCATGCTAGCAACTTGCTAATCATACTGCAATCATGCTAGCGACTTGCTAGTCATGCTAAAATCATGCTAGCGACTTGCTAGTCATGCTAGAATCATGCTAGTGACTTGCTAGTCATGTTAAAATAATGTTAAAATCATGTTAGTCATGCTAAAATAATGCTAAAATCATGCTAGCGACTTGCTAGTCATGCTAAAATCATGCTAGCGACTTGCTAGTCATGCTAAAATCATGCTAGCGACTTGCTAGTCATGTTAAAATAATGTTAAAATCATGCTAACGACTTGCTAGTCATGATAAAATCATGCTAGCGACTTGCTAATCGTGCTAAAATCATGCTAGCGACTTGCTAGTCATGCTAAAATCATGCTAGCGACTTGCTAATCATGCTAAAATCATGCTAGGGACTTGCTAGTAATGCTAAATTCATGCTAGTGACTTGCTAGTCATGCTAAAATCATCCTAGCGACTTGCTAGTCATGCTAAAATCTTGCTAGCAACTTGCTAGTCATGCTAAAAATCATGCTAGCGACTTGCTAGTAATGCTAAAATCATGCTAGCAACTTGCTAATCATACTACAATCATGCTAGCGACTTGCTAGTCATGCTAAAATCATGCTAGCGACTTGCTAGTCATGCTAGAATCATGCTAGTGACTTGCTAGTCATGTTAAAATAATGTTAAAATCATGTTAGTCATGCTAAAATAATGCTAAAATCATGCTAGCGACTTGCTAATCATGCTAAAATCATGCTAGCGACTTGCTAGTCATGCTAAAATCATGCTAGCGACTTGCTAGTCATCTTAAAATAATGTTAAAATCATGCTAACGACTTGCTAGTCATGCTAAAATCATGCTAGCGACTTGCTAATCGTGCTAAAATCATGCTAGCGACTCGCTAGTCATGCTAAAATCATGCTAGCGATTTGCTAATCATGCTAAAATCATGCTAGGGACTTGCTAGTAATGCTAAAATCATGCTAGTGACTTGCTAGTCATGCTAAAATCATCCTAGCGACTTGGTACTCATGCTAAAATCATGCTAGAAACTTGCTAGTCATGCTAAAAATCATGCTAGCCATTTGCTAGTAATGCTAAAATCATGCTAGCAACTTGCTAATCATACTACAATCATGCTAGCGACTTGCTAGTCATGCTAAAATCATGCTAGTGACTTGCTAGTCATGCTAAAATCATCCTAGCGACTTGCTAGTCATGCTAAAATCATGCTAGCAACTTGCTAATCATACTACAATCATGCTAGTGACTTGCTAGTCATGCTAAAATAATGTTAAAATCATGTTAGTAATGTTAAAATAATGCTAAAATCATGCTAGCGACTTGCTAGTCATGCTAAAATCATGCTAGCGACTTGCTAGTCATGCTAAAATCATGCTAGGGACTTGCTAGTAATGCTAAAATCATGCTAGTGACTTGCTAGTAATGCTAAAATCATGCTAGCAACTTGCTAAGCATACTACAATCATGCTAGCGACTTGCTAGTCATGCTAAAATCATGCTAGCGACTTGCTAGTCATGCTAAAATCATCCTAGCGACTTGCTAGTCATGCTAAAATCATGCTAGCAACTTGCTAGTCATGCTAAAAATCATGCTAGCGACTTGCTAGTAATGCTAAAATCATGCTAGCAACTTGCTAATCATACTACAATCATGCTAGCGACTTGCTAGTCATGCTAAAATCATGCTAGCGACTTGCTAGTCATGTTAAAATAATGTTAAAATCATGTTAGTCATGCTAAAATAATGCTAAAATCATGCTAGCGACTTGCTAGTCATGCTAAAATCATGCTAGCGACTTGCTAGTCATGCTAAAATCATGCTAACGACTTGCTAGTCATGCTAAAATCATGCTAACGACTTGCTAGTCATGCTAAAATAATGCTGAAATCATGCTAGCGACTTGCTAGTCAATGCTAAAATCATGCTAGCAACTTGCTAGTCATGCTAAAATCATGCTAGCGACTTGCTAGTCATGTTAAAATAATGTTAAAATCATGCTAACAACTTGCTAGTCATGCTAAAATCATGCTAGCGACTTGCTAATCGTGCTAAAATCATGCTAGCGACTCACTAGTCATGCTAAAATCATGCTAGCGACTTGCTAATCATTCTAAAATCATGCTAGGGACTTGCTAGTAATGCTAAAATCATGCTAGTGACTTGCTAGTCATGCTAAAATCATCCTAGCGACTTGCTAGTCATGCTAAAATCATGCTAGAAACTTGCTAGTCATGCTAAAAATCATGCTAACGACTTGCTAGTAATGCTAAAATCATGCTAGCAACTTGCTAATCATACTACAATCATGCTAGCGACTTGCTAGTCATGCTAAAATCATGCTAGCGACTTGCTAGTCATGCTAAAATCATCCTAGCGACTTGCTAGTCATGCTAAAATCATGCTAGCAACTTGCTAGTCATGCTAAAAATCATGCTAGCGACTTGCTAGTAATGCTAAAATCATGCTAGCAACTTGCTAATCATACTACAATCATGCTAGCGACTTGCTAGTCATGCTAAAATCATGCTAGCGACTTGCTAGTCATGCTAGAATCATGCTAGTGACTTGCTAGTCATGTTAAAATAATGTTAAAATCATGTTAGTCATGCTAAAATAATGCTAAAATCATGCTAGCGACTTGCTTGTCATGCTAAAATCATGCTAGTGACTTGCTAGTCATGCTAAAATCATGCTAGCGACTTGCTAGTCATGTTAAAATAATGTTAAAATCAAGCTAACGACTTGCTAGTCATGCTAAAATCATGCTAGCGACTTGCTAATCGTGCTAAAATCATGCTAGTGACTTGCTAGTCATGCTAAAATCATCCTAGCGACTTGGTACTCATGCTAAAATCATGCTAGAAACTTGCTAGTCATGCTAAAAATCATGCTAGCCATTTGCTAGTAATGCTAAAATCATGCTAGCAACTTGCTAATCATACTACAATCATGCTAGCGACTTGCTAGTCATGCTAAAATCATGCTAGCGACTTGCTAGTCATGCTAAAATCATGCTAACGACTTGCTAGTCATGCTAAAATCATGCTAACGACTTGCTAGTCATGCTAAAATAATGCTGAAATCATGCTAGCGACTTGCTAGTCAATGCTAAAATCATGCTAGCAACTTGCTAGTCATGCTAAAATCATGCTAGCGACTTGCTAGTCATGTTAAAATAATGTTAAAATCATGCTAACAACTTGCTAGTCATGCTAAAATCATGCTAGCGACTTGCTAATCGTGCTAAAATCATGCTAGCGACTCACTAGTCATGCTAAAATCATGCTAGCGACTTGCTAATCATTCTAAAATCATGCTAGGGACTTGCTAGTAATGCTAAAATCATGCTAGTGACTTGCTAGTCATGCTAAAATCATCCTAGCGACTTGCTAGTCATGCTAAAATCATGCTAGAAACTTGCTAGTCATGCTAAAAATCATGCTAACGACTTGCTAGTAATGCTAAAATCATGCTAGCAACTTGCTAATCATACTACAATCATGCTAGCGACTTGCTAGTCATGCTAAAATCATGCTAGCGACTTGCTAGTCATGCTAAAATCATCCTAGCGACTTGCTAGTCATGCTAAAATCATGCTAGCAACTTGCTAGTCATGCTAAAAATCATGCTAGCGACTTGCTAGTAATGCTAAAATCATGCTAGCAACTTGCTAATCATACTACAATCATGCTAGCGACTTGCTAGTCATGCTAAAATCATGCTAGCGACTTGCTAGTCATGCTAGAATCATGCTAGTGACTTGCTAGTCATGTTAAAATAATGTTAAAATCATGTTAGTCATGCTAAAATAATGCTAAAATCATGCTAGCGACTTGCTTGTCATGCTAAAATCATGCTAGCGACTTGCTAGTCATGCTAAAATCATGCTAGCGACTTGCTAGTCATGTTAAAATAATGTTAAAATCATGCTAACGACTTGCTAGTCATGCTAAAATCATGCTAGCGACTTGCTAATCGTGCTAAAATCATGCTAGCGACTTGCTAGTCATGCTAAAATCATGCTAGCGACTTGCTAATCATGCTAAAATCATGCTAGGGACTTGCTAGTAATGCTAAATTCATGCTAGTGACTTGCTAGTCATGCTAAAATCATCCTAGCGACTTGCTAGTCATGCTAAAATCATGCTAGCAACTTGCTAGTCATGCTAAAAATCATGCTAGCGACTTGCTAGTAATGCTAAAATCATGCTAGCAACTTGCTAATCATACTACAATCATGCTAGCGACTTGCTAGTCATGCTAAAATCATGCTAGCGACTTGCTAGTCATGCTAGAATCATGCTAGTGACTTGCTAGTCATGTTAAAATAATGTTAAAATCATGTTAGTCATGCTAAAATAATGCTAAAATCATGCTAGCGACTTGCTAATCATGCTAAAATCATGCTAGCGACTTGCTAGTCATGCTAAAATCATGCTAGCGACTTGCTAGTCATCTTAAAATAATGTTAAAATCATGCTAACGACTTGCTAGTCATGCTAAAATCATGCTAGCGACTTGCTAGTCATGCTAAAATCATCCTAGCGACTTGCTAGTCATGCTAAAATCATGCTAGCAACTTGCTAGTCATGCTAAAAATCATGCTAGCGACTTGCTAGTAATGCTAAAATCATGCTAGCAACTTGCTAATCATACTACAATCATGCTAGCGACTTGCTAGTCATGCTAAAATCATGCTAGCGACTTGCTAGTCATGTTAAAATAATGTTAAAATCATGTTAGTCATGCTAAAATAATGCTAAAATCATGCTAGCGACTTGCTAGTCATGCTAAAATCATGCTAGCGACTTGCTAGTCATGCTAAAATCATGCTAACGACTTGCTAGTCATGCTAAAATCATGCTAACGACTTGCTAGTCATGCTAAAATAATGCTGAAATCATGCTAGCGACTTGCTAGTCAATGCTAAAATCATGCTAGCAACTTGCTAGTCATGCTAAAATCATGCTAGCGACTTGCTAGTCATGTTAAAATAATGTTAAAATCATGCTAACAACTTGCTAGTCATGCTAAAATCATGCTAGCGACTTGCTAATCGTGCTAAAATCATGCTAGCGACTCACTAGTCATGCTAAAATCATGCTAGCGACTTGCTAATCATTCTAAAATCATGCTAGGGACTTGCTAGTAATGCTAAAATCATGCTAGTGACTTGCTAGTCATGCTAAAATCATCCTAGCGACTTGCTAGTCATGCTAAAATCATGCTAGAAACTTGCTAGTCATGCTAAAAATCATGCTAACGACTTGCTAGTAATGCTAAAATCATGCTAGCAACTTGCTAATCATACTACAATCATGCTAGCGACTTGCTAGTCATGCTAAAATCATGCTAGCGACTTGCTAGTCATGCTAAAATCATCCTAGCGACTTGCTAGTCATGCTAAAATCATGCTAGCAACTTGCTAGTCATGCTAAAAATCATGCTAGCGACTTGCTAGTAATGCTAAAATCATGCTAGCAACTTGCTAATCATACTACAATCATGCTAGCGACTTGCTAGTCATGCTAAAATCATGCTAGCGACTTGCTAGTCATGCTAGAATCATGCTAGTGACTTGCTAGTCATGTTAAAATAATGTTAAAATCATGTTAGTCATGCTAAAATAATGCTAAAATCATGCTAGCGACTTGCTTGTCATGCTAAAATCATGCTAGCGACTTGCTAGTCATGCTAAAATCATGCTAGCGACTTGCTAGTCATGTTAAAATAATGTTAAAATCAAGCTAACGACTTGCTAGTCATGCTAAAATCATGCTAGCGACTTGCTAATCGTGCTAAAATCATGCTAGCGACTTGCTAGTCATGCTAAAATCATGCTAGCGACTTGCTAATCATGCTAAAATCATGCTAGGGACTTGCTAGTAATGCTAAATTCATGCTAGTGACTTGCTAGTCATGCTAAAATCATCCTAGCGACTTGCTAGTCATGCTAAAATCATGCTAGCAACTTGCTAGTCATGCTAAAAATCATGCTAGCGACTTGCTAGTAATGCTAAAATCATGCTAGCAACTTGCTAGTCATGCTAGAATCATGCTAGTGACTTGCTAGTCATGTTAAAATAATGTTAAAATCATGTTAGTCATGCTAAAATAATGCTAAAATCATGCTAGCGACTTGCTAATCATGCTAAAATCATGCTAGCGACTTGCTAGTCATGCTAAAATCATGCTAGCGACTTGCTAGTCATCTTAAAATAATGTTAAAATCATGCTAACGACTTGCTAGTCATGCTAAAATCATGCTAGCGACTTGCTAATCGTGTTAAAATCATGCTAGCGACTCGCTAGTCATGCTAAAATCATGCTAGCGATTTGCTAATCATGCTAAAATCATGCTAGGGACTTGCTAGTAATGCTAAAATCATGCTAGTGACTTGCTAGTCATGCTAAAATCATCCTAGCGACTTGGTACTCATGCTAAAATCATGCTAGCCATTTGCTAGTAATGCTAAAATCATGCTAGCAACTTGCTAATCATACTACAATCATGCTAGCGACTTGCTAGTCATGCTAAAATCATGCTAGCGACTTGCTAGTCATGCTAAAATCATGCTAACGACTTGCTAGTCATGCTTAAATCATGCTAACGACTTGCTAGTCATGCTAAAATAATGCTGAAATCATGCTAGCGACTTGCTAGTCAATGCTAAAATCATGCTAGCAACTTGCTAGTCATGCTAAAATCATGCTAGCGACTTGCTAGTCATGTTAAAATAATGTTAAAATCATGCTAACAACTTGCTAGTCATGCTAAAATCATGCTAGCGACTTGCTAATCGTGCTAAAATCATGCTAGCGACTCACTAGTCATGCTAAAATCATGCTAGCGACTTGCTAATCATTCTAAAATCATGCTAGGGACTTGCTAGTAATGCTAAAATCATGCTAGTGACTTGCTAGTCATGCTAAAATCATCCTAGCGACTTGCTAGTCATGCTAAAATCATGCTAGAAACTTGCTAGTCATGCTAAAAATCATGCTAACGACTTGCTAGTAATGCTAAAATCATGCTAGCAACTTGCTAATCATACTACAATCATGCTAGCGACTTGCTAGTCATGCTAAAATCATGCTAGCGACTTGCTAGTCATGCTAAAATCATCCTAGCGACTTGCTAGTCATGCTAAAATCATGCTAGCAACTTGCTAGTCATGCTAAAAATCATGCTAGCGACTTGCTAGTAATGCTAAAATCATGCTAGCAACTTGCTAATCATACTACAATCATGCTAGCGACTTGCTAGTCATGCTAAAATCATGCTAGCGACTTGCTAGTCATGCTAGAATCATGCTAGTGACTTGCTAGTCATGTTAAAATAATGTTAAAATCATGTTAGTCATGCTAAAATAATGCTAAAATCATGCTAGCGACTTGCTTGTCATGCTAAAATCATGCTAGCGACTTGCTAGTCATGCTAAAATCATGCTAGCGACTTGCTAGTCATGTTAAAATAATGTTAAAATCATGCTAACGACTTGCTAGTCATGCTAAAATCATGCTAGCGACTTGCTAATCGTGCTAAAATCATGCTAGCGACTTGCTAGTCATGCTAAAATCATGCTAGCGACTTGCTAATCATGCTAAAATCATGCTAGGGACTTGCTAGTAATGCTAAATTCATGCTAGTGACTTGCTAGTCATGCTAAAATCATCCTAGCGACTTGCTAGTCATGCTAAAATCATGCTAGCAACTTGCTAGTCATGCTAAAAATCATGCTAGCGACTTGCTAGTAATGCTAAAATCATGCTAGCAACTTGCTAATCATACTACAATCATGCTAGCGACTTGCTAGTCATGCTAAAATCATGCTAGCGACTTGCTAGTCATGCTAGAATCATGCTAGTGACTTGCTAGTCATGTTAAAATAATGTTAAAATCATGTTAGTCATGCTAAAATAATGCTAAAATCATGCTAGCGACTTGCTAATCATGCTAAAATCATGCTAGCGACTTGCTAGTCATGCTAAAATCATGCTAGCGACTTGCTAGTCATCTTAAAATAATGTTAAAATCATGCTAACGACTTGCTAGTCATGCTAAAATCATGCTAGCGACTTGCTAATCGTGCTAAAATCATGCTAGCGACTCGCTAGTCATGCTAAAATCATGCTAGCGATTTGCTAATCATGCTAAAATCATGCTAGGGACTTGCTAGTAATGCTAAAATCATGCTAGTGACTTGCTAGTCATGCTAAAATCATCCTAGCGACTTGGTACTCATGCTAAAATCATGCTAGAAACTTGCTAGTCATGCTAAAAATCATGCTAGCCATTTGCTAGTAATGCTAAAATCATGCTAGCAACTTGCTAATCATACTACAATCATGCTAGCGACTTGCTAGTCATGCTAAAACCATGCTAGCGACTTGCTAGTCATGCTAAAATCATCCTAGCGACTTGCTAGTCATGCTAAAATCATGCTAGCAACTTGGTAGTCATGTTAAAAATCATGCTAACGACTTGTTAGTAATGCTAAAATCATGCTAGCAACTTGCTAATCATACTACAATCATGCTAGCGACTTGCTAGTCATGCTAAAATCATGCTAGCGACTTGCTAGTCATGCTAGAATCATGCTAGTGACTTACTAGTCATGTTAAAATAATGTTAAAATCATGTTAGTCATGCTAAAATAATGCTAAAATCATGCTAGCGACTTGCTAGTTATGCTAAAATCATGCTAGCGACTTGCTAGTCATGCTAAAATCATGCTAGCGACTTGCTAGTCTTGTTAAAATAATGTTAAAATCATGCTAACGATTTGCTAGTCATGCTAAAATCATCCTAGCGACTTGCTAGTCATGCTAAAATCATGCTAGCGACTTGCTAGTCATGCTAAAATCATCCTAGCGACTTGCTAGTCATGCTAAAATCATGCTAGCAACTTGGTAGTCATGCTAAAAATCATGCTAACGACTTGCTAGTAATGCTAAAATCATGCTAGCAACTTGCTAATCATAGTACAATCATGCTAGCGACTTGCTAGTCATGCTAAAATCATGCTAGCGACTTGCTAGTCATGCTAGAATCATGCTAGTGACTTGCTAGTCATGTTAAAATAATGTTAAAATCATGCTAACAACTTGCTAGTCATGCTAAAATCATGCTAGCGACTTGCTAATCGTGCTAAAATCATGCTAGCGACTCACTAGTCATGCTAAAAATCATGCTAGCGACTTGCTTGTCATGCTAAAATCATGCTAGCGACTTGCTAGTCATGCTAAAATCATGCTAGCGACTTGCTAGTCATGTTAAAATAATGTTAAAATCATGCTAACGACTTGCTAGTCATGCTAAAATCATGCTAGCGACTTGCTAATCGTGCTAAAATCATGCTAGCGACTTGCTAGTCATGCTAAAATCATGCTAGCGACTTGCTAATCATGCTAAAATCATGCTAGGGACTTGCTAGTAATGCTAAATTCATGCTAGTGACTTGCTAGTCATGCTAAAATCATCCTAGCGACTTGCTAGTCATGCTAAAATCATGCTAGCAACTTGCTAGTCATGCTAAAAATCATGCTAGCGACTTGCTAGTAATGCTAAAATCATGCTAGCAACTTGCTAATCATACTACAATCATGCTAGCGACTTGCTAGTCATGCTAAAATCATGCTAGCGACTTGCTAGTCATGCTAGAATCATGCTAGTGACTTGCTAGTCATGTTAAAATAATGTTAAAATCATGTTAGTCATGCTAAAATAATGCTAAAATCATGCTAGCGACTTGCTAATCATGCTAAAATCATGCTAGCGACTTGCTAGTCATGCTAAAATCATGCTAGCGACTTGCTAGTCATCTTAAAATAATGTTAAAATCATGCTAACGACTTGCTAGTCATGCTAAAATCATGCTAGCGACTTGCTAATCGTGCTAAAATCATGCTAGCGACTCGCTAGTCATGCTAAAATCATGCTAGCGATTTGCTAATCATGCTAAAATCATGCTAGGGACTTGCTAGTAATGCTAAAATCATGCTAGTGACTTGCTAGTCATGCTAAAATCATCCTAGCGACTTGGTACTCATGCTAAAATCATGCTAGAAACTTGCTAGTCATGCTAAAAATCATGCTAGCCATTTGCTAGTAATGCTAAAATCATGCTAGCAACTTGCTAATCATACTACAATCATGCTAGCGACTTGCTAGTCATGCTAAAACCATGCTAGCGACTTGCTAGTCATGCTAAAATCATCCTAGCGACTTGCTAGTCATGCTAAAATCATGCTAGCAACTTGGTAGTCATGTTAAAAATCATGCTAACGACTTGTTAGTAATGCTAAAATCATGCTAGCAACTTGCTAATCATACTACAATCATGCTAGCGACTTGCTAGTCATGCTAAAATCATGCTAGCGACTTGCTAGTCATGCTAGAATCATGCTAGTGACTTACTAGTCATGTTAAAATAATGTTAAAATCATGTTAGTCATGCTAAAATAATGCTAAAATCATGCTAGCGACTTGCTAGTTATGCTAAAATCATGCTAGCGACTTGCTAGTCATGCTAAAATCATGCTAGCGACTTGCTAGTCTTGTTAAAATAATGTTAAAATCATGCTAACGATTTGCTAGTCATGCTAAAATCATCCTAGCGACTTGCTAGTCATGCTAAAATCATGCTAGCGACTTGCTAGTCATGCTAAAATCATCCTAGCGACTTGCTAGTCATGCTAAAATCATGCTAGCAACTTGGTAGTCATGCTAAAAATCATGCTAACGACTTGCTAGTAATGCTAAAATCATGCTAGCAACTTGCTAATCATAGTACAATCATGCTAGCGACTTGCTAGTCATGCTAAAATCATGCTAGCGACTTGCTAGTCATGCTAGAATCATGCTAGTGACTTGCTAGTCATGTTAAAATAATGTTAAAATCATGCTAACAACTTGCTAGTCATGCTAAAATCATGCTAGCGACTTGCTAATCGTGCTAAAATCATGCTAGCGACTCACTAGTCATGCTAAAATCATGCTAGCGACTTGCTAATCATTCTAAAATCATGCTAGGGACTTGCTAGTAATGCTAAAATCATGCTAGTGACTTGCTAGTCATGCTAAAATCATCCTAGCGACTTGCTAGTCATGCTAAAATCATGCTAGAAACTTGCTAGTCATGCTAAAAATCATGCTAACGACTTGTTAGTAATGCTAAAATCATGCTAGCAACTTGCTAATCATACTACAATCATGCTAGCGACTTGCTAGTCATGCTAAAATCATGCTAGCGACTTGCTAGTCATGCTAAAATCATCCTAGCGACTTGCTAGTCATGCTAAAATCATGCTAGCAACTTGCTAGTCATGCTAAAAATCATGCTAGCGACTTGCTAGTAATGCTAAAATCATGCTAGCAACTTGCTATTCATACTACAATCATGCTAGCGACTTGCTAGTCATGCTAAAATCATGCTAGCGACTTGCTAGTCATGCTAGAATCATGCTAGTGACTTGCTAGTCATGTTAAAATAATGTTAAAATCATGTTAGTCATGCTAAAATAATGCTAAAATCATGCTAGCGACTTGCTAGTCATGCTAAAATCATGCAAGCGACTTGCTAGTCATGCTAAAATCATGCTAGCGACTTGCTAGTCATGCTAAAATAATGCTAAAATCATGCCAGCGACTTGCTAGTCATGCTAAAATCATGCTAGCGACTTGCTAGTCATGCTAAAATCATGCTAGCGATTTGCTAGTCATGTTAAAATAATGTTAAAATCATGCTAACGACTTGCTAGTCATGCTAAAATCATGCTAGCGACTTGCTAACGGTGCTAAAATCATGCTAGCGACTCGCTAGTCATGCTAAAATCATGCTAGCGACTTGCTAATCATGCTAAAATCATGCTAGGGACTTGCTAGTAATGCTAAAATAATGCTAGTGACTTGCTAGTCATGCTAAAATCATCCTAGCGACTTGCTAGTCATGCTAAAATCATGCTAGAAACTTGCTAGTCATGCTAAAAATCATGCTAGCGACTTGCTAGTAATGCTAAAATCATGCTAGCAACTTGCTAATCATACTACAATCATGCTAGCGACTTGCTAGTCATGCTAAAATCATGCTAGCGACTTGCTAGTCATGTTAAAATCATCCTAGCGACTTGCTAGTCATGCTAAAATCATGCTAGCAACTTGCTAGTCATGCTAAAAATCATGCTAGCGACTTGCTAGTAATGCTAAAATCATGCTAGCAACTTGCTAATCATACTACAATCATGCTAGCGACTTGCTAGTCATGCTAAAATCATGCTAGCGACTTGCTAGTCATGCTAGAGTCATGCTAGTGACTTGCTAGTCATTTTAAAATAATGTTAAAATCATGTTAGTCATGCTAAAATAATGTTAAAATCATGCTAGCGACTTGCTAGTCATGCTAAAATCATGCTAGGGACTTGCTAGTCATGCAAAAATCATACTAGCGACTTGCTAGTCATGTTAAAATAATGTTAAAATCATGCTAACTACTTGCTAGTCATGCTAAAATCATGCTAGCGACTTGCTAATCGTGCTAAAATCATGCTAGCGACTCGCTAGTCATGCTAAAATCATGCTAGCGACTTGCTAATCATGCTAAAATCATGCTAGGGACTTGCTAGTAATGCTAAAATCATGCTAGTGACTTGCTAGTTACGCTAAAATCATCCTAGCGACTTGCTAGTCATGCTAAAATCATGCTAGCAACTTGCTAGTCATGCTAAAAATCATGCTAGCGACTTGCTAGTAATGCTAAAATCATGCTAGCAACTTGCTAATCATACTACAATCATGCTAGTGACTTGCTAGTCATGCTAAAATAATGTTAAAATCATGTTAGTAATGTTAAAATAATGCTAAAATCATGCTAGCGACTTGCTAGTCATGCTAAAATCATGCTAGGGACTTGCTAGTAATGCTAAAATCATGCTAGCAACTTGCTAATCATACTACAATCATGCTAGCGACTTGCTAGTCATGCTAAAATCATGCTAGCGACTTGCTAGTCATGCTAGAGTCATGCTAGTGACTTGCTAGTCATGTTAAAATAATGTTAAAATCATGTTAGTCATGCTAAAATAATGTTAAAATCATGCTAGCGACTTGCTAGTCATGATAAAATCATGCTAGGGACTTGCTAGTCATGCAAAAATCATGCTAGCGACTTGCTAGTCATGTTAAAATAATGTTAAAATCATGCTAACTACTTGCTAGTCATGCTAAAATCATGCTAGCGACTTGCTAATCGTGCTAAAATCATGCTAGCGACTCGCTAGTCATGCTAAAATCATGCTAGCGACTTGCTAATCATGCTAAAATCATGCTAGGGACTTGCTAGTAATGCTAAAATCATGCTAGCAACTTGCTAATCATACTACAATCATGCTAGTGACTTGCTAGTCATGCTAAAATAATGTTAAAATCATGTTAGTAATGTTAAAATAATGCTAAAATCATGCTAGCGACTTGCTAGTCATGCTAAAATCATGCTAGCGACTCGCTAGTCATGCTAAAATCATGCTAGCGACTTGCTAATCATGCTAAAATCATGCTAGGGACTTGCTAGTAATGCTAAAATCATGCTAGTGACTTGCTAGTCATGCTAAAATCATCCTAGCGACTTGCTAGTCATGCTAAAATCATGCTAGCAACTTGCTAATCATACTACAATCATGCTAGTGACTTGCTAGTCATGCTAAAATAATGTTAAAATCATGTTAGTAATGTTAAAATAATGCTAAAATCATGCTAGCGACTTGCTAGTCATGCTAAAATCATGCTAGCGACTTGCTAGTCATGCTAAAATCATGCTAGGGACTTGCTAGTAATGCTAAAATCATGCTAGTGACTTGCTAGTCATGCTAAAATCATCCTAGCGACTTGCTAGTCATGCTAAAATCATGCTAGAAACTTGCTAGTCATGTTAAAAATCATGCTAGCGACTTGCTAGTAATGCTAAAATCATGGTAGCAACTTGCTAAGCATACTAAAATCATGCTAGCGACTTGCTAGTCATACTAAAATCATGCTAGCGACTTGCTAGTCATGCTAAAATCATCCTAGCGACTTGCTAGTCATGCTAAAATCATGCTAGCAACTTGCTAGTCATGCTAAAATCATGCTAGCGACTTGCTAGTCATGCTAAAATCATCCTAGCGACTTGCTAGTCATGCTAAAATCATGCTAGCAACTTGCTAGTCATGCTAAAAATCATGCTAGCGACTTGCTAGTAATGCTAAAATCATGCTAGCAACTTGCTAATCATACTACAATCATGCTAGCGACTTGCTAGTCATGCTAAAATCATGCTAGCGACTTGCTAGTCATGTTAAAATAATGTTAAAATCATGTTAGTCATGCTAAAATAATGCTAAAATCATGCTAGCGACTTGCTAGTCATGCTAAAATCATGCTAGCGACTTGCTAGTCATGCTAAAATCATGCTAACGACTTGCTAGTCATGCTAAAATCATGCTAACGACTTGCTAGTCATGCTAAAATAATGCTAGCAACTTGCTAATCATACTACAATCATGCTAGCGACTTGCTAGTCATGCTAAAATCATGCTAGCGACTTGCTAGTCATGCTAGAATCATGCTAGTGACTTGCTAGTCATGTTAAAATAATGTTAAAATCATGTTAGTCATGCTAAAATAATGCTAAAATCATGCTAGCGACTTGCTAGTCATGCTAAAATCATGCTAGCGACTTGCTAGTCATGCTAAAATCATGCTAGCGACTTGCTAGTCATGTTAAAATAATGTTAAAATCATGCTAACGACTTGCTAGTCATGCTAAAATCATGCTAGCGACTTGCTAATCGTGCTAAAATCATGCTAGCGACTTGCTAGTCATGCTAAAATCATGCTAGCGACTTGCTAATCATGCTAAAATCATGCTAGGGACTTGCTAGTAATGCTAAATTCATGCTAGTGACTTGCTAGTCATGCTAATCGTGCTAAAATCTAGCGACTTGCTAATCATGCTAAAATCATGCTAGGGACTTGCTAGTAATGCTAAAATCATGCTAGTGACTTGCTAGTCATGCTAAAATCATCCTAGCGACTTGCTAGTCATGCTAAAATCATGTTAGAAACTTGCTAGTCATGTTAAAAATCATGCTAGCGACTTGCTAGTAATGCTAAAATCATGCTAGCAACTTGCTAAGCATACTACAATCATGCTAGCGACTTGCTAGTCATGCTAAAATCATGCTAGCGACTTGCTAGTCATGCTAAAATCATCCTAGCGACTTGCTAGTCATGCTAAAATCATGCTAGCAACTTGCTAGTCATGCTAAAAATCATGCTAGCGACTTGCTAGTAATGCTAAAATCATGCTAGCAACTTGCTAATCATACTACAATCATGCTAGCGACTTGCTAGTCATGCTAAAATCATGCTAGCGACTTGCTAGTCATGTTAAAATAATGTTAAAATCATGTTAGTCATGCTAAAATAATGCTAAAATCATGCTAGCGACTTGCTAGTCATGCTAAAATCATGCTAGCGACTTGCTAGTCATGCTAAAATCATGCTAACGACTTGCTAGTCATGCTAAAATCATGCTAACGACTTGCTAGTCATGCTAAAATAATGCTGAAATCATGCTAGCGACTTGCTAGTCAATGCTAAAATCATGCTAGCAACTTGCTAGTCATGCTAAAATCATGCTAGCGACTTGCTAGTCATGTTAAAATAATGTTAAAATCATTTTAACAACTTGCTAGTCATGCTAAAATCATGCTAGCGACTTGCTAATCGTGCTAAAATCATGCTAGCGACTCACTAGTCATGCTAAAATCATGCTAGCGACTTGCTAATCATTCTAAAATCATGCTAGGGACTTGCTAGTAATGCTAAAATCATGCTAGTGACTTGCTAGTCATGCTAAAATCATCCTAGCGACTTGCTAGTCATGCTAAAATCATGCTAGAAACTTGCTAGTCATGCTAAAAATCATGCTAACGACTTGCTAGTAATGCTAAAATCATGCTAGCAACTTGCTAATCATACTACAATCATGCTAGCGACTTGCTAGTCATGCTAAAATCATGCTAGCGACTTGCTAGTCATGCTAAAATCATCCTAGCGACTTGCTAGTCATGCTAAAATCATGCTAGCAACTTGCTAGTCATGCTAAAAATCATGCTAGCGACTTGCTAGTAATGCTAAAATCATGCTAGCAACTTGCTAATCATACTACAATCATGCTAGCGACTTGCTAGTCATGCTAAAATCATGCTAGCGACTTGCTAGTCATGCTAGAATCATGCTAGTGACTTGCTAGTCATGTAAAAATAATGTTAAAATCATGTTAGTCATGCTAAAATAATGCTAAAATCATGCTAGCGACTTGCTTGTCATGCTAAAATCATGCTAGCGACTTGCTAGTCATGCTAAAATCATGCTAGCGACTTGCTAGTCATGTTAAAATAATGTTAAAATCAAGCTAACGACTTGCTAGTCATGCTAAAATCATGCTAGCGACTTGCTAATCGTGCTAAAATCATGCTAGCGACTTGCTAGTCATGCTAAAATCATGCTAGCGACTTGCTAATCATGCTAAAATCATGCTAGGGACTTGCTAGTAATGCTAAATTCATGCTAGTGACTTGCTAGTCATGCTAAAATCATCCTAGCGACTTGCTAGTCATGCTAAAATCATGCTAGCAACTTGCTAGTCATGCTAAAAATCATGCTAGCGACTTGCTAGTAATGCTAAAATCATGCTAGCAACTTGCTAGTCATGCTAGAATCATGCTAGTGACTTGCTAGTCATGTTAAAATAATGTTAAAATCATGTTAGTCATGCTAAAATAATGCTAAAATCATGCTAGCGACTTGCTAATCATGCTAAAATCATGCTAGCGACTTGCTAGTCATGCTAAAATCATGCTAGCGACTTGCTAGTCATCTTAAAATAATGTTAAAATCATGCTAACGACTTGCTAGTCATGCTAAAATCATGCTAGCGACTTGCTAATCGTGCTAAAATCATGCTAGCGACTCGCTAGTCATGCTAAAATCATGCTAGCGATTTGCTAATCATGCTAAAATCATGCTAGGGACTTGCTAGTAATGCTAAAATCATGCTAGTGACTTGCTAGTCATGCTAAAATCATCCTAGCGACTTGGTACTCATGCTAAAATCATGCTAGAAACTTGCTAGTCATGCTAAAAATCATGCTAGCCATTTGCTAGTAATGCTAAAATCATGCTAGCAACTTGCTAATCATACTACAATCATGCTAGCGACTTGCTAGTCATGCTAAAATCATGCTAGCGACTTGCTAGTCATGCTAAAATCATGCTAACGACTTGCTAGTCATGCTAAAATCATGCTAACGACTTGCTAGTCATGCTAAAATAATGCTGAAATCATGCTAGCGACTTGCTAGTCAATGCTAAAATCATGCTAGCAACTTGCTAGTCATGCTAAAATCATGCTAGCGACTTGCTAGTCATGTTAAAATAATGTTAAAATCATGCTAACAACTTGCTAGTCATGCTAAAATCATGCTAGCGACTTGCTAATCGTGCTAAAATCATGCTAGCGACTCACTAGTCATGCTAAAATCATGCTAGCGACTTGCTAATCATTCTAAAATCATGCTAGGGACTTGCTAGTAATGCTAAAATCATGCTAGTGACTTGCTAGTCATGCTAAAATCATCCTAGCGACTTGCTAGTCATGCTAAAATCATGCTAGAAACTTGCTAGTCATGCTAAAAATCATGCTAACGACTTGCTAGTAATGCTAAAATCATGCTAGCAACTTGCTAATCATACTACAATCATGCTAGCGACTTGCTAGTCATGCTAAAATCATGCTAGCGACTTGCTAGTCATGCTAAAATCATCCTAGCGACTTGCTAGTCATGCTAAAATCATGCTAGCAACTTGCTAGTCATGCTAAAAATCATGCTAGCGACTTGCTAGTAATGCTAAAATCATGCTAGCAACTTGCTAATCATACTACAATCATGCTAGCGACTTGCTAGTCATGCTAAAATCATGCTAGCGACTTGCTAGTCATGCTAGAATCATGCTAGTGACTTGCTAGTCATGTTAAAATAATGTTAAAATCATGTTAGTCATGCTAAAATAATGCTAAAATCATGCTAGCGACTTGCTTGTCATGCTAAAATCATGCTAGCGACTTGCTAGTCATGCTAAAATCATGCTAGCGACTTGCTAGTCATGTTAAAATAATGTTAAAATCATGCTAACGACTTGCTAGTCATGCTAAAATCATGCTAGCGACTTGCTAATCGTGCTAAAATCATGCTAGCGACTTGCTAGTCATGCTAAAATCATGCTAGCGACTTGCTAATCATGCTAAAATCATGCTAGGGACTTGCTAGTAATGCTAAATTCATGCTAGTGACTTGCTAGTCATGCTAAAATCATCCTAGCGACTTGCTAGTCATGCTAAAATCATGCTAGCAACTTGCTAGTCATGCTAAAAATCATGCTAGCGACTTGCTAGTAATGCTAAAATCATGCTAGCAACTTGCTAATCATACTACAATCATGCTAGCGACTTGCTAGTCATGCTAAAATCATGCTAGCGACTTGCTAGTCATGCTAGAATCATGCTAGTGACTTGCTAGTCATGTTAAAATAATGTTAAAATCATGTTAGTCATGCTAAAATAATGCTAAAATCATGCTAGCGACTTGCTAATCATGCTAAAATCATGCTAGCGACTTGCTAGTCATGCTAAAATCATGCTAGCGACTTGCTAGTCATCTTAAAATAATGTTAAAATCATGCTAACGACTTGCTAGTCATGCTAAAATCATGCTAGCGACTTGCTAATCGTGCTAAAATCATGCTAGCGACTCGCTAGTCATGCTAAAATCATGCTAGCGATTTGCTAATCATGCTAAAATCATGCTAGGGACTTGCTAGTAATGCTAAAATCATGCTAGTGACTTGCTAGTCATGCTAAAATCATCCTAGCGACTTGGTACTCATGCTAAAATCATGCTAGAAACTTGCTAGTCATGCTAAAAATCATGCTAGCCATTTGCTAGTAATGCTAAAATCATGCTAGCAACTTGCTAATCATACTACAATCATGCTAGCGACTTGCTAGTCATGCTAAAACCATGCTAGCGACTTGCTAGTCATGCTAAAATCATCCTAGCGACTTGCTAGTCATGCTAAAATCATGCTAGCAACTTGGTAGTCATGCTAAAAATCATGCTAACGACTTGCTAGTAATGCTAAAATCATGCTAGCAACTTGCTAATCATACTACAATCATGCTAGCGACTTGCTAGTCATGCTAAAATCATGCTAGCGACTTGCTAGTCATGCTAGAATCATGCTAGTGACTTGCTAGTCATGTTAAAATAATGTTAAAATCATGTTAGTCATGCTAAAATAATGCTAAAATCATGCTAGCGACTTGCTAGTTATGCTAAAATCATGCTAGCGACTTGCTAGTCATGCTAAAATCATGCTAGCGACTTGCTAGTCTTGTTAAAATAATGTTAAAATCATGCTAACGATTTGCTAGTCATGCTAAAATCATCCTAGCGACTTGCTAGTCATGCTAAAATCATGCTAGCGACTTGCTAGTCATGCTAAAATCATCCTAGCGACTTGCTAGTCATGCTAAAATCATGCTAGCAACTTGGTAGTCATGCTAAAAATCATGCTAACGACTTGCTAGTAATGCTAAAATCATGCTAGCAACTTGCTAATCATAGTACAATCATGCTAGCGACTTGCTAGTCATGCTAAAATCATGCTAGCGACTTGCTAGTCATGCTAGAATCATGCTAGTGACTTGCTAGTCATGTTAAAATAATGTTAAAATCATGCTAACAACTTGCTAGTCATGCTAAAATCATGCTAGCGACTTGCTAATCGTGCTAAAATCATGCTAGCGACTCACTAGTCATGCTAAAATCATGCTAGCGACTTGCTAATCATTCTAAAATCATGCTAGGGACTTGCTAGTAATGCTAAAATCATGCTAGTGACTTGCTAGTCATGCTAAAATCATCCTAGCGACTTGCTAGTCATGCTAAAATCATGCTAGAAACTTGCTAGTCATGCTAAAAATCATGCTAACGACTTGCTAGTAATGCTAAAATCATGCTAGCAACTTGCTAATCATACTACAATCATGCTAGCGACTTGCTAGTCATGCTAAAATCATGCTAGCGACTTGCTAGTCATGCTAAAATCATCCTAGCGACTTGCTAGTCATGCTAAAATCATGCTAGCAACTTGCTAGTCATGCTAAAAATCATGCTAGCGACTTGCTAGTAATGCTAAAATCATGCTAGCAACTTGCTAATCATACTACAATCATGCTAGCGACTTGCTAGTCATGCTAGAATCATGCTAGTGACTTGCTAGTCATGTTAAAATAATGTTAAAATCATGTTAGTCATGCTAAAATAATGCTAAAATCATGCTAGCGACTTGCTTGTCATGCTAAAATCATGCTAGCGACTTGCTAGTCATGCTAAAATCATGCTAGCGACTTGCTAGTCATGTTAAAATAATGTTAAAATCATGCTAACGACTTGCTAGTCATGCTAAAATCATGCTAGCGACTTGCTAATCGTGCTAAAATCATGCTAGCGACTTGCTAGTCATGCTAAAATCATGCTAGCGACTTGCTAATCATTCTAAAATCATGCTAGGGACTTGCTAGTAATGCTAAATTCATGCTAGTGACTTGCTAGTCATGCTAAAATCATGCTAGCGACTTGCTAGTCATGCTAAAATCATGCTAGCGACTTGCTAATCATTCTAAAATCATGCTAGGGACTTGCTAGTAATGCTAAATTCATGCTAGTGACTTGCTAGTCATGTTAAAATAATGTTAAAATCATGTTAGTCATGCTAAAATAATGCTAAAATCATGCTAGCGACTTGCTAATCATGCTAAAATCATGCTAGGGACTTGCTAGTAATGCTAAATTCATGCTAGTGACTTGCTAGTCATGCTAAAATCATCCTAGCGACTTGCTAGTCATGCTAAAATCATGCTAGCAACTTGCTAGTCATGCTAAAAATCATGCTAGCGACTTGCTAGTAATGCTAAAATCATGCTAGCAACTTGCTAGTCATGCTAGAATCATGCTAGTGACTTGCTAGTCATGTTAAAATAATGTTAAAATCATGTTAGTCATGCTAAAATAATGCTAAAATCATGCTAGCGACTTGCTAATCATGCTAAAATCATGCTAGCGACTTGCTAGTCATGCTAAAATCATGCTAGCGACTTGCTAGTCATCTTAAAATAATGTTAAAATCATGCTAACGACTTGCTAGTCATGCTAAAATCATGCTAGCGACTTGCTAATCGTGCTAAAATCATGCTAGCGACTCGCTAGTCATGCTAAAATCATGCTAGTGACTTGCTAGTCATGCTAAAATCATCCTAGCGACTTGGTACTCATGCTAAAATCATGCTAGAAACTTGCTAGTCATGCTAAAAATCATGCTAGCCATTTGCTAGTAATGCTAAAATCATGCTAGCAACTTGCTAATCATACTACAATCATGCTAGCGACTTGCTAGTCATGCTAAAATCATGCTAGCGACTTGCTAGTCATGCTAAAATCATGCTAACGACTTGCTAGTCATGCTAAAATCATGCTAACGACTTGCTAGTCATGCTAAAATAATGCTGAAATCATGCTAGCGACTTGCTAGTCAATGCTAAAATCATGCTAGCAACTTGCTAGTCATGCTAAAATCATGCTAGCGACTTGCTAGTCATGTTAAAATAATGTTAAAATCATGCTAACAACTTGCTAGTCATGCTAAAATCATGCTAGCGACTTGCTAATCGTGCTAAAATCATGCTAGCGACTCACTAGTCATGCTAAAATCATGCTAGCGACTTGCTAATCATTCTAAAATCATGCTAGGGACTTGCTAGTAATGCTAAAATCATGCTAGTGACTTGCTAGTCATGCTAAAATCATCCTAGCGACTTGCTAGTCATGCTAAAATCATGCTAGAAACTTGCTAGTCATGCTAAAAATCATGCTAACGACTTGCTAGTAATGCTAAAATCATGCTAGCAACTTGCTAATCATACTACAATCATGCTAGCGACTTGCTAGTCATGCTAAAATCATGCTAGCGACTTGCTAGTCATGCTAAAATCATCCTAGCGACTTGCTAGTCATGCTAAAATCATGCTAGCAACTTGCTAGTCATGCTAAAAATCATGCTAGCGACTTGCTAGTAATGCTAAAATCATGCTAGCAACTTGCTAATCATACTACAATCATGCTAGCGACTTGCTAGTCATGCTAAAATCATGCTAGCGACTTGCTAGTCATGCTAGAATCATGCTAGTGACTTGCTAGTCATGTTAAAATAATGTTAAAATCATGTTAGTCATGCTAAAATAATGCTAAAATCATGCTAGCGACTTGCTTGTCATGCTAAAATCATGCTAGCGACTTGCTAGTCATGCTAAAATCATGCTAGCGACTTGCTAGTCATGTTAAAATAATGTTAAAATCATGCTAACGACTTGCTAGTCATGCTAAAATCATGCTAGCGACTTGCTAATCGTGCTAAAATCATGCTAGCGACTTGCTAGTCATGCTAAAATCATGCTAGCGACTTGCTAATCATGCTAAAATCATGCTAGGGACTTGCTAGTAATGCTAAATTCATGCTAGTGACTTGCTAGTCATGCTAAAATCATCCTAGCGACTTGCTAGTAATGCTAAAATCATGCTAGCAACTTGCTAGTCATGCTAAAAATCATGCTAGCGACTTGCTAGTAATGCTAAAATCATGCTAGCAACTTGCTAATCATACTACAATCATGCTAGCGACTTGCTAGTCATGCTAAAATCATGCTAGCGACTTGCTAGTCATGCTAGAATCATGCTAGTGACTTGCTAGTCATGTTAAAATAATGTTAAAATCATGTTAGTCATGCTAAAATAATGCTAAAATCATGCTAGCGACTTGCTAATCATGCTAAAATCATGCTAGCGACTTGCTAGTCATGCTAAAATCATGCTAGCGACTTGCTAGTCATCTTAAAATAATGTTAAAATCATGCTAACGACTTGCTAGTCATGCTAAAATCATGCTAGCGACTTGCTAATCGTGCTAAAATCATGCTAGCGACTCGCTAGTCATGCTAAAATCATGCTAGCGATTTGCTAATCATGCTAAAATCATGCTAGGGACTTGCTAGTAATGCTAAAATCATGCTAGTGACTTGCTAGTCATGCTAAAATCATCCTAGCGACTTGGTACTCATGCTAAAATCATGCTAGAAACTTGCTAGTCATGCTAAAAATCATGCTAGCCATTTGCTAGTAATGCTAAAATCATGCTAGCAACTTGCTAATCATACTACAATCATGCTAGCGACTTGCTAGTCATGCTAAAACCATGCTAGCGACTTGCTAGTCATGCTAAAATCATCCTAGCGACTTGCTAGTCATGCTAAAATCATGCTAGCAACTTGGTAGTCATGCTAAAAATCATGCTAACGACTTGCTAGTAATGCTAAAATCATGCTAGCAACTTGCTAATCATACTACAATCATGCTAGCGACTTGCTAGTCATGCTAAAATCATGCTAGCGACTTGCTAGTCATGCTAGAATCATGCTAGTGACTTGCTAGTCATGTTAAAATAATGTTAAAATCATGTTAGTCATGCTAAAATAATGCTAAAATCATGCTAGCGACTTGCTAGTTATGCTAAAATCATGCTAGCGACTTGCTAGTCATGCTAAAATCATGCTAGCGACTTGCTAGTCTTGTTAAAATAATGTTAAAATCATGCTAACGATTTGCTAGTCATGCTAAAATCATCCTAGCGACTTGCTAGTCATGCTAAAATCATGCTAGAAACTTGCTAGTCATGCTAAAAATAATGCTAGCCATTTGCTAGTAATGCTAAAATCATGCTAGCAACTTGCTAATCATACTACAATCATGCTAGCGACTTGCTAGTCATGCTAAAATCATGCTAGCGACTTGCTAGTCATGCTAAAATCATCCTAGCGACTTGCTAGTCATGCTAAAATCATGCTAGCAACTTGGTAGTCATGCTAAAAATCATGCTAACGACTTGCTAGTAATGCTAAAATCATGCTAGCAACTTGCTAATCATAGTACAATCATGCTAGCGACTTGCTAGTCATGCTAAAATCATGCTAGCGACTTGCTAGTCATGCTAGAATCATGCTAGCGACTTGCTAGTCATGCTAAAATCATGCTAGCGACTTGCTAATCATGCTAAAATCATGCTAGGGACTTGCTAGTAATGCTAAATTCATGCTAGTGACTTGCTAGTCATGCTAATCGTGCTAAAATCTAGCGACTTGCTAATCATGCTAAAATCATGCTAGGGACTTGCTAGTAATGCTAAAATCATGCTAGTGACTTGCTAGTCATGCTAAAATCATCCTAGCGACTTGCTAGTCATGCTAAAATCATGTTAGAAACTTGCTAGTCATGTTAAAAATCATGCTAGCGACTTGCTAGTAATGCTAAAATCATGCTAGCAACTTGCTAAGCATACTACAATCATGCTAGCGACTTGCTAGTCATGCTAAAATCATGCTAGCGACTTGCTAGTCATGCTAAAATCATCCTAGCGACTTGCTAGTCATGCTAAAATCATGCTAGCAACTTGCTAGTCATGCTAAAAATCATGCTAGCGACTTGCTAGTAATGCTAAAATCATGCTAGCAACTTGCTAATCATACTACAATCATGCTAGCGACTTGCTAGTCATGCTAAAATCATGCTAGCGACTTGCTAGTCATGTTAAAATAATGTTAAAATCATGTTAGTCATGCTAAAATAATGCTAAAATCATGCTAGCGACTTGCTAGTCATGCTAAAATCATGCTAGCGACTTGCTAGTCATGCTAAAATCATGCTAACGACTTGCTAGTCATGCTAAAATCATGCTAACGACTTGCTAGTCATGCTAAAATAATGCTGAAATCATGCTAGCGACTTGCTAGTCAATGCTAAAATCATGCTAGCAACTTGCTAGTCATGCTAAAATCATGCTAGCGACTTGCTAGTCATGTTAAAATAATGTTAAAATCATTTTAACAACTTGCTAGTCATGCTAAAATCATGCTAGCGACTTGCTAATCGTGCTAAAATCATGCTAGCGACTCACTAGTCATGCTAAAATCATGCTAGCGACTTGCTAATCATTCTAAAATCATGCTAGGGACTTGCTAGTAATGCTAAAATCATGCTAGTGACTTGCTAGTCATGCTAAAATCATCCTAGCGACTTGCTAGTCATGCTAAAATCATGCTAGAAACTTGCTAGTCATGCTAAAAATCATGCTAACGACTTGCTAGTAATGCTAAAATCATGCTAGCAACTTGCTAATCATACTACAATCATGCTAGCGACTTGCTAGTCATGCTAAAATCATGCTAGCGACTTGCTAGTCATGCTAAAATCATCCTAGCGACTTGCTAGTCATGCTAAAATCATGCTAGCAACTTGCTAGTCATGCTAAAAATCATGCTAGCGACTTGCTAGTAATGCTAAAATCATGCTAGCAACTTGCTAATCATACTACAATCATGCTAGCGACTTGCTAGTCATGCTAAAATCATGCTAGCGACTTGCTAGTCATGCTAGAATCATGCTAGTGACTTGCTAGTCATGTAAAAATAATGTTAAAATCATGTTAGTCATGCTAAAATAATGCTAAAATCATGCTAGCGACTTGCTTGTCATGCTAAAATCATGCTAGCGACTTGCTAGTCATGCTAAAATCATGCTAGCGACTTGCTAGTCATGTTAAAATAATGTTAAAATCAAGCTAACGACTTGCTAGTCATGCTAAAATCATGCTAGCGACTTGCTAATCGTGCTAAAATCATGCTAGCGACTTGCTAGTCATGCTAAAATCATGCTAGCGACTTGCTAATCATGCTAAAATCATGCTAGGGACTTGCTAGTAATGCTAAATTCATGCTAGTGACTTGCTAGTCATGCTAAAATCATCCTAGCGACTTGCTAGTCATGCTAAAATCATGCTAGCAACTTGCTAGTCATGCTAAAAATCATGCTAGCGACTTGCTAGTAATGCTAAAATCATGCTAGCAACTTGCTAGTCATGCTAGAATCATGCTAGTGACTTGCTAGTCATGTTAAAATAATGTTAAAATCATGTTAGTCATGCTAAAATAATGCTAAAATCATGCTAGCGACTTGCTAATCATGCTAAAATCATGCTAGCGACTTGCTAGTCATGCTAAAATCATGCTAGCGACTTGCTAGTCATCTTAAAATAATGTTAAAATCATGCTAACGACTTGCTAGTCATGCTAAAATCATGCTAGCGACTTGCTAATCGTGCTAAAATCATGCTAGCGACTCGCTAGTCATGCTAAAATCATGCTAGCGATTTGCTAATCATGCTAAAATCATGCTAGGGACTTGCTAGTAATGCTAAAATCATGCTAGTGACTTGCTAGTCATGCTAAAATCATCCTAGCGACTTGGTACTCATGCTAAAATCATGCTAGAAACTTGCTAGTCATGCTAAAAATCATGCTAGCCATTTGCTAGTAATGCTAAAATCATGCTAGCAACTTGCTAATCATACTACAATCATGCTAGCGACTTGCTAGTCATGCTAAAATCATGCTAGCGACTTGCTAGTCATGCTAAAATCATGCTAACGACTTGCTAGTCATGCTAAAATCATGCTAACGACTTGCTAGTCATGCTAAAATAATGCTGAAATCATGCTAGCGACTTGCTAGTCAATGCTAAAATCATGCTAGCAACTTGCTAGTCATGCTAAAATCATGCTAGCGACTTGCTAGTCATGTTAAAATAATGTTAAAATCATGCTAACAACTTGCTAGTCATGCTAAAATCATGCTAGCGACTTGCTAATCGTGCTAAAATCATGCTAGCGACTCACTAGTCATGCTAAAATCATGCTAGCGACTTGCTAATCATTCTAAAATCATGCTAGGGACTTGCTAGTAATGCTAAAATCATGCTAGTGACTTGCTAGTCATGCTAAAATCATCCTAGCGACTTGCTAGTCATGCTAAAATCATGCTAGAAACTTGCTAGTCATGCTAAAAATCATGCTAACGACTTGCTAGTAATGCTAAAATCATGCTAGCAACTTGCTAATCATACTACAATCATGCTAGCGACTTGCTAGTCATGCTAAAATCATGCTAGCGACTTGCTAGTCATGCTAAAATCATCCTAGCGACTTGCTAGTCATGCTAAAATCATGCTAGCAACTTGCTAGTCATGCTAAAAATCATGCTAGCGACTTGCTAGTAATGCTAAAATCATGCTAGCAACTTGCTAATCATACTACAATCATGCTAGCGACTTGCTAGTCATGCTAAAATCATGCTAGCGACTTGCTAGTCATGCTAGAATCATGCTAGTGACTTGCTAGTCATGTTAAAATAATGTTAAAATCATGTTAGTCATGCTAAAATAATGCTAAAATCATGCTAGCGACTTGCTTGTCATGCTAAAATCATGCTAGCGACTTGCTAGTCATGCTAAAATCATGCTAGCGACTTGCTAGTCATGTTAAAATAATGTTAAAATCATGCTAACGACTTGCTAGTCATGCTAAAATCATGCTAGCGACTTGCTAATCGTGCTAAAATCATGCTAGCGACTTGCTAGTCATGCTAAAATCATGCTAGCGACTTGCTAATCATGCTAAAATCATGCTAGGGACTTGCTAGTAATGCTAAATTCATGCTAGTGACTTGCTAGTCATGCTAAAATCATCCTAGCGACTTGCTAGTCATGCTAAAATCATGCTAGCAACTTGCTAGTCATGCTAAAAATCATGCTAGCGACTTGCTAGTAATGCTAAAATCATGCTAGCAACTTGCTAATCATACTACAATCATGCTAGCGACTTGCTAGTCATGCTAAAATCATGCTAGCGACTTGCTAGTCATGCTAGAATCATGCTAGTGACTTGCTAGTCATGTTAAAATAATGTTAAAATCATGTTAGTCATGCTAAAATAATGCTAAAATCATGCTAGCGACTTGCTAATCATGCTAAAATCATGCTAGCGACTTGCTAGTCATGCTAAAATCATGCTAGCGACTTGCTAGTCATCTTAAAATAATGTTAAAATCATGCTAACGACTTGCTAGTCATGCTAAAATCATGCTAGCGACTTGCTAATCGTGCTAAAATCATGCTAGCGACTCGCTAGTCATGCTAAAATCATGCTAGCGATTTGCTAATCATGCTAAAATCATGCTAGGGACTTGCTAGTAATGCTAAAATCATGCTAGTGACTTGCTAGTCATGCTAAAATCATCCTAGCGACTTGGTACTCATGCTAAAATCATGCTAGAAACTTGCTAGTCATGCTAAAAATCATGCTAGCCATTTGCTAGTAATGCTAAAATCATGCTAGCAACTTGCTAATCATACTACAATCATGCTAGCGACTTGCTAGTCATGCTAAAACCATGCTAGCGACTTGCTAGTCATGCTAAAATCATCCTAGCGACTTGCTAGTCATGCTAAAATCATGCTAGCAACTTGGTAGTCATGCTAAAAATCATGCTAACGACTTGCTAGTAATGCTAAAATCATGCTAGCAACTTGCTAATCATACTACAATCATGCTAGCGACTTGCTAGTCATGCTAAAATCATGCTAGCGACTTGCTAGTCATGCTAGAATCATGCTAGTGACTTGCTAGTCATGTTAAAATAATGTTAAAATCATGTTAGTCATGCTAAAATAATGCTAAAATCATGCTAGCGACTTGCTAGTTATGCTAAAATCATGCTAGCGACTTGCTAGTCATGCTAAAATCATGCTAGCGACTTGCTAGTCTTGTTAAAATAATGTTAAAATCATGCTAACGATTTGCTAGTCATGCTAAAATCATCCTAGCGACTTGCTAGTCATGCTAAAATCATGCTAGCGACTTGCTAGTCATGCTAAAATCATCCTAGCGACTTGCTAGTCATGCTAAAATCATGCTAGCAACTTGGTAGTCATGCTAAAAATCATGCTAACGACTTGCTAGTAATGCTAAAATCATGCTAGCAACTTGCTAATCATAGTACAATCATGCTAGCGACTTGCTAGTCATGCTAAAATCATGCTAGCGACTTGCTAGTCATGCTAGAATCATGCTAGTGACTTGCTAGTCATGTTAAAATAATGTTAAAATCATGCTAACAACTTGCTAGTCATGCTAAAATCATGCTAGCGACTTGCTAATCGTGCTAAAATCATGCTAGCGACTCACTAGTCATGCTAAAATCATGCTAGCGACTTGCTAATCATTCTAAAATCATGCTAGGGACTTGCTAGTAATGCTAAAATCATGCTAGTGACTTGCTAGTCATGCTAAAATCATCCTAGCGACTTGCTAGTCATGCTAAAATCATGCTAGAAACTTGCTAGTCATGCTAAAAATCATGCTAACGACTTGCTAGTAATGCTAAAATCATGCTAGCAACTTGCTAATCATACTACAATCATGCTAGCGACTTGCTAGTCATGCTAAAATCATGCTAGCGACTTGCTAGTCATGCTAAAATCATCCTAGCGACTTGCTAGTCATGCTAAAATCATGCTAGCAACTTGCTAGTCATGCTAAAAATCATGCTAGCGACTTGCTAGTAATGCTAAAATCATGCTAGCAACTTGCTAATCATACTACAATCATGCTAGCGACTTGCTAGTCATGCTAGAATCATGCTAGTGACTTGCTAGTCATGTTAAAATAATGTTAAAATCATGTTAGTCATGCTAAAATAATGCTAAAATCATGCTAGCGACTTGCTTGTCATGCTAAAATCATGCTAGCGACTTGCTAGTCATGCTAAAATCATGCTAGCGACTTGCTAGTCATGTTAAAATAATGTTAAAATCATGCTAACGACTTGCTAGTCATGCTAAAATCATGCTAGCGACTTGCTAATCGTGCTAAAATCATGCTAGCGACTTGCTAGTCATGCTAAAATCATGCTAGCGACTTGCTAATCATTCTAAAATCATGCTAGGGACTTGCTAGTAATGCTAAATTCATGCTAGTGACTTGCTAGTCATGCTAAAATCATGCTAGCGACTTGCTAGTCATGCTAAAATCATGCTAGCGACTTGCTAATCATTCTAAAATCATGCTAGGGACTTGCTAGTAATGCTAAATTCATGCTAGTGACTTGCTAGTCATGTTAAAATAATGTTAAAATCATGTTAGTCATGCTAAAATAATGCTAAAATCATGCTAGCGACTTGCTAATCATGCTAAAATCATGCTAGGGACTTGCTAGTAATGCTAAATTCATGCTAGTGACTTGCTAGTCATGCTAAAATCATCCTAGCGACTTGCTAGTCATGCTAAAATCATGCTAGCAACTTGCTAGTCATGCTAAAAATCATGCTAGCGACTTGCTAGTAATGCTAAAATCATGCTAGCAACTTGCTAGTCATGCTAGAATCATGCTAGTGACTTGCTAGTCATGTTAAAATAATGTTAAAATCATGTTAGTCATGCTAAAATAATGCTAAAATCATGCTAGCGACTTGCTAATCATGCTAAAATCATGCTAGCGACTTGCTAGTCATGCTAAAATCATGCTAGCGACTTGCTAGTCATCTTAAAATAATGTTAAAATCATGCTAACGACTTGCTAGTCATGCTAAAATCATGCTAGCGACTTGCTAATCGTGCTAAAATCATGCTAGCGACTCGCTAGTCATGCTAAAATCATGCTAGTGACTTGCTAGTCATGCTAAAATCATCCTAGCGACTTGGTACTCATGCTAAAATCATGCTAGAAACTTGCTAGTCATGCTAAAAATCATGCTAGCCATTTGCTAGTAATGCTAAAATCATGCTAGCAACTTGCTAATCATACTACAATCATGCTAGCGACTTGCTAGTCATGCTAAAATCATGCTAGCGACTTGCTAGTCATGCTAAAATCATGCTAACGACTTGCTAGTCATGCTAAAATCATGCTAACGACTTGCTAGTCATGCTAAAATAATGCTGAAATCATGCTAGCGACTTGCTAGTCAATGCTAAAATCATGCTAGCAACTTGCTAGTCATGCTAAAATCATGCTAGCGACTTGCTAGTCATGTTAAAATAATGTTAAAATCATGCTAACAACTTGCTAGTCATGCTAAAATCATGCTAGCGACTTGCTAATCGTGCTAAAATCATGCTAGCGACTCACTAGTCATGCTAAAATCATGCTAGCGACTTGCTAATCATTCTAAAATCATGCTAGGGACTTGCTAGTAATGCTAAAATCATGCTAGTGACTTGCTAGTCATGCTAAAATCATCCTAGCGACTTGCTAGTCATGCTAAAATCATGCTAGAAACTTGCTAGTCATGCTAAAAATCATGCTAACGACTTGCTAGTAATGCTAAAATCATGCTAGCAACTTGCTAATCATACTACAATCATGCTAGCGACTTGCTAGTCATGCTAAAATCATGCTAGCGACTTGCTAGTCATGCTAAAATCATCCTAGCGACTTGCTAGTCATGCTAAAATCATGCTAGCAACTTGCTAGTCATGCTAAAAATCATGCTAGCGACTTGCTAGTAATGCTAAAATCATGCTAGCAACTTGCTAATCATACTACAATCATGCTAGCGACTTGCTAGTCATGCTAAAATCATGCTAGCGACTTGCTAGTCATGCTAGAATCATGCTAGTGACTTGCTAGTCATGTTAAAATAATGTTAAAATCATGTTAGTCATGCTAAAATAATGCTAAAATCATGCTAGCGACTTGCTTGTCATGCTAAAATCATGCTAGCGACTTGCTAGTCATGCTAAAATCATGCTAGCGACTTGCTAGTCATGTTAAAATAATGTTAAAATCATGCTAACGACTTGCTAGTCATGCTAAAATCATGCTAGCGACTTGCTAATCGTGCTAAAATCATGCTAGCGACTTGCTAGTCATGCTAAAATCATGCTAGCGACTTGCTAATCATGCTAAAATCATGCTAGGGACTTGCTAGTAATGCTAAATTCATGCTAGTGACTTGCTAGTCATGCTAAAATCATCCTAGCGACTTGCTAGTAATGCTAAAATCATGCTAGCAACTTGCTAGTCATGCTAAAAATCATGCTAGCGACTTGCTAGTAATGCTAAAATCATGCTAGCAACTTGCTAATCATACTACAATCATGCTAGCGACTTGCTAGTCATGCTAAAATCATGCTAGCGACTTGCTAGTCATGCTAGAATCATGCTAGTGACTTGCTAGTCATGTTAAAATAATGTTAAAATCATGTTAGTCATGCTAAAATAATGCTAAAATCATGCTAGCGACTTGCTAATCATGCTAAAATCATGCTAGCGACTTGCTAGTCATGCTAAAATCATGCTAGCGACTTGCTAGTCATCTTAAAATAATGTTAAAATCATGCTAACGACTTGCTAGTCATGCTAAAATCATGCTAGCGACTTGCTAATCGTGCTAAAATCATGCTAGCGACTCGCTAGTCATGCTAAAATCATGCTAGCGATTTGCTAATCATGCTAAAATCATGCTAGGGACTTGCTAGTAATGCTAAAATCATGCTAGTGACTTGCTAGTCATGCTAAAATCATCCTAGCGACTTGGTACTCATGCTAAAATCATGCTAGAAACTTGCTAGTCATGCTAAAAATCATGCTAGCCATTTGCTAGTAATGCTAAAATCATGCTAGCAACTTGCTAATCATACTACAATCATGCTAGCGACTTGCTAGTCATGCTAAAACCATGCTAGCGACTTGCTAGTCATGCTAAAATCATCCTAGCGACTTGCTAGTCATGCTAAAATCATGCTAGCAACTTGGTAGTCATGCTAAAAATCATGCTAACGACTTGCTAGTAATGCTAAAATCATGCTAGCAACTTGCTAATCATACTACAATCATGCTAGCGACTTGCTAGTCATGCTAAAATCATGCTAGCGACTTGCTAGTCATGCTAGAATCATGCTAGTGACTTGCTAGTCATGTTAAAATAATGTTAAAATCATGTTAGTCATGCTAAAATAATGCTAAAATCATGCTAGCGACTTGCTAGTTATGCTAAAATCATGCTAGCGACTTGCTAGTCATGCTAAAATCATGCTAGCGACTTGCTAGTCTTGTTAAAATAATGTTAAAATCATGCTAACGATTTGCTAGTCATGCTAAAATCATCCTAGCGACTTGCTAGTCATGCTAAAATCATGCTAGAAACTTGCTAGTCATGCTAAAAATAATGCTAGCCATTTGCTAGTAATGCTAAAATCATGCTAGCAACTTGCTAATCATACTACAATCATGCTAGCGACTTGCTAGTCATGCTAAAATCATGCTAGCGACTTGCTAGTCATGCTAAAATCATCCTAGCGACTTGCTAGTCATGCTAAAATCATGCTAGCAACTTGGTAGTCATGCTAAAAATCATGCTAACGACTTGCTAGTAATGCTAAAATCATGCTAGCAACTTGCTAATCATAGTACAATCATGCTAGCGACTTGCTAGTCATGCTAAAATCATGCTAGCGACTTGCTAGTCATGCTAGAATCATGCTAGTGACTTGCTAGTCATGTTAAAATAATGTTAAAATCATGTTAGTCATGCTAAAATAATGCTAAAATCATGCTAGCGACTTGCTAGTTATGCTAAAATCATGCTAGCGACTTGCTAGTCATGCTAAAATCATGCTAGCGACTTGCTAGTCTTGTTAAAATAATGTTAAAATCATGCTAACGATTTGCTAGTCATGCTAAAATCATGCTAGCGACTTGCTAATCGTGCTAAAATCATGCTAGCGACTCGCTAGTCATGCTAAAATCATGCTAGCGACTTGCTAATCATGCTAAAATCATGCTAGTGACTTGCTAGTCATGCTAAAATCATCCTAGCGACTTGCTAGTCATGCTAAAATCATGCTAGCAACTTGCTAGTCATGCTAAAAATCATGCTAGCGACTTGCTAGTAATGCTAAAATCATGCTAGCAACTTGCTATTCATACTACAATCATGCTAGCGACTTGCTAGTCATGCTAAAATCATGCTAGCGACTTGCTAGTCATGCTAGAATCATGCTAGTGACTTGCTAGTCATGTTAAAATAATGTTAAAATCATGTTAGTCATGCTAAAATAATGCTAAAATCATGCTAGCGACTTGCTAGTCATGCTAAAATCATGCTAGCGACTTGCTAGTCATGCTAAAATCATGCTAGCGACTTGCTAGTCATGCTAAAATAATGCTAAAATCATGCCAGCGACTTGCTAGTCATGCTAAAATCATGCTAGCGACTTGCTAGTCATGCTAAAATCATGCTAGCGACTTGCTAGTCATGTTAAAATAATGTTAAAATCATGCTAACGACTTGCTAGTCATGCTAAAATCATGCTAGCGACTTGCTAACGGTGCTAAAATCATGCTAGCGACTCGCTAGTCATGCTAAAATCATGCTAGCGACTTGCTAATCATGCTAAAATCATGCTAGGGACTTGTTAGTAATGCTAAAATAATGCTAGTGACTTGCTAGTCATGCTAAAATCATCCTAGCGACTTGCTAGTCATGCTAAAATCATGCTAGAAACTTGCTAGTCATGCTAAAAATCATGCTAGCGACTTGCTAGTAATGCTAAAATCATGCTAGCAACTTGCTAATCATACTACAATCATGCTAGCGACTTGCTAGTCATGCTAAAATCATGCTAGCGACTTGCTAGTCATGTTAAAATCATCCTAGCGACTTGCTAGTCATGCTAAAATCATGCTAGCAACTTGCTAGTCATGCTAAAAATCATGCTAGCGACTTGCTAGTAATGCTAAAATCATGCTAGCAACTTGCTAATCATACTACAATCATGCTAGCGACTTGCTAGCCAATGCTAAAATCATGCTAGCGACTTGCTAGTCATGCTAGAGTCATGCTAGTGACTTGCTAGTCATGTTAAAATAATGTTAAAATCATGTTAGTCATGCTAAAATAATGTTAAAATCATGCTAGCGACTTGCTAGTCATGCTAAAATCATGCTAGGGACTTGCTAGTCATGCAAAAATCATGCTAGCGACTTGCTAGTCATGTTAAAATAATGTTAAAATCATGCTAACTACTTGCTAGTCATGCTAAAATCATGCTAGCGACTTGCTAATCGTGCTAAAATCATGCTAGCGACTCGCTAGTCATGCTAAAATCATGCTAGCGACTTGCTAATCATGCTAAAATCATGCTAGGGACTTGCTAGTAATGCTAAAATCATGCTAGTGACTTGCTAGTTACGCTAAAATCATCCTAGCGACTTGCTAGTCATGCTAAAATCATGCTAGCAACTTGCTAGTCATGCTAAAAATCATGCTAGGGACTTGCTAGTAATGCTAAAATCATGCTAGCAACTTGCTAATCATACTACAATCATGCTAGTGACTTGCTAGTCATGCTAAAATAATGTTAAAATCATGTTAGTAATGTTAAAATAATGCTAAAATCATGCTAGCGACTTGCTAGTCATGCTAAAATCATGCTAGGGACTTGCTAGTAATGCTAAAATCATGCTAGCAACTTGCTAATCATACTACAATCATGCTAGCGACTTGCTAGTCATGCTAAAATCATGCTAGCGACTTGCTAGTCATGCTAGAGTCATGCTAGTGACTTGCTAGTCATGTTAAAATAATGTTAAAATCATGTTAGTCATGCTAAAATAATGTTAAAATCATGCTAGCGACTTGCTAGTCATGCTAAAATCATGCTAGGGACTTGCTAGTCATGCAAAAATCATGCTAGCGACTTGCTAGTCATGTTAAAATAATGTTAAAATCATGCTAACTACTTGCTAGTCATGCTAAAATCATGCTAGCGACTTGCTAATCGTGCTAAAATCATGCTAGCGACTCGCTAGTCATGTTAAAATCATGCTAGCGACTTGCTAATCATGCTAAAATCATGCTAGGGACTTGCTAGTAATGCTAAAATCATGCTAGCAACTTGCTAATCATACTACAATCATGCTAGTGACTTGCTAGTCATGCTAAAATAATGTTAAAATCATGTTAGTAATGTTAAAATAATGCTAAAATCATGCTAGCGACTTGCTAGTCATGCTAAAATCATGCTAGCGACTCGCTAGTCATGCTAAAATCATGCTAGCGACTTGCTAATCATGCTAAAATCATGCTAGGGACTTGCTAGTAATGCTAAAATCATGCTAGTGACTTGCTAGTCATGCTAAAATCATCCTAGCGACTTGCTAGTCATGCTAAAATCATGCTAGCAACTTGCTAATCATACTACACTCATGCTAGTGACTTGCTAGTCATGCTAAAATAATGTTAAAATCATGTTAGTAATGTTAAAATAATGCTAAAATCATGCTAGCGACTTGCTAGTCATGCTAAAATCATGCTAGCGACTCGCTAGTCATGCTAAAATCATGCTAGGGACTTGCTAGTAATGCTAAAATCATGCTAGTGACTTGCTAGTCATGCTAAAATCATCCTAGCGACTTGCTAGTCATGCTAAAATCATGCTAGAAACTTGCTAGTCATGTTAAAAATCATGCTAGCGACTTGCTAGTAATGCTAAAATCATGCTAGCAACTTGCTAAGCATACTACAATCATGCTAGCGACTTGCTAGTCATGCTAAAATCATGCTAGCGACTTGCTAGTCATGCTAAAATCATCCTAGCGACTTGCTAGTCATGCTAAAATCATGCTAGCAACTTGCTAGTCATGCTAAAAATCATGCTAGCGACTTGCTAGTAATGCTAAAATCATGCTAGCAACTTGCTAATCATACTACAATCATGCTTGCGACTTGCTAGTCATGCTAAAATCATGCTAGCGACTTGCTAGTCATGCTAAAATCATGCTAACGACTTGCTAGTCATGCTAAAATCATGCTAACGACTTGCTAGTCATGCTAAAATAATGCTGAAATCATGCTAGCGACTTGCTAGTCAATGCTAAAATCATGCTAGCAACTTGCTAGTCATGCTAAAATCATGCTAGCGACTTGCTAGTCATGTTAAAATAATGTTAAAATCATGCTAACAACTTGCTAGTCATGCTAAAATCATGCTAGCGACTTGCTAATCGTGCTAAAATCATGCTAGCGACTCACTAGTCATGCTAAAATCATGCTAGCGACTTGCTAATCATTCTAAAATCATGCTAGGGACTTGCTAGTAATGCTAAAATCATGCTAGTGACTTGCTAGTCATGCTAAAATCATCCTAGCGACTTGCTAGTCATGCTAAAATCATGCTAGAAACTTGCTAGTCATGCTAAAAATCATGTTAACGACTTGCTAGTAATGCTAAAATCATGCTAGCAACTTGCTAATCATACTACAATCATGCTAGCGACTTGCTAGTCATGCTAAAATCATGCTAGCGACTTGCTAGTCATGCTAAAATCATCCTAGCGACTTGCTAGTCATGCTAAAATCATGCTAGCAACTTGCTAGTCATGCTAAAAATCATGCTAGCGACTTGCTAGTAATGCTAAAATCATGCTAGCAACTTGCTAATCATACTACAATCATGCTAGCGACTTGCTAGTCATGCTAAAATCATGCTAGCGACTTGCTAGTCATGCTAGAATCATGCTAGTGACTTGCTAGTCATGTTAAAATAATGTTAAAATCATGTTAGTCATGCTAAAATAATGCTAAAATCATGCTAGCGACTTACTAGTCATGCTAAAATCATGCTAGCGACTTGCTAGTCATGCTAAAATCATGCTAGCGACTTGCTAGTCATGTTAAAATAATGTTAAAATCATGCTAACGACTTGCTAGTCATGCTAAAATCATGCTAGCGACTTGCTAATCGTGCTAAAATCATGCTAGCGACTTGCTAGTCATGCTAAAATCATGCTAGCGACTTGCTAATCATGCTAAAATCATGCTAGGGACTTGCTAGTAATGCTAAATTCATGCTAGTGACTTGCTAGTCATGCTAAAATCATCCTAGCGACTTGCTAGTCATGCTAAAATCATGCTAGCAACTTGCTAGTCATGCTAAAAATCATGCTAGCGACTTGCTAGTAATGCTAAAATCATGCTAGCAACTTGCTAATCATACTACAATCATGCTAGCGACTTGCTAGTCATGCTAAAATCATGCTAGCGACTTGCTAGTCATGCTAGAATCATGCTAGTGACTTGCTAGTCATGTTAAAATAATGTTAAAATCATGTTAGTCATGCTAAAATAATGCTAAAATCATGCTAGCGACTTGCTAATCATGCTAAAATCATGCTAGCGACTTGCTAGTCATGCTAAAATCATGCTAGCGACTTGCTAGTCATCTTAAAATAATGTTACAATCATGCTAACGACTTGCTAGTCATGCTAAAATCATGCTAGCGACTTGCTAATCGTGCTAAAATCATGCTAGCGACTCGCTACTCATGCTAAAATCATGCTAGCGATTTGCTAATCATGCTAAAATCATGCTAGGGACTTGCTAGTAATGCTAAAATCATGCTAGTGACTTGCTAGTCATGCTAAAATCATCCTAGCGACTTGGTACTCATGCTAAAATCATGCTAGAAACTTGCTAGTCATGCTAAAAATCATGCTAGCCATTTGCTAGTAATGCTAAAATCATGCTAGCAACTTGCTAATCATACTACAATCATGCTAGCGACTTGCTAGTCATGCTAAAACCATGCTAGCGACTTGCTAGTCATGCTAAAATCATCCTAGCGACTTGCTAGTCATGCTAAAATCATGCTAGCAACTTGGTAGTCATGCTAAAAATCATGCTAACGACTTGCTAGTAATGCTAATATCATGCTAGCAACTTGCTAATCATACTACAATCATGCTAGCGACTTGCTAGTCATGCTAAAATCATGCTAGCGACTTGCTAGTCATGCTAGAATCATGCTAGTGACTTGCTAGTCATGTTAAAATAATGTTAAAATCATGTTAGTCATGCTAAAATAATGCTAAAATCATGCTAGCGACTTGCTAGTTATGCTAAAATCATGCTAGCGACTTGCTAGTCATGCTAAAATCATGCTAGCGACTTGCTAGTCTTGTTAAAATAATGTTAAAATCATGCTAACGATTTGCTAGTCATGCTAAAATCATGCTAGCGACTTGCTAATCGTGCTAAAATCATGCTAGCGACTCGCTAGTCATGCTAAAATCATGCTAGCGACTTGCTAATCATGCTAAAATCATGCTAGTGACTTGCTAGTCATGCTAAAATCATCCTAGCGACTTGCTAGTCATGCTAAAATCATGCTAGCAACTTGCTAGTCATGCTAAAAATCATGCTAGCGACTTGCTAGTAATGCTAAAATCATGCTAGCAACTTGCTATTCATACTACAATCATGCTAGCGACTTGCTAGTCATGCTAAAATCATGCTAGCGACTTGCTAGTCATGCTAGAATCATGCTAGTGACTTGCTAGTCATGTTAAAATAATGTTAAAATCATGTTAGTCATGCTAAAATAATGCTAAAATCATGCTAGCGACTTGCTAGTCATGCTAAAATCATGCTAGCGACTTGCTAGTCATGCTAAAATCATGCTAGAGACTTGCTAGTCATGCTAAAATAATGCTGAAATCATGCCAGCGACTTGCTAGTCATGCTAAAATCATGCTAGCGACTTGCTAGTCATGCTAAAATCATGCTAGCGACTTGCTAGTCATGTTAAAATAATGTTAAAATCATGCTAACGACTTGCTAGTCATGCTAAAATCATGCTAGCGACTTGCTAATGGTGCTAAAATCATGCTAGCGACTCGCTAGTCATGCTAAAATCATGCTAGCGACTTGCTAATCATGCTAAAATCATGCTAGGGACTTGCTAGTAATGCTAAAATAATGCTAGTGACTTGCTAGTCATGCTAAAATCATCCTAGCGACTTGCTAGTCATGCTAAAATCATGCTAGAAACTTGCTAGTCATGCTAAAAATCATGCTAGCGACTTGCTAGTAATGCTAAAATCATGCTAGCAACTTGCTAATCATACTACAATCATGCTAGCGACTTGCTAGTCATGCTAAAATCATGCTAGCGACTTGCTAGTCATGTTAAAATCATCCTAGCGACTTGCTAGTCATGCTAAAATCATGCTAGCAACTTGCTAGTCATGCTAAAAATCATGCTAGCGACTTGCTAGTAATGCTAAAATCATGCTAGCAACTTGCTAATCATACTACAATCATGCTAGCGACTTGCTAGTCATGCTAAAATCATGCTAGCGACTTGCTAGTCATGCTAGAGTCATGCTAGTGACTTGCTAGTCATGTTAAAATAATGTTAAAATCATGTTAGTCATGCTAAAATAATGTTAAAATCATGCTAGCGACTTGCTAGTCATGCTAAAATCATGCTAGGGACTTGCTAGTCATGCAAAAATCATGCTAGCGACTTGCTAGTCATGTTAAAATAATGTTAAAATCATGCTAACTACTTGCTAGTCATGCTAAAATCATGCTAGCGACTTGCTAATCGTGCTAAAATCATGCTAGCGACTCGCTAGTCATGCTAAAATCATGCTAGCGACTTGCTAATCATGCTAAAATCATGCTAGGGACTTGCTAGTAATGCTAAAATCATGCTAGCAACTTGCTAATCATACTACAATCATGCTAGTGACTTGCTAGTCATGCTAAAATAATGTTAAAATCATGTTAGTAATGTTAAAATAATGCTAAAATCATGCTAGCGACTTGCTAGTCATGCTAAAATCATGCTAGCGACTCGCTAGTCATGCTAAAATCATGCTAGCGACTTGCTAATCATGCTAAAATCATGCTAGGGACTTGCTAGTAATGCTAAAATCATGCTAGTGACTTGCTAGTCATGCTAAAATCATCCTAGCGACTTGCTAGTCATGCTAAAATCATGCTAGCAACTTGCTAATCATACTACAATCATGCTAGTGACTTGCTAGTCATGCTAAAATAATGTTAAAATCATGTTAGTAATGTTAAAATAATGCTAAAATCATGCTAGCGACTTGCTAGTCATGCTAAAATCATGCTAGCGACTCGCTAGTCATGCTAAAATCATGCTAGGGACTTGCTAGTAATGCTAAAATCATGCTAGTGACTTGCTAGTCATGCTAAAATCATCCTAGCGACTTGCTAGTCATGCTAAAATCATGCTAGAAACTTGCTAGTCATGTTAAAAATCATGCTAGCGACTTGCTAGTAATGCTAAAATCATGCTAGCAACTTGCTAAGCATACTACAATCATGCTAGCGACTTGCTAGTCATGCTAAAATCATGCTAGCGACTTGCTAGTCATGCTAAAATCATCCTAGCGACTTGCTAGTCATGCTAAAATCATGCTAGCAACTTGCTAGTCATGCTAAAAATCATGCTAGCGACTTGCTAGTAATGCTAAAATCATGCTAGCAACTTGCTAATCATACTACAATCATGCTAGCGACTTGCTAGTCATGCTAAAATCATGCTAGCGACTTGCTAGTCATGCTAAAATCATGCTAGCAACTTGCTAATCATACTACAATCATGCTAGCGACTTGCTAGTCATGCTAAAATCATGCTAGCGACTTGCTAGTCATGTTAAAATAATGTTAAAATCATGTTAGTCATGCTAAAATAATGCTAAAATCATGCTAGCGACTTGCTAGTCATGCTAAAATCATGTTAGCGACTTGCTAGTCATGCTAAAATAATGCTAGGGACTTGCTAGTCATGTTAAAATAATGTTAAAATCATGCTAACGACTTGCTAGTCATGCTAAAATCATGCTAGCGACTTGCTAATCGTGCTAAAATCATGCTAGCGACTCGCTAGTCATGCTAAAATCATGCTAGCGACTTGCTAATCATGCTAAAATCATGCTAGGGACTTGCTAGTAATGCTAAAATCATGCTAGTGACTTGCTAGTCATGCTATAATTATCCTAGCGACTTGCTAGTCATGCTAAAATCATGCTAGCAACTTGCTAGTCATGCTAAAAATCATGCTAGCGACTTGCTAGTAATGCTAAAATCATGCTAGCAACTTGCTAATCATACTACAATCATGCTAGCGACTTGCTAGTCATGCTAAAATCATGCTAGCGACTTGCTAGTCATGCTAGAATCATGCTAGTGACTTGCTAGTCATGTTAAAATAATGTTAAAATCATGTTAGTCATGCTAAAATAATGCTAAAATCATGCTAGCGACTTGCTAATCATGCTAAAATCATGCTAGCGACTTGCTAGTCATGCTAAAATCATGTTAGCGACTTGATAGTCACGTTAAAATAATGTTAAAATCATGCTAACGACTTGCTAGTCATGCTAAAATCATGCTAGCGACTTGCTAATCATGCTAAAATCATGCTAGCGACTTGCTAGTAATGTTAAAATCATGCTAGCGACTTGCTAATCATGCTAAAATCATGTTAGGGACTTGCTAATAATGCTAAAATCATGCTAGTGACTTGCTAGTCATGCTAAAATCATCCTAGCGACTTGCTAGTCATGCTAAAATCATGCTAGCAACTTGCTAGTCATGCTAAAAATCATGCTAGCCACTTGCTAGTAATGCTAAAATCATGCTAGCAACTTGCTAATCATACTACAATCATGCTAGCGACTTGTTAGTAATGCTAAAATCATGCTAGCGACTTGCTAGTCATGCTAGAATCATGCTAGTGACTTGCTAGTCATGCTAAAATAATGCTAAAATCATGCTAGCGACTTGCTAGTCATGCTAAAATCATGCTAGCGACTTGCTAGTCATGCTAAAATCATGCTAGCGACTTGCTAGTCATGTTAAAATAATGTTAAAATCATGCTAACGACTTGCTAGTCATGCTAAAATAATGCTAGCGACTTGCTAATCGTGCTAAAATCATGCTAGCGACTTGCTAGTAATGCTAAAAGCATGCTAGCGACTTGCTAGTCATGTTAAAATCATGCTAGTGACTTGCTAGTCATGTTGAAATCATGCTAGCGACTTGCTAGTCATGCTAAAATAATGCTAGCGACTTGCTAGTCATGCTAAAATAATGCTAGTGGCATGCAAGCAACATGCTAAAATCATGCTAGTGACATGCTAGTCATGCTAACGACATGCTAACAACATGTTAGTCATGCTAACGACATGCTAGTCATGCTAACATCATGCTAGTAACATGCTAGTCATGCTAGCAACATGCTAGTGGCATGCTAATCATGCTTGTAACTTGCTAATCATGCTTAAACAACTAAAAACATACTAGCAACTTGCTTTTAAACTTGTAAAACTTTTTATACTTTAATTTCTTAAACTATTTAAACTTCTTAAAACGTTAAACTTCTTTAAACTTTCTGGTCTGGCTTTCTCAAGCCAACTTAAAGTTTGTATCGACAAACTTTTTTATCTAGTTTTTAATTTCAATTGATCATCGTCATGGTAAATAATTGTGTTTATGGAGGCTGTACAAACTCCAGCCTGTCAGGACATCATGTCCACGGGTTTACTTACAATAAAAAGAATGGTGCTATCTTCCGTATCTGGGTGCGTTTGTGCGGGTAGAGAGACGGGTCTATAATAATGCATCTGCTTCGAAAAACGCGTTCACTTTACACCGGAGGATTATCATCCCGGCGATATGATACAGTTCAACATGAGATGCTGAAGCAAGAACCAAGTGAGGCTCAGAGCTGGTGCAGTTCCTTCAGTCGACACAGCACCCTCATCGGGTCCGCTGTCCTGTCAGCCTGTGGTTCGTCCGAAGCTGTCAGAGATGCAGCTCGACGAAAATGTGAACTGTGTACCGTAAGTCTTGTTTTTTCTTCTCATAACTTCTCATAGCTACCAAATCCATGAATATCTTTATTTAAATAATGAGACACAACGAGATGTGTATAAGTTGTTGTAAAGCACCGTAGCTAGCTTGCATTAGCAATGTAATTTTATTATATTTCATCAAGTCTAGTTACAGCTTAGTGACATTGTTTGCACAGCTAATTTGTAATTTTTTGTCATGTGTGTTTATAGGGCTTTGGGAGACACCGCAAGACATGAGGGTGTGTGAAGATCTGAAGCAGTGGAGGCCAGCTGTTATTAACCACCTCTAATATAACACATTAGTGTGATACAGTGATACCCACACTGAAAATAATTTTCTTTCAGTAGTATATGTTTGGTACATCTACATATATATATTAACAGTTGCAATATTGTGTTTTAAGTTGGGTATTAACAGTACTATGAAATAATATTTATGATTTATTGCTGTATAAAGTAAACTGAATTGAATTAACCATAAATGCAGATCTGCTTGATTTATATGTTGTAAACTTAATAAAAAAAATTATACAGTAAGACAATTTGTGATTGTGATTATTTTTTTATTGATTGTCACCAAAATGAGCAGTGGCGGAGCCAGAGGGGTGTCCGGGGTGGCACTGGACACCCCTGACATCCGATTGGCCACCCCGGGTCCCACCCCAAAATTCTATTTGCTGCTGGCAGTAGCTGATGCTGATTGACATCTCATTTGTCTAAAGCAGTTTTAGAATTTTGCCGGAAACGCTGCTAAAGCCATTTTCAAATCAAGACGAGTCAAAGACATGAACATGGTTTCAAGGTAAAACGAATAATAAAACATAATATTTGAAATACGTTTTATAGTTTATTATAAGGTTTGTTTGCTGAGTAACGTTTATTATCCGTTGTGTAAGTGAACGAGGCGCCGACAATATCAGTTAACTTAATAATATTAGAGAGATCAATTCGCACTTTAGACAGTTAACGCTATAGGGGTGAGCGGGGCACAACCTAACTGGGGGTTAATTGTAACACACGTGGTTCATATATTTCCACACACGCTAGGATAACCAAATTTACGATATTTGCTTGCCATAGCAAAAAAAAGTAAAAAAATAAGAGAGAGAAAAAAGAGCGCCAAAATTCAAAAGCATTTTGAAGATATCGCTGAATATTTATTTTACCATAGTAAAAGTACATTTCTGGCTGAAGTAAACTTTTCATTTCAGTTTTTAGTGTTCATTTAAAATTAGACAAAACTGGTATTATTTTAATCTCCAATTTGTTATTTATCATTTTAGATAGTTTATTAATGCTTGGCAAACCAGCAGAAGACACTAAACATTATTATATTCCAGTGGAACAGATGGGGAACGTTGTAACACTGTGTGACAATATGCCCCGCTGTTATTAAACTATGCTATTCTATGACATAAGCGGTTAGGCGGCTGCATATATGGAAAAAAAAAACACCTAACCCTAAAAAATTCTAACAAAAGGTTTCTCAGCTGTTTTTTGTAGTATTAGGTGTCCTTAATAACATACTAAAAGTTTACCAAAGTTTGACCACTAGAAAGGTGTCATTTTCAAGATGGCGTCCAAGATGGACAGAAAACCCTTAAAATATCCTAACTCCTTCATTATTTGACCTAGCCAAGTAATCTTGGTGTCTAACCGAATGTTTTCTGGGTGTATGAATCCATTGGAATCTCATGTTGTGAGATTACTGTAAGGTTTTATCTTTGTTTGGGTGAATCAGAGATGTAAACAATTTAGCCTATGAAATGTAACTCCTACTCAGTACGTGTTTTTGGACACACAGCTTTTTTTCTTTTTCTTTTTTTCTAAAACACAGACTTGACATTCAATGTAAAAGTTATTGCACCCAAAAGTTCCTTAAATTGGAGTTGTATAAGTTTGATCATAAACAACTCTGAATTAGCCCAGACAGAGGCCTGTGTGTGAACCCTCTAAATGGTCACTTATTTCAAATTGCTTTAATATATAATTGTACTTGTCATCACTTACAGGTGCATCTCAATAAATTAGAAAGTTGTGGAAAAGTTAATTTATTTCAGTAATTCAACTTAATTGTGAACCTTGTGTATTAAATAAGTTCATTGCACACAGACTGAAGTATTTTAAGTCTTTGATTCTTTTAATTGTGATGATCTGGCTCACATTTAACAAAAACCCACCAATTCACTATCTCAACAAATTAGAATACTTTATAAGACCAATAAAAAAAAAAACTTTTTAGTGAATTGTTGGCCTTCTGGAAAGTATGTCCATTTACTGTATATGTACTAAATACTTCTTTTGCTTTAATTACTGCCTCAATTCAGCGTGGCATGGAGGTGATCAGTCTGTGGCACTGCTGAGGTGCTATGGAAGTCCAGGTTTCTTTGACAGTGGCCTTCAGCTGATCTGCATTTTTTGGTCTCTTGTTTCTCGTTTTCCTCTTGACAATACCCCATAGATTTTCTATGGGGTTCAGGTCTAGTGAGTTTGCTGGCCAGTCAAGCACACCAACACTATTTAACCAACTTTTGGTGTTTTGTCAGTGTGGGCAGGTGCTAAATCCTGTTGGAAAATGAAGTCAGCATCTTTAAAAAGCTGGTTAGCAGAAGGAAGCATGAAGTGCTCTAAAATTTCTTGGTAAACGGGTGCAGTGACTTGGTTTTCAAAAAAACACAGTGGACCAACACCAGCAGATGACAATGCACCCCAAATCATCACAGACTGTGGAAACTTAACACTGGACTTCAAGCAACTTGGGCTATGAGCTTCTCTACCCTTCCTCCGGACTCCAAGACCTTGCTCTCATCCGAAAAGAGGACTTTGGACCACTGGGCAACAGTCCATTTCTTCTTCTCCTTAGCCCAGGTAAGATGCCTCTGACATTGTCCGTGGTTCAGGAGTGGCTTAACAAGAGGAATATGACAACTGAAGCCAAATTCCTTGACACATCTGTGTGTGGCGGCTCTTGATGCCTTGACGCAAGTCCAGTCTATTCCTTGTGAAGTTCACCCAAATTCTGGAATTGTTTTTGCTTGACAAGCCTCTCAAGGCTGCGGTTCTCTCGGTTGGTTGTGCATCTTTTTCTTCCACACTTTTTCCTTCCACTTAACTTTCTGTTAACATGCTTGGATACAGCACTGAACAGCCAGCTTCTTTGGCAATGAATGTTTGTGGCTTATCCTCCTTGTGAAGGGTGTCAATGATTGTCTTCTGGACAACTGTCAGATCAACAGTCTTCACCATGATTTTGTAGCCTAGTGAATCAAACTAAGAGACCATTTTAAAGACTCAGAAAACCTTTGCAGGTGTTTTGAGTTGATTAGTGGTATTTTTTAATCTTTAAAATTAATATCCCCTTTTTAAAATCTGGTCATTCTCAGCTTCTTGTCATTGTGACAGAACACCAACAGAGGGCACTCCCACGATAGTAGATTGACATGAGCATTTTACCTTAGCCCCGCCCTCACCGAGCTGAAACAGTCCGACTCTGATCACCATTGTGTCGACTTAGGTGCAGAGGAAGACTATAATTGAGGTGTTCTGTTGTTGGATGTAATAATGAACACACCAGTCATCATTTCCTCCCAATCTGAGCTGCTTAAGAGGTAGAGGACAACGTTACTTTCGTTTTTAAAATCCCGATCTACATATGCGTCTCTGTTCATGTGAATCTTAATAATGTGCTTGTTGGCAAGTTTCGCCAATAAACACAGCTAAATGCAGCTAAACGTGGCGAAAGTAAACATTACAGCTCCTAATACCTCAGCAGAGAGGGGCGGGGCGAGCAGATCTCATTAGCAATTAAAGGGCCCATGCGATAAAATTAGCTGATATTTTGCAGACCTGATTTTGACAAGGTAAAAGGGTATTTTTTTTTTACACTACTATTAAGAATTTTTAACCAAAGTATATTATAGACTTTTCATTAAGACCCTAAATAATCATATGAACTTGTGGAAAATGGGCATCCGATGACCCCTTTACTACACAAGCTTCACAATTTGAGTTGAATTACTGAAATAAATTAACTATTCCATGACATTTTAATTTATATATTTATATTTAAATTTTATAATTTACCTGTATCTATCATGCAAATATGCTAATTAAAATATTACATGGCCAAAACATGTATCAGGCACCAGTATTCATGGTCTAGGAGGAATACAAAGGAGTAATGGTCATTTTAAGGACCTGACGGCCGCCATTTTGAAAATGGGGCCTTTCTTGGAGTAAAACTTTGGTAAACTTTTAGTATGTTTTTAAGTACATCTGATACTACTGTAAACCACTGAGAAACCTTTTGTTAGAATTATTTTGGGGTCAAGCCATATTTGCAGCTGACTAGGTGCAATTTACACTATTTACTTCTAAGGATTTTGATAAGAAACCACAAGAAACAGGTGAATAAAGGCTGACAATTAATGTTTAATGTTCAGATGTTATTATTTCAAGAAATGTAAAGCATTTTGGCTGGTTTATGTGTGTCTTTTTCTATGAGAGCTGTGTGTGGAGGGAGAGGAGTGTTTTTCTGAATGTCTAAATGTGTTTCATTTATTTGTCCACATTGTTTTGAACTACTGTACAGCTGTGTGTTGCGATCAGGGACGTTCAAAGCATTGTTGCGATGTGTTCATTGTCAAACTCCAAAATTAGATCATTTTTATTTAAAAAAAAACGTCATTGCTTCTTTTGAAAAAGTTAACACATGTATTTTACTGACAAAATATTTTAGTTTGTTTTGTATATTTTTTCATTCGATCAGATAACATTTTAAGCTGTCATATGGTCGTGTTACAACGTGCCCCTCAGATGTTACAATGTACCCCACCTACGGGGCATGTTGTCACGTTTCACTTCCTTTCTTTTGAGGTAAATAACGAAAAACGTATACACTGTCTGTATGAAACAAAGCGATATGTTTGTACTAGACAAGTGTGAAAATAATGTGGATAAAAGTTGTACTCTGAACCCCAAGTGGATTTACATAAACTGCGAAATTCAAAAAGTGTTAGGTTGTGCCCCACTCTCCCCCTACTTCATCTGTGTTAGTATTACATGCACATACCATATGCTCCCAAAATTTAATCTGCGCGACCTCAAATTATACAGGTCCTTCTCAAAAAATTAGCATATTGTGATAAAGTTCATTATTTTCTGTAATGTACTGATAAACATTAGACTTTCATATATTTTAGATTCATTACACACAACTGAAGTAGTTCAAGCCTTTTATTGTTTTAATATTGATGATTTTGGCATACAGCTCATGAAAACCCCAAATTCCTATCTCAAAAAATTAGCATATTTCATCCGACCAATAAAAGAAAAGTGTTTTTAATACAAAAAAAGTCAACCTTCAAATAATTATGTTCAGTTATGCACTCAATACTTGGTCGGGAATCCTTTTGCAGAAATGACTGCTTCAATGCGGCGTGGCATGGAGGCAATCAGCCTGTGGCACTGCTGAGGTGTTATGGAGGCCTAGGATGCTTCGATAGCGGCCTTAAGCTCATCCAGAGTGTTGGGACTTGCGTCTCTCAACTTTCTCTTCACAATATCCCACAGATTCTCTATGGGGTTCAGGTCAGGAGAGTTGGCAGGCCAATTGAGCACAGTAATACCATGGTCAGTAAACCATTTACCAGTGGTTTTGGCACTGTGAGCAGGTGAAGTTCACCCAAATTCTGGAATTGTTTTTGCTTGACAAGCCTCTCAAGGCTGCGGTTCTCTCGGTTGGTTGTGCATCTTTTTCTTCCACACTTTTTCCTTCCACTTAACTTTCTGTTAACATGCTTGGATACAGCACTGAACAGCCAGCTTCTTTGGCAATGAATGTTTGTGGCTTATCCTCCTTGTGAAGGGTGTCAATGATTGTCTTCTGGACAACTGTCAGATCAACAGTCTTCACCATGATTTTGTAGCCTAGTGAATCAAACTAAGAGACCATTTTAAAGACTCAGAAAACCTTTGCAGGTGTTTTGAGTTGATTAGTGGTATTTTTTAATCTTTAAAATTAATATCCCCTTTTTAAAATCTGGTCATTCTCAGCTTCTTGTCATTGTGACAGAACACCAACAGAGGGCACTCCCACGATAGTAGATTGACATGAGCATTTTACCTTAGCCCCGCCCTCACCGAGCTGAAACAGTCCGACTCTGATCACCATTGTGTCGACTTAGGTGCAGAGGAAGACTATAATTGAGGTGTTCTGTTGTTGGATGTAATAATGAACACACCAGTCATCATTTCCTCCCAATCTGAGCTGCTTAAGAGGTAGAGGACAACGTTACTTTCGTTTTTAAAATCCCGATCTACATATGCGTCTCTGTTCATGTGAATCTTAATAATGTGCTTGTTGGCAAGTTTCGCCAATAAACACAGCTAAATGCAGCTAAACGTGGCGAAAGTAAACATTACAGCTCCTAATACCTCAGCAGGTCATGCCAGGTCGTGCCAGGTCGTGCTGAAAAATGAAATCTTCATCTCCATAAAGTTTTTCAGCAGATGGAAGCATGAAGTGCTCCAAAATCTCCTGATAGCTAGCTGCATTGACCCTACCCTTGATAAAACACAGTGGACCAACACCAGCAGCTGACATGGCACCCCAGACCATCACTGACTGTGGGTACTTGACACTGGACTTCAGGCATTTTGGCATTTCACTCTCCCCAGTCTTCCTCCAGACTCTGGCACCTTGATTTCCGAATGACATGCAAAATTTGCTTTCATCCGAAAAATGTACTTTGGACCACTGAGCAACAGTCCAGTGCTGCTTCTCTGTAGCCCAGGTCAGGCGCTTCTGCCGCTGTTTCTGGTTCAAAAGTGGCTTGACCTGGCGCCAGTACACGGTGGCTCTGGATGTTTCTACTCCAGACTCAGTTCACTGCTTCCGCAGGTCCCCCAAGGTCTGGAATCGGTCCTTCTCCACAATCTTCCTCAGGGTCCGGTCACCTCTTCTCGTTGTGCAGCGTTTTCTGCCACACTTTTTCGTTCCCACAGACTTCCCACTGAGGTGCCTTGATACAGCACTCTGGGAACAGCCTATTCGTTCAGAAATTTCTTTCTGTGTCTTACCCTCTTGCTTGAGGGTGTCAATGATGGCCTTCTGGACAGCAGTCAGGTCGGCAGTCTTACCCATGATTGCGGTTTTGAGTAATGAACCAGGCTGGGAGTTTTTAAAAGCCTCAGGAATCTTTTGCAGGTGTTTAAAGTTAATTAGTTGATTCAGATGATTAGGTTAATAGCTCGTTTAGAGAACCTTTTCATGATATGCTAATTTTTTGAGATAGGAATTTTGGGTTTTCATGAGCTGTATGCCAAAATCATCAATATTAAAACAATAAAAGGCTTGAACTACTTCAGTTGTGTGTAATGAATCTAAAATATATGAAAGTCTAATGTTTATCAGTACATTACAGAAAATAATGAACTTAATCACAATATGCAAATTTTTTGAGAAGGACCTGTTTTTGGGAGCATTCTGATGATAACTCAGCGGCAGAGTTGCACTCACGCAGGGGCGTAATTTTCACTGGGGACACGTTTTTCAAAATCCCGTTTGTGTCCTCCCACTTTTGTTAAAGTAATGTCTTGTATTGTAGAATGCACGCTCAGCACTGCCGAGTTTCGCTTGATCGTTAAAATGAAACCAAAAGTAAAACCCGCACACGCATTCAAAAGCAATTTTAATAAATAGCAGTAGCCACCCCCTGGCCACCCCATGTAAAAAATTGTAGCTCCGCCACTGAAAATGAGGCCATTCAAAACCTTTATAAAGTAATCTACATGCAGGTAAGGGCTTACTGATGAATACCAGCGGACAACTTGTCTGTATGCTGTCAATATTAATTGTCTTATACCAATGGCATTAAAAAGTTTTTACTTTATAGGTATTTGTGACCTAAATATAGTCAACCTGTAATTAAGATTGCATTTTACTGTTTATTTGTACGTACAAGTATTTAGCTCAGAGTAATAAATGATCTCTACCATAAACTTACTCATGTCTGCTGGCCTGGAGATGTCTATGCCCCTGCCTGAAATGCATATAAGCTATCTGTAGAACCTATTTTGATTTCAGACAGCAAGCCTCAAAGTACAGAATCAGAGACAGCACATCAAGTTTGGGGGCATTTCCCATATAAGCATATAATAAAACAAAAAGGTGTTTATCTCTCTTGCGCGCGTGCGGTAATAAGAACCCGCTATATCACTGTAACGTTTGCGTCGGATATTAATGAGTATGACACACTTCATCAACGATTATTCGTTTGTGTTACTGGGTAGAATCAATACTTCTGGATGACCAATGCAATGATTTTGCCCGATTAGATATCGTCAGCTAACACTGATCTCAGACTCTCACCAAGACACCTGCCCTGTTCTCCTCACACCACAACTTAATTTGTCTCCTCTGACCGTTGTTCTGTTTAATGCTGGCATGTACCTGCTCTCTTGGCCACATAGCAGGCTCATATTTATGTATGTGGTTCGTCATACAAGTGTAAATAAACATTTAAAATTTTCTCTGCGTCCGAACGGTCATTGTGATCCATTGTTTTACATTGACCATTTACATGGTTTACATTGACCGCTCTCCCTCTCGTTACGTCACTGCCGGTTTGGCAGTTTTTCAGATGTGGAAGTAAAATTCTCTCAAAAAAACGACTCCAGATGTCACGGATTGGCCAGGTTCCACACCCTCAGTCACACCCAGATCACCGTCACCTGAATTCTAATCACCATCACCTGCACGCCATCATCACAGTCACCTATAAATACTCACGCCACACACCACTCAATGTCCGGGCTCGTTCCCACGAAAGCGGACTATAGTGTCTCTCTTCCCAAGAGTTTCGCTATCTAATCGTTACCCGAAATTACTTACCTGAACTCTGTCTCGTTCCAGTCTTCCAAGTTCCAGTCTTCCAAGTTCCAGTCTTCCAAGTTCCAGTTTTCCAAGTTACCGTCTTCCGAGTGTCCCAAACGTCAGCTCAACGTGGTGTGTGCCGTAAGCCATCATCCTCTCCGTCCAAGGGATCAGCCTTCCATTCCCCGCGGCACGAATCCTACAAGGAAGGATACAATTATATTCAGGACCTGTTCACTCGACTCCAACCTTTCCACGTCTGCCATACTCACCAATCTTTGGGTCTTCTCACATCTCCGGCTTTGCTGCATTCAATAAATAATATCATTGTTTCACTTACCTTGTTGTCCCGTCTGCTTCCTAACAGAAGCCCGGACCTGAAAACAGTCAGCAGCATGAACGTACAAGACCCATTTCAAGAGTTGGTGGATTCACTCCGAAAAGTCCTTCTGGCTTCACCATCTGTCACCCCTTCCGCACCGCCGCTTGTCACGCCTCCCAGCACTTCTTCGGATCCGCTACCATCCAGTCCCATGGCCCGACCAGCGCCATACGATGGCGGGGCGGAGGAGTGCAATGGATTTCTTCTGCAGTGTTCTCTGGTTTTTACAATGCAACCTGCGCTCTACCCCACTGATCAATCTAAAATTGCATTTATCACCTCTCTCCTCACAGGACCAGCGCTAAAATGGGCAAACTCAATTTGGCAGCAGAATGGACCGGCCACTCGTTCCATCCAGACGTTTATTACTCACTTCAAGGAGGTCTTCAGTCGCACGGATGGAGAAATATCAGCGGGTGAGCAACTGTATCATTTATCTCAAGGATCTATGTCTACTCAGGAGTATGCCCTACGATTCCGCACCCTCGCAGCGGCCAGTGGATGGAACGAGCGGTCACTGCTGACCACTTACCGCCTTGGTCTCGAGCCTCGCCTTCGTCTCCAACTCGCTGCCCTAGATGACGCTATGGGGTTAGAGCGCTTCATCCAACAATCCATCCGATGTTCAGACCGCATGCAATCTTACCTCTCAGAAACCTCGACTACTGCACTCCTCCGCCCAGCGGACATCGCCAGCCCTCCAGAACCAGAACCTATGATACTGGAGTCTGGTAGACTATCTCCCGCTGAGCGACAGAGGAGGCTGACCCGGGGTTTATGCCTCTATTGTGGTGCTAGTGGGCACATCAGACTGACGTGCCCCCTCCGTCCTGTTACTGCTGCGGTGAGTGTCATCCAGTCAGACGTTGAAAAAATGTATCCCTTGTCTACATGTGTGCAGTTAACCACTTCCACGTCTTCCATCGTAGCCCACACCCTCATCGACTCCGGGTCAGCGGGCAATTTCATCTCGGGGAACCTCTGTCGCCAGCTCCAGCTCCGAACCGAAGCTTCGTCGAGCGTCTACCAGATCCAGCCTATAACCCGTTCCATCACCACGAGACCACGGATCCACCGGAAATGCCAACCCATCTACCTCCAGATCGGAGTCCTTCACCAAGAGGAGATTCAGTTACTGGTTCTGGAGGGCGCCACTATGGACATCATCTTGGGGCGCCCGTGGCTGGCGAAGCATAATCCCATCATCTCCTGGGGCAGTGGAGAAATAATCCAGTGGAGCCATGACTGCTTTCCCGAGTGCTTTCCTGAACTTCCACGTCCAGTTCCGAGACCCATGCCTGTCTATACCACGTCAATTGAAAGTCCCCTGGAGAAACGTTCTACCCAGATTCCTGAAATCTACTCCTCCTTCCAGGATGTCTTCTGCCCCAGGAGAGCTTCCCAGCTGCCGCCCCATCGGCCATGGGACTGCGCCATCGACCTGATTCCAGGCGCCCCTCTGCCCAAGGGAAGGATCTACCCGTTGTCACTTCCGGAGAGTAAGGCCATGGAGGAGTACATCCAGGAAGCATTACACCAAGGTTACATCCGTCCGTCCAAGTCCCCAGCAGCATCCAGTTTTTTCTTTGTCGCCAAGAAGGATGGAGGGCTGCGGCCATGTATTGATTACCGTGTTTTAAATCAAGGTACCGTCAAGTTCAAATACCCCCTTCCTCTCGTCCCTGCGGCCCTGGAACAACTAAGGTCAGCCACCATCTTCACCAAGTTGGACCTCCGCAGCGCATACAATCTGGTGAGAATACGGAGGGGGGACGAGTGGAAGACGGCCTTCGTGACCCCTACAGGGCACTATGAATACCGGGTCATGCCCTATGGCCTGGTCAACGCCCCCTCCGTATTTCAGAACTTCATCCACAAAGTCCTCCGGGAGTTCCTTCACAGATCAGTGATAGTCTACATTGATGACATCCTTGTGTACTCCCGGAGTGAGACCGAGCACATCCACCACGTTGCGGAGGTCCTCCAGAGACTCAGGAATCACCAGCTCTTCCTCAAGGCGGAAAAATGCTCATTTCACCTTCCATCTGTTCAGTTTTTGGGTTACATCATCGACCAAGAAGGCATCCGCATGGACGAGAGGAAGGTATCATCAGTCACTTCCTGGCCACAACCATCATCTATCAAAGAACTTCAGAGATTTCTTGGCTTTGCCAACTTTTACCGCCGGTTTATTCAAGGATACAGTCTCATTGCCACGCCATTAACTAACCTACTCAAAGGTAAACCATCCAAGTTATCCTGGAATCCCGAAGCCGCCGCAGCCTTCCAGTCCCTCAAGAGAGCCTTCACCAAATCACCCATCCTGCGACACCCTAACCCTGAGCTCCCTTTCGTCGTCGAGGTAGACGCCTCCACTACCGGCGTGGGGGCAGTGCTATCCCTGCATCATGGAACCACCAAGCTACTCCATCCATGTGCCTACTTCTCCCGGAAGTTCAACCCGGCGGAGAGGAATTACGACATCGGCAACAGGGAACTCCTGGCCATTAAACTTGCCCTGGAGGAGTGGCGACACTGGCTGGAGGGGGCCAATCATCCATTTCTGGTATTAACCGACCACAAAAACCTCCAGTACCTCCGTGATGCCAAACGCCTATGTCCACGCCAGGCCCGATGGGCACTCTTCTTCTCAAGATTCCAATTTACCATCTCCTACCGTCCCGGTCCAAAAAATGTCAGAGCCGACGCCTTATCCCGAATCCATGACTCCTCCGATATCCCTGAACCTTCCTGCAACATCCTCCCTGACAATATCATAGTCAGCCCCATAGAATGGTCAGCCCCTCCAAGTGTCGCTACTCCTGTCCCTCGTCCTCCGCCGGGCTGTCCCCCTGATCGTCGCTACATCCCCAGGACACAACGGGTAGATCTCATCCGTTCCATCCACACTTCCCTGGGCACCGGGCACCCCGGGACCAACAACACCCTCTCGCTGTTGTCCGAACGCTTCTGGTGGCCTGGGATGGCAAGGGATGTGCAGCGATTTGTCAAAGGATGCCGAGAATGTGCCACGTCCAAGAATCCCAGACACTTACCAGCAGGCAAGCTCCATCCCTTGCCGATCCCGAACCGCCCCTGGTCACACCTGGGAGTCGATTTCATGACGGATCTGCCGGAATCGGATGGAAACACCTGCATCTTGGTGATTGTGGACCGCTTCTCCAAGTTTTGCAAGCTCCTACCCCTGAAAGGACTACCCACTGCCTTCGAAACCGCGGAGCTCCTGTTCAATAATGTCTTCCGTCAATACGGCATACCTGAGGATGTGGTATCAGATCGCGGTCCACAGTTCATCTCCCGTCTCTGGAAATCCTTCTTCCGGCTCCTAGGTGTGACCGTCAGCCTCTCCTCTGGCTACCATCCGCAGTCCAACGGCCAGACGGAGAGGAAGATCCAGGAAGTGGGGCGGTTCCTCCGGACATTCTGCCATAGCCGCCAGAACTCCTGGAGCCAGTTCCTGGGCTGGGCCGAATACGCCCAGAATTCACTGCGGCAACCATCCACCGGCCTCACACCATTCCAGTGCGTCCTCGGGTTCCAGCCACCTCTATTTCCCTGGAATGGTGAACCATCTGAGGTCCCCGCAGTGGATCACTGGTTCCGGGAGAGCGAGAGGGTCTGGGACGAGGCCCATCACCACCTACAGAGGGCAGTCCACAGACAGAAGACCTATGCGGATCGGAGGAGGACTGCGGCTCCTGAATTCAGTCCGGGTGACCAGGTTTGGTTGTCCACCCGAGATATCCGTCTGCGGCTGCCCTCCAAAAAGTTAAGTCCCAGGTTTGTTGGTCCCTTCCAAGTCCTGGAACAGGTAAACCCGGTCACTCCAACTCCCTCCGGAATACCGTATCCATCCTACATTCCACGTCTCCCTCCTAAAACCATTTCACCCACCTCTCACTTCCTCCACAGAGCCTGGCCATGAAGAGGAACCTCCTCCCCCCCTGATGCTGGACGACGGCGCCGTCTATTCCGTCCGGGAAATCCTCCGGTCTCGTCGTCGTGGTGGTCTCCTCGAATATCTGGTAGACTGGGAAGGGTATGGACCTGAAGAGAGGTCATGGGTCCCAAGAGAAGACATCCTCGATCCCACGCTGACCGAGGAGTTCCACACAAATCATCCGGAGTTTCCTGCACCTAGGGGACGAGGGAGACCACCACGGCGCAGAAGACTTCGGCCCTCAGGAGCGGGCCCTGGGGAGGGGGGTAGTGTCACGGATTGGCCAGGTTCCACACCCTCAGTCACACCCAGATCACCGTCACCTGAATTCTAATCACCATCACCTGCACGCCATCATCACAGTCACCTATAAATACTCACGCCACACACCACTCAATGTCCGGGCTCGTTCCCACGAAAGCGGACTATAGTGTCTCTCTTCCCAAGAGTTTCGCTATCTAATCGTTACCCGAAATTACTTACCTGAACTCTGTCTCGTTCCAGTCTTCCAAGTTCCAGTCTTCCAAGTTCCAGTCTTCCAAGTTCCAGTTTTCCAAGTTACCGTCTTCCGAGTGTCCCAAACGTCAGCTCAACATGGTGTGTGCCGTAAGCCATCATCCTCTCCGTCCAAGGGATCAGCCTTCCATTCCCCGCGGCACGAATCCTACAAGGAAGGATACAATTATATTCAGGACCTGTTCACTCGACTCCAACCTTTCCACGTCTGCCATACTCACCAATCTTTGGGTCTTCTCACATCTCCGGCTTTGCTGCATTCAATAAATAATATCATTGTTTCACTTACCTTGTTGTCCCGTCTGCTTCCTAACACCAGAAGCCTTAATAGCGTTTTTTGAAGTATATTTTAAAGAAAATCTGGTTCCTATATTATTATTCTATACATCAATTCACCGGAGTCTCTAACCTGCAATATGCACTTTAACCGACAGTCCAGTATTAGTGTCTGCGCCGATGATGGTGACTGTTTGGGTTACCATAGAAGTGTCCGAATAGAACGCTAGCGTAAGCAAGTTGTTTTTACAGAATTTTGTGGTCCTCAAACCTAAATAGGTAGGTAAACAAACTGTATTCGAATAAGTTTTAAACAAAACAATCATGTTTTGTGGTATATTTGTGATAGCTAACCATCTCCTCATCTAAAATTGTCACTACCGAAACAGTCACGACCGAAACATTTGGAAAAGTTTCGGTAGTGACATTTTTTTTTTTTTGGATGTTTCCTATAAAACTGTCACTACCGTAACAGTCACAGTAGTATTTTAATATGTTTTAATATGCGAGTTAAAATTCTGTAATGTGGTGGGGTTGTGTAAGCCCTCCATGAACCGAGTCGGAGGCAGTGGATCCATATGCAAACAACTTTAATAGCGTAGTCAAACAAGCAAAGTCTATCACCAGTAAACAGAGCAATGCAGATAATCCAAATAGCGTAGTCAAATCCAGGCGGGGGGGTCGAGGGAAACAAGCAAGAATCACAAGGAGAATAAACAGTCCAGTCGGTAACAAAGAATCAATACAATGAATAACGCTTAGGATTGTAGAAAGACTAGCAAAACTTCGCGAGGAACTACCCGCGAAGCGAGTCTATAAATGGCCGCCAAGGGGAAGTGAACCGGTGACCCGGAACCGGAAGAGCGAGTCCCAGGTACGGGGTGATGGGAATTGTAGTCTAATATTCCGGGGATGGTTCCCGCTGGCGGCGGTAAGAGGGAGCCACAGAGACCGCGTTGGTGACAGAGCCCCCTCCCTGCGAGCTACTCCTGGAGCGAGGAGGCGGCCGACACCGGGGTCTACCTCTTCTACGGGGTGCTGGTCGATCTGGGTGGCTGTTGTGGAAGTCAGTGGTAAGAGATGGGTCCAGGATGTCTCCGGCGGTAACCCAGGATCTCTCCTCGGGACCGTAGCCTTCCCAGTCGATTAGGTATTGGAGTTGACCGCTCCGGCGTCGGGAGTCCAAGATGGTGTTAACACGATACACCTCCTCGCCCTCGATGACGGGGGGGGTCCCTGGTTCGCGGTCTCGTCTAGGTTCTCCACTCCTTCCGGAGCGCCAGCGGGCTTCAACAGAGAGACATGAAAGGTGGGTGAGATGCGATATTGAGCAGGTAAGTCTAGACGAAATGAAACTGGTGTGATTTGTCTAATGATCTTGAATGGACCCACGTACCTGGGACTGAGTTTCTTGCTTGGTAGACGGAGTCGTAGGTCCTGGGTGGAGAGCCAGACCCACTGGCCTGGTTCGTACGGCGGGTTAGGACGACGTTTCCTGTTGGCCTGGATCTGTGTGCGGCGGATGGCCCCCTGTAGATGTACGTGAGCCTGATTCCATGTCTCCTCGCTCTGTTGAAACCAGGAATTGATGGCAGGCAGATCAGAGGGTTCCCCGGTCCAGGGAAACAAGGGTGGTTGGTGTCCTAGTGTGCATTGGAAGGGAGTGAGGTTGGTGGTGGGTTTGCGGAGGGAATTTTGGGCATATTCAGCCCAGAATAAGTAGTTGCTCCAGTTCTCCTGATGGTTATGACAGTACGAGCGTAGGAAGCGAATCAACTCCTGATTCAAGCGTTCGGCCTGTCCGTTGGACTCTGGGTGATAGCCTGAGGTGAGACTCACGTTGATATTGAGAAGTCGACAGAAGCTGGCCCAGAGACGTGAGGTGAATTGGGAACCACGATCGGTGACTATGTCCTCCGGAAGGCCGTAGATCCTAAACACCCAATTGCAGAGAAGTTCAGCAGTTTCCATGGCCGTGGGGAGTTTCAGAAGGGGAATGAAACGACATCCTTTGGAGAAGCGATCGATGATAGTCAGAATGGTCGTGTATCCCTTGGAGGGGGGTAGGTCTGTTATGAAATCCATGGCTATGTGGGACCATGGACGATGGGGAATGGGTAGAGGTTGAAGCAAGCCTGCTGGTAGGCGGCGTGGTACCTTGGTGGTATTGCAAGTGGTACAGTTCTGAAAGAATTGGATGGTGTCTTGACGTATGGTTGGCCACCAAAACCTGTTGTTGAGCGGGTGTAGAGTTCCTTCGATGCCTGGGTGACCTGAGCTGGGAGTGGAGTGGACCTGGGTGAGAATGCGAGATCGAAGGATGAGAGGGACGTAAGTGAGGTTGGCTGGGCAGTCCGGAGGTGCAGGGTCCTGGGACTGGGCCTCTGAGATCTCTGTCATGATGTCCCAAGATACAGGTGCCACCATAACCATGGTGGGTAGGATGGATTCAGTGGTGGTATTATGCTGAACTTGTTCGTGAATGCGTGATAGAGCGTCTGCCTTAGTGTTCTGGGTGCCTGGGCGATATGAAAATTGGAATTGAAAGCGGGTGAAGAATAACGCCCACCTTGCCTGGCGATGGTTTAGAACCTTGGCTGAACGTAAGTATTCTAGGTTCTTGTGATCCGTGAGCACTGTGAAGGGATGTTTTGCGCCTTCCAGCCAGTGACGCCATTCCTCTAAGGCTAGTTTAATGGCTAACAGTTCGCGGTTCCCCACATCGTAGTTCCTTTCGGGGGGCGTGAGTTTGTGTGAGTAGTAGGTGCAGGGGAACATCTTCGGTGGTTCTCCCTGCCGTTGGGATAGCACCGCTCCGACCCCAGAGCTTGAGGCGTCCACCTCTACTACAAAAGGCCTGTCGGGATCTGGGTGGTGAAGAATCGGTGCCGTGGTGAACCTCTGACGGAGATCCTCAAAGGCCTGTAGAGCAGAATTGGACCAGGAGAGACGAGTGGCTCCTTTCTTTACCATGGTAGTGAGGGGACCTGCCACGGTACTGAAGAGCCGAATAAATCGGCGGTAGAAGTTGGCGAATCCGAGGAAACGTTGGAGTTCCTTCAAGGTATTGGGGCGTGGCCAATTGAGTAATGCGCTCACTTTCCTCTCATCCATGGCGACTCCTTCTGAACTGATGATGTAACCGAGGAAGGAGATCTTGCTTACGTGGAACTCGCACTTCTCCTCCTTGGCGTACAGTTGATGGGAGATGAGACGCTGCAGTACTGCCCGAACGTGTTTGACATGTTCAGTGAGGGAATTTGAATAAATGAGTATGTCATCAATATAGACGATGACCCACCGGTTTAGCATGTCCCTGAAGACCTCGTTAATGAATGCCTGGAAACATGAGGGACTGTTGGCCAGACTGAAGGGCATGACCCTGTATTCATAGTGCCCCGATGTCGTGGAGAAGGCCGTCTTCCACTCATCACCAGCCCTGATTCTTATGAGGTTGTAGGCAGAACGTAAGTCCAGTTTGGTGAAAACTTTGGCAGAGCGTAATTGTTCTAGAGCGGATGGGACAAGTGGGAGTGGGTAGCGGAATTTAATAGTCACCTCATTGAGTCCACGATAATCGATGCAAGGACGAAGACCCCCATCTTTCTTCTTAACGAAGAAGAAGCCTGCCGAAGCCGGTGACGTGGACGGAACAATGAAGCCTTTGGCCAACTCCTCCTGGATGTAGAGGTTCATGGCCTGGGATTCCGCTTGTGACAATGGGAAAACTCGACCCCGTGGGGGAGAAGCTCCAGGAACGAGGTCGACTGCACAGTCTCCTGGGCGATGAGGAGGTAGCTGGGTAGCCTGAATACGACTGAAGGCCTTCAGCAGGTCTTGATACTCGGAAGGAATGGATGAGGGTCGTGGTTGATCATCCTGTTTGGTGGCTGGTTGGGTTGCGGCTTGGAGGCAGTGACGCTGGCAGTGTGGTGACCAGTTTGTGATGGTGCGTTCGGCCCAGGCGATGGATGGTCCGTGTTGGTTTAGCCAGGGATATCCGAGAATGACGGGTGATTGGGGTGATGCAATGAGGAAAAAGCGGATGGTTTCCTGATGTCCTGGTTCAATGGATAGGGTGATGTTGTCGGTGGTATGTAGGATCTTTCCGGATCCTAGTGGTCGCCCGTCGACGGCGGCCACTGATACATGGGAGGCACAAGAGAGAGTGGGCAGATGATTAGCAGTAACAAATTCTGAGTCTATGAAGTTACCAGCCGCACCAGAGTCAATCAGAGCAGAAGTTTCAATGACATGATTCAAATAAGTTAGTCTAATCGGAACATAGCAGCAACTGGTAGAGGTGGCAGAATTACTCACCGAGGTGAATTGGCGTGGTGGACGTGTGGGACAGTTAGCCCGAATGTGTCCTGGCAGACCACAGTACAGACACAAATTTCCCCTGAATCGTCTCTCCCTCTCCTCCAAAGTCAATTTGGTGGCCCCAAGTTGCATGGGTTCGGGGGCGGCCTCAGCGGAGTGTGTCGTAAGAGGTGTGGAGGTGAATGAACGGGCTGGCTTACGTGCTCTCAAGATGTTGTCCACCCGGATAGAGAGATCGATGTACTGCTCCAGAGTGATATTCTCATCCCGACAGGCTAGCTCCACCTGAAGATCAGGCTGAAGACCTCGGCGGTAGTGTAGCTTAAGCGGTCCCTCGTCCCATCCACTTTGAGCTGCGAGGGTACGGAAAGTCAGAGCATAATCCGCCGCGGTTCTCCTTCCCTGACGGAGTACCATGATCTGCTCTCCTGCTTCACCACTCTCCTGGCTGGGTTGAAACACTTCCTTAAACCTCTGCAGAAAGTTGGAAAAAGAGGGAAAGGTAGGTCAATCCAGCCGCCATACCGCCGTTGCCCAATCCAACGCCCTTCCTGAGAGTAGAGAGCAAACAAATGCGATCTTGCTCTCGTCAGATGGATATAGATGCGGTTGTTGACTGGTAAACAACGAGCCTTGTAGAAGGAAACCCTTGCATTTAGTTGGGTTACCATCAAACTTCTCAGGAAATGCCAGCCGAGGGCTGGCCGAAACAGGTGGGGTTATAGACGGTGGCGGAATAGGAGGAGGTGTGGCGGGCGGCACCGTCACTTGAAGCCCCTGGAGGGCTCTTACCAGTTGGCTGGTGACCTCCGTTAGGCGATCCAGTTGTTGCTGTTGATTGCGGAGCGCCGTGGCCTGTGCTGATAGCTCAGTGGTGAGCAGTTGCCTCGTAGCTGCTTCAGCTGTAGCGCCATCGAGAGCAGAGGTTGTCGCTGGATCCGAAGACGGCAAAGTTTTCTGTAAGCCCTCCATGAACTGAGTCGGAGGCAGTGGATCCATTTGCAAACAACTTTAATAGCATAGTCAAACAAGCAAAGTCTATCACCAGTAAACAGAGCAATGCAGATAATCCAAATAGCGTAGTCAAATCCAGGCGGGGGGGTCGAGGGAAACAAGCAAGAATCACAAGGAGAATAAACAGTCCAGTCGGTAACAAAGAATCAATACAATGAATAACGCTTAGGATTGTAGAAAGACTAGCAAAACTTCGCGAGGAACTACCCGCGAAGCGAGTCTATAAATGGCCGCCAAGGGGAAGTGAACCGGTGACCCGGAACCGGAAGAGCGAGTCCCAGGTACGGGGTGATGGGAATTGTAGTCTAATATTCCGGGGATGGTTCCCGCTGGCGGCGGTCAGAGGGAGCCACAGAGACCGCGTTGGTGACAGGTTGCTACCAAAACATTATTGTCACTACCCAAACAGTCATGACCGAAACATTTGGTGAAGTTTCGTTAGTGATATCTTTGTTTTTTTGGATGTTATCCCATAAAATTGTCACTACTGTACCAGTCATGACCGAAACATCAACTTTTTGCCTTTTACAAAGAAAAATTGGATTAAAAATAACACAAATAACACTTGAAATATTGTTAAAATTGTAATTGATGTACCTCTGAAAAGTTTTAATAAAAGAGAATATATATATATATATATATATATATATATATAAATTCGGATTTAAAGTTACTTTTATTCAACCAGCAAGGTTTTTTTTTTTATTAGAAATGACACGGGCATCTCCCAGAAGATAATAAGACGATGTACAAGAGGCATCATTGTGGAAAAAATTATTACTAATCTTTTATTTACATTTGAACAAAAAGTGGCATGTCCAAAATGATTCATACCCTTCTCAATAATCAATAGAAAAGCCTTTATTGGCTATTACAGCAATCAAACGCTTCCTATAATTGCTGACCAGCTTTTTGCATGTCTCCACTGGTATTTTTGCCCATTCATCTTTAGCGATGAGCTCCAACTCTTTCAGGTTGGAGGGTCTCCTTGCCATTACTCTGATCTTTAGGTCCCTCCACAGATTCTCAATTGGATTTAAGTCAGGACTCTGGCTGGGCCACTACAAAACGTTTATGTTTTTGTCTGCTAACCATTTCTTCACCACTTTTTCTGTGTGTTTTGGGTCGTTGTCATGCTGAAATGTCCACTGGTGCCCAAGGCCAAGTTTCTCTGCAGACTGCCCGATGTTGTTGTTGAGAATTTTGATGTATTGCTCCTTTTTCATGGTGCCGTTTACTGTGATTAGGTTCCCTGGTAAAATAACCCCCAAAACATTAGGTTCCTACCACCATGTTTGTCAGTGGGGATGGTGTTCTTAGGGTTGAAGGCTTCTCCTTTTTTACACCAAATGAAGGCTACATCATTGTGGCCAAACAATTCGATCTTTGTTTCATCTGACCAAAAAACAGAAGACCAGAAGTCTTCTTCTTTGTCCAGATGAGCATTTGCAAAGGCCAAGCGGGCTTTTGTGTGCCTTATCTGGAGAAGTGGTGTCCTCCTAGGTCTGCATCCGTGGAACCCAGCGGTGTGCAGTGTCCGTTGGACTGTCTGCCTTGAGATGTTGCCACCAGCAGAGCACAGATTCATCAAGATGGCCTTGGTGGTGATCCGTGGATTCTTTTTTACCTCTCTCGCTATCCTCCTGGCCAGCACAGGTGTCACTTTTGGCTTCCGTCCACGTCCTCTGAGATTTTTCACAGTGCGGAACGTCTTGTATTTTTTAATAATACTTTGCACTGTAGCCACTGGAACTTCAAAACATTTAGATATGGTCTTATAGCCCTTTCCTGACTTGTGAGCAGCCACAATGCGCAGCCGCAGATCCTCAGTGAGCTCCTTTGTCTTAGCCATGACTGTCCACAAACCAACTTTCCACGAACAGCTTCTGTTTTTCACCTGTTGAGATGATTAAAACAGCTGTTCCCAATGAATCAGGGTAATTAGGATGCTTTAGAACAGCTTGGACTATTTGGAATGGTATAGAACTTTGGATTTTCCCATGGACTGTGAAAGTTTGCAAAGGGTATGAATAATTTTAGACATGCCAGTCACTTTTTGTTAAAATGTAAATAAAAGCTGAGAAAAAAACATTTTTCCCCACAATGATGCCTCTTGTTCATCGTCTTATTATCTTTTTGGGAGAAGCCTGTGTCATTTCCGGTCCAAAAAACTTGTATCATTTAATAAAAGTAACTTTAAGTCAGAATTTGCCAGGGGTATGAATAATTTTGGGCTTGACTGTATATATTTACAAGGAAGATCTTAATAAGTAAATAAAATCTTAATAGGTCAAAATAACCCTTTTTATTAAATTATATATTACTGTGTTTTGTTAGACAAATTTGAGGAGAGGACAAATATTCCAAAACTTTCTTAAAATACAATATGACAATTCACTGCACGATTACTACAAATGTGTACCTTGGAAATTATACAATTTGCATAAATTTTTTTTTTTTTCAAGACGTTTCCAGCTTCAAACCAATTCTGTAGAATGGCTCATATATTATTTATTTATTTAGTGTTTTCGAAGAAGTCTATTATGCTCACCAAGTTTGCATTCATTTGATCAAAAATAGCCTGAAGTAAAATGGCAATATTGTTAAATATTTTTGCAATTTAAAATAATTGTTTTCTATTTGAATATATTTTCAAATGTAATTTATTGTGATGATGCAAATCTAAATTTTCAGCAGCCATTACTCCAGTCTTGAGTGTCACATGATCCTTCAGAACTCATTACTATTCTGATGCACAAGAAACATATCTTATTAGTATCAATGTTAACAACAGTTCTAGAATATTTTTTGTGGAAACCATGATACTTTGATTCTTTGACGAACAGAAAAGTGTTTGGAAACATTAGATGTATTCACTGTCACTTTTGATCAATTGAATGCATCCTTGCTTATTTAAAATATTAATTACTTTCACAAAATAAAAATAAAAACTTGCAGAAAGTTTTGTGCAAGTGGTAGGTATAGGGGTAGGGTTAAGGTAAAGAGATAATACAGTTTGTACTGTATAAAAACCATTATGTCTGGAATATCTCTATAAAACATGGAAACCAGTGTATGTGTTTCTATATTTCAGGGTTCAGGAACTCTTTTGAGCAACAGTTGTGAGGCAACTTCAGATAAGAGTAAATCCAGCGTGTGAGTGAATTACTATCATCTAATCAGGCTGATGTAATTAAAGTAACATAATGATAGTGGCAAAAAGCTGATGAAATCATGACACCTGACAGATACAATGTACTTTTCTCCATTATTAGTTTCAGCAAACCCTGACTATAAGTAAGGACTCAAAATTGAATTGAACCCCTGGAAACTCAGAAAGTGTTGATACCCTGACAATTCTAGATTCATTGCTTGAGACTGACCCCGAGACTTCATAGCATTCCAAGCTTGACCTCAGCGTTTCTCAAGAATTGTGAGGATAGGAAACTGACTTTGGATGAAACTGATAGAGACTGACCCTGGGATCCAGATCCAGAGACCTCGGGTTCAAACCTCTATACAGGACTGCGATCCAAGTTCATTTACCATTAACTATTAAGACTGGATGGGCAGGTGAACCCTTGAATTGATGTTCGATTCCCATGATGTTACAGGTTTCTTCAGGCTTCCCTTATGCATGAATGAATATTCCCTTATGCATGAATGAATATATGTATTGACTTATTCATATGAAATGAAAGATACAGATTGTATAGCATGTTAGCTTGCTTATTGTGACCAAAAGCAAAATTTATTTAAGTCCACATGTCTTACTAACAAGAAACTATATGCTTAACTACTGGTTGAGAGCTGCAGTTCCAACCATTTGTGATGCAGTTTGGCAATGTTTGTTTGAACTCTTAAAAATAAAGGTGCTTTAAAAGGTTCTTCACTGTGAAGTCATAACAGAACAATTTTTGGTTCCACAAAGAACCAATCCGTCAAAGGTTCTTTAAGGAACTATCTCTTTCTTCCCCTTTTTTTATAATCTGAAGAACCCTTTCGCCACAAAGAACCTTTTGTGAAACAGAAAGGTTCTTCAGATGTTAAAGGTTCTTTATGGAACCATTTAAACAAAAAAGGATGTTCTATGGCATCGTGAAGCACCTTTATTTTTAAGAGTGTATGGTTTCGTGAAACCATAGAACAATGCTTTTTTGGAAACACACCCCTGGTCATTTATAACAGTGCTATAACCTTGAGAAAATTTTTCAAATGTTTTTTTCTAGGTCGAAAAAAGAATTTAACACACATGTGCTATGTTCAAAATTGCCCGTTGGGACTGACTGAGTGCACTCGATAACGTCCACTTTGGTTTCAGACACACTACGAATGTCCCCTCAAATAGTGCCATATTTAAAGGTATAAGGGCAATTTTGGACACTGCCATGTTCTCACCCAGTGGAAAATACATCGCAGAGCAAAGAGGACATTGACAACTTGCTGACAAGACGAATTGTAATTTTTTAAAGAAATTCAAGCAATCTACAAGCTCTTTAATGTGCCATGACAGATCGCTAAAGCACCTCAGATCAAGCGCCATGTGAACAGTTCATATCTTGCTCTTTACTACAAGTTATTGCACGAAATAAACATGAATAACCATTAATGATAGTTTAAACTAAGGAAATACACATCATTTTTCAACACCTGAGGTCGCTGTTTCCCTTCATCTTGCACTGCACTTCCCTGATTGTCTACACCTGTCTTGTTGTCTTGATTATGACACTCGTTTCCTCCACAGCTGTTCACTATCACCACAGACTTTATAATCTCCACTCTCCCACCACTCTTGTGAGTCTGCATTGTATCCTGTATCCTGTCTCTAGTCCTGTTTGTATTCTGTGTTCCGAGTTTCTTGACCTTTGATTTTGTTCCTGATATTGTTTATTTTATATTTCAGTTTATGTCTAGTTGTGCCGTGTTGGCCTTTTTGTTTGTTTAGTTTGTTTTCATTTCATTAAAAATACTCACCTGCATTTGGACCCAGATCTCCTCTTTCCTACCCGTGACACAATGTTTCAAATTTTTAATATTTTGTTTGTTATTTTCACTTTTTCTTAAAGTAAAAATGTTGATTACAGTGAGGCACTTTTTAAACATGTAGATTTTTTATAAAAGCAAAAAAACATACTATTTTAATAGTTTTTGCTTGTTGCAAAATTGTATGCTTGTATGCTTGTTAACATAATTTTAATGTGAAAAAAAATTCTTTTTTTTTTTATTTTTCTTTTTAAAGTTATATGCAGTTTTGTCAAACCATGAAGATGCAACACTATGAACACTAAACCCCTAAAAAAGATAAATGAACCAACTTTACAGCTCAAATAATGCACCAATTAATAACAGAATAAGAAATAATAATAATAATACATGATTTTACAAAATTACAAGCTTCACATTTCTAGTGACCCTATTTACTGTGTGGGCATTGTAAATTCCTCACAGAAACTTTTTTTTTTTTAAGAAAATGAGGGCAGGTTTAATATTTTTGGTAATCAACTTTATGCCATTAATGTTGTATATTGATTATAATTTGAATTGAACCCGGAATATTTCTTTAACTATCAAATTTGCAGCATTTTAAACACCTATTGCTGATGTACAAAACACATTTTGAATAGAGACGGTATGTTGAGTGCTTTAAGTTGAATTAATCACAGAAATCTGTAGTCAGAAGAAAAGTAAAAATTGAATGTATGAAGAATATTAATGCAGTGCTGACTTGCACGTACAGGAGTTATAAAGTGATGATCTTTGCACCAGGGCTCTGTTCTCTGAAAGCAATTTATTTCACAGAATTCTGATAGCTGATACAGCATGATGCATCATCTATCAATATGCAATGTGAAATACTTGTTTGTCTCAATCAACAGAATATTTTTTTTCCAGGAAATCCACTTTACTTCCAAATCATTTTTAGGAGGAAACATTCTGAATATACTTCTTAAAAGTAGAAATTAAAAACACCTGCACTAAACTGTGACAGAACTTTTTTGCTAACCAATGAAGTCAATACAAGTGATAAGTTTACAATTGTGTACTGAATGTGCAGAATTTAACACCTTCTTGTAAGAATCTTAGGACCTTGAACAGATAATGCATGCAAAACCAACTAAATCTGTAACACTCTACTAACATTAGTTAGTGTGTTAGCTAACTAATAATGAGCAATACAATTGTTAGAGTATTTATTAATCCTTATAACGTTAGTTTTTTTTTTAGGCTTAATAAATAATATTAATGTAAAAAATGTATTTTGAGGAATGTGGGTAACCAAAAAGTAGCTGGTAGCCATTGACTTCCATAGTTTGAAAATAATAATAATAATAATAATAAATCCTATGGAAGGCAATGGGGACCGGAAATTGTTTGGTAATGTATTTTGAAGAATGTGGGTAACCAAACAGTTGCTGGTACCCGTTGACTTCCAAAATATAAAAATAAATAAATAAATAAAACTACTATTAAAAAGCAATGGGGACCAGAAACTGTTTGGTAATGTATTTTGAAGAATGTGGGTGAGCAAACAGTTGCTGGTAGCCATTGACTTCCAAAGTATGAAAAAAAAAAATACTATAAAAAGGCAATGGGGACCAGAAACTGTTTGGTAATGTATTTTGAAGAATGTGGGTGACCAAAAAGTTGCTGGTAGCCATAAACTTCCATAGTATGGAAAATAAATAAATAAATAGTTTCGAAAACAAAGGGGATCAGAAACTGTTTGGTAATGCATTTTGAAGAATGTGGGTAGCCAAACAGTTTCTGGTAGCCATTGACTTCCACAGTATGGAAAATAAATAAATAAATAAATACTATTGTAGGCAGTGGAGACCAGAAACTGTTTGGTAATGCATTTTGAAGAATGTGGGTAGCAAAACAGTTTCTGGTAGCCATTGGCTTCTTTAGTATAAAAATAAATAAATAAATGAAAAATTTAAATACTATGGAAGGCAATGGGGACCAGAAAATGTTTGGTAATGCATTTTGAAAAATGTGGGTAAACAAATAATTGCTGGTAGCTATTGACTTCCATAATACAATGAATGAATGAATAAATAAATAAATAAATACAGACATGCATACATACTATCGAAGGCAAACATCGAAACTGTTTGGTAATACATTTTTGTATGTATAGGTATAGCCAAGCAATTTCTGGTAGCCATTGACTTTCATGATATTTTTTCCCATACTATGAAAGGCAATGGGGACAAGATATTATTTGGTAATGTATTTTGAAGAATGTGGGTGACCAAAGAGTTGCTGGTAGCCATTGACTTCCATAGTATAAAAAAAATAAACACTAAAAATACTATGGAAGGCAACGGGGACCAGAAACTGTTTGGTAAGGAAACTGTCAACAAACAATTTCTGGTAGCCATTGACTTTCATGTATTTTTTTTCCATACTGTGAAAGTCAGTGGGGACCAGAAACTGTTTATTAGAGTAAATAAATATATATAAAAGAATACCATGGAAGGCAATGCGGACCAGAAACTGTTTTTTAATGCATTTTGAAGAATGTGGGTAAACAAACAGTTGTTGGTAGCCATTGACTTACATATTATGAAAAAAAATACTATGGAAGGCAATGCGGACCAGAAACTGTTTGGTAATGCATTTTGAAGAATGTGGGTAAACATACAGTTGCTGGTAGCCATTGACTTCCATAGTATGAAAAAAATAATAATAATATGGAAGTCAATGGAGAGCAGAAACTGTTTAGTAATGCATTCTGAAAAATGTGGGTGACCAAACAGTTGCTGGTAGCCTTTGACTTCCATAGTATGATCAAAAAAAATAAAAAATACTACGAAAGGCAATGGGGACCAGAAACTGTTTTTAATGCATTGGAAGGCAATGAGGACAAGGTGCTATTTGGTAATGCATTATAAAGAATGTGGCTGACCAAAGAGTTACCTTGACTTCCATAGTATAAAAAATGAACACTAAAAATACTATGGAAGGCAACGGGGAACAGAAACTGTTTGGTAAGGAAACTGTCAACAAACAATTTCTGGTAGCCATTGACTTTCATGGATTTTTGTTTCCATACTGTGAAAGTAAATAAATATATATAAAAGAATACCATGGAAGGCAATGCGGACCAGAAACTATTTTTTAATGCATTTTGAAGAATGTGGGTAAACAAACAGTTGTTGGTAGCCATTGACTTACATATTATGAAAAAAAAAAAAAAACTATGGAAGGCAATAGGAACCAGAAACTGTTTGGTAATGCAATTTGAAGAATGTGGGTAAACACCAGTTTCTGTTAGCCATTGACTTCCATGGTATGAAAAAAAAAATACTATGGCAGTCAATGGGGACCAGAAACTGTTTAGTAATGCATTTTGAAGAATGTGGGTCAAGAAAAAGTTACTAGCCACTGTCTTCCAAAGTATGATGAAATAAATAAATAAATAAATAAATAAATAAATAAATAAATAAAAATACTATGGAAGACAACTGGGACCAAAAACTGTTTTGTAATGCATTTTAAACAATGTGGGTAAACATACAGTTGGTAGCCATTGACTTCCATAGTATGAAAAAAAATACTATGGAAGTCAATGGGGACCAGAAACTGTTTAGTAATGCATTTTGAAGAATGTGGGTAAACAACAGTTTCTGTTAGCCATTGACTTCCATGGTATGAAAAAAAATACTATGGCAGTCAATGGGGACCAGAAACTGTTTAGTAATGCATTTTGAAGAATGTGGGTCAAGAAAAAGTTACTGGTATAGCCACTGTCTTCCAAAGTATGATCAAATAAATAAATAAATAAATAAATAAAAATACTATGGAAGACAACTGGGACCAAAAACTGTTTAGTAATGCATTTTTAACAATGTGGGTAAACATACAGTTGGTAGCCATTGACTTCCATAGTATGAAAAAAAATACTATGGAAGTCAATGGGGACCAGAAACTGTTTAGTAATGCATTTTGAAGAATGTGGGTAACCAAACAGTTGCTGGTAGCCACGATTTCCAAATGAAAACAAAATCTTTTGTGTTCAGAAGAAGAAAAAAAATCACACAGCATTGGAACTACTTAAAGTTAAGTAAATGATGACATTCATTTTCGGGGTAAAAATTCTAGATTCTAGAAAAAACGAGATATTTAACAGAAGTAATAAATGATAAAATGTGTGTCCTAAAAGTAACGGCAAAATAGAAAATACTGAACTGCCTGTTTGGCTGAACACTGCCTGAAAGAGAAAGAGTGCTCTGGTAGGGAGCAGCAATGCGTGACACAGGAGAGGCCGTGGTGGGCGCGCTCGCCCCGGGGCTACGGCCACACTCAGATCTTTGTTGCGTTCGCTCTGCGTGAGACGAGGCAGAGGCACTTTCCTGAGAGAGTGAGAGAGAGAGGGAGAGGGGGGTATTAGTTTTACTCTGCCCACTGCTTCCCACTCCAGCTGCATACATGACTAGCGCCGCAGGAGTGCCCCAGAAGACTGCCCGAAAAAAGAAATGCCAGAGAGTGGATAGAGAAAGATGTCCGGTTTCGCAGACGCTCAGGAATGTTGCGAGCTGTGTGAGATTTCCAAACAAACACCGCAGTGCCGCTCTCTCCTCTCTGCCCCGAGGCACAGCCCAGCACTCCTTTACGTGCTCACCTCCCACCGCCGCCTCAGCACAACAAGCTTCCCATCAGTCTGGATGATCTGTTTCACTAATGCGTCAATTGTTCGCTTGTTTTCCTAAGTTATTTAACGCATCTCTTGTTTCCTCTGGACTGTATCTAGCTCCTTCCCCCTCCATCCGAAGTGTCAGATTATGGGACATGCAGTACTTTGACTCTCCCTCTGCGTTCAAGAGCATATGGTTGTCTGTGAAAAGCCGACCCTGACAGCATGACAGCAAAAAAACTTGTGCTGTCTCTCTGCCTTTGACCCAGTACTACTAGAGCGAGAGAGAGAGAGAGAGAGAGAACACAAAGCTCCATCTGAACCCCTCATGCTCAGAGATCCATCTGAACACTGGCAGGCAAAAGTGAATTAGAGGAGGAGGAACACAAGAGCCAAATGACTAGGTCTGTCATCAGAGGAACAGGTGTGGCCAAGATAGGAGATGCTGATGAGACAGATCTGCTAGGGTACAATGTTCAAATCTTTGGCTCTCGTAAGGGATTCCTAAACACGAAACTGCGCCCAACTGCGCATGTAAAGAGTGTCAACCACGCAAATGACTATAAAACAAAGAACAGATGCATAGTGATGTAGCGAAGAAGGAATCTAGCGTTCTCAAGTCATTTAGGGATGAACATGTGAGAAAACCTACAATGAAAGATCACCATCTAGTGGTCATCTGGATACACTGCAGACTTAACAGAACAACTTTAAAAGGTGTGTTCATCTGTTACTTTAAAGAGTTGGCTCACCTAAAAATTTTAATTCTGTTATTAATTACTCACCCTCGTGTCTTTCCAAACTCACTCGTAAGACCTTCGTTGATCTTCGGAACACAAGTTAAGATATTTTTGATGAAATCTGTGAATGAGTCATAAATCTAGAAGTGATTTGGATCTGATATATATTTATTATTCAGTAACATAAGTAAATAATATAGTACATTCTTATCAACATTGCTTAGTGCACCTTAAAGGAATATTTTGTCATCATTTACTGACCCTCATGTTGTTTCAAAGCCATATTACTTTCTTCTGTAGAACACAAAAGGGAATGTTTTGAGGAATGTCCATCTTTTCCACGCAGTAAATGCTCAAGTCAGGTCAAGCCCTAGAAAAAAAAAAAATCATAAAAGTAATCCATACAACTTATGCACTGTAAGTCTTCTGATATCACATAATAGCTTAATGTGAGGAATAACCTGAAAACTGTATTTTACATTTGTTGTACACTACCATTTTCAGAAAACAATACTTTTATCCAGCAAGGATGCATTAAATTGATCAACTGACAGTAAAGACTTTCACAATGCTACAAAAACATTGCTGTTTTTTATTTTTAATCAAATAATCATAACAAAAATGTCTCATGGTTTCCAGAGAAACATCTGTTTTTGACATTAATATTAATAAATGTTTCTCAAGCACCAAATCGGCATATTAAACTGATTTCTGAAGGATCATGTGATAATGGCTGTTGAAAATTCATCTTTGCCATAATACATTACTTGATATTAATATTAAACTAGTAAACAGTTATTTTATATTGTGACCCTGGACCACAAAACCAGTCGTAAGTTTCATAGGTATATTTGTAGCAATAGCCAACAATACATTGTATGGGTCAAAATTATTGTTTTTTTACGCCAAGTAAAGATCATGTTCCATGAAGATATTTTGTAAATGTCCTACCGTAGATATATTAAAACTTCATTTGGGCAACTTTAAAGGCGATTTTCTCTATTTTAATTTTTTTGCACCCTCATATTCCAGATTTTCAAGTAGTTGTCTCTTGGCCAAATATTGTCATATCCACAACAAAAAAACTTATTTACTCAGCTTTTAGATATTTCATATATACAGTCAAGCCCGAAATTATTCATACCCCTGGCAAATTCTGACTTAAAGTTACTTTTATTCAACCAGCAAGTTTTTTTTTTTTTTTACCGGAAATGACACAGGCTTCTCCCAAAAGATAATAAGACGATGTACAAGAGGCATCATTGTGGAAAAAATATTTCTCAGCTTTTATTTATATTTGAACAAAAAGTGGCAATTTCCAAAATTATTCATACCCTTCTCAATAATCAATAGAAAAGCCTTTTTTTGGCTATTACAGAAATCAAATGCTTCCTATAATTGCTTACCACCTTTTTGCATGTCTCCACTGGTATTTTTGCCTATTCATCTTTAGTGATGAGCTTCAACTCTTTCAGGTTGGAGGGTCTCCTTGCCATCACCCTGATCTTTAGCTCCCTCCACAGATTCTCAATTGGATTTAAGTCAGGACTCTGGCTGGGCCACTACAAAACGTTTATGTTTTTGTCTGCTAACCATTTCTTCACCACTTTTGCTGTGTTTTGGGTCGTTATCATGCTGAAATGTCCACTGGTGCCCAAGGCCAAGTTTCTCTGCAGACTGCCTGATGTTGTTGTTGAGAATTTTGACGTATTGCTCCTTTTTCATGGTGCCGTTTACTGTGATTAGGTTCCCTGGTAAAATAACCCCCAAAACATTAGGTTCCTACCACCATGTTTGTCAGTGGGGATGGTGTTCTTAGGGTTGAAGGCTTCTCCTTTTTTACACCAAATGAAGGCTACATCATTGTGGCCAAACAATTCGATCTTTGTTTCATCTGACCAAAAAACAGAAGACCAGAAGTCTTCTTCTTTGTCCAGATGAGCATTTGCAAAGGCCAAGCGGGCTTTTGTGTGCCTTATCTGGAGAAGTGGTGTCCTCCTTGGTCTGCGTCCGTGGAACCCAGTGTTGTGCAGTGTCCGTTGGACTGTCTGCCTTGAGATGTTGCCACCAGCAGAGCCCAGATTCATCAGGATGGCCTTGGTGGTGATCCTTGGATTCTCTTTTACCTCTCTCACTATCCTCCTGGCCAGCACAGGTGTCACTTTTGGCTTCCAACCATGTCCTCTGAGATTTTTCACAGTGCGTCTTGTCTTAGCCATGATTGTCCACAACAGCAGAGAGCTTCTGTTTTTCACCTGTTGAGTTGATTAAAACAGCTGTTCCCAATGAATCAGGGTAATTAGGATGCTTAAGAACAGCTTGGACTATTTGGAATGGTATAGAACTTTGGATTTTCCCATAGACTGTGACAGTTTGCAAAGGGTATGAATAATTTTGGACATGCCACTTTTTGTTTAAATGTAAATAAAAGCTGAGAAATATATTTTTTCCCACAAAGGCCCCCTTTTGTACATCGTCTTATTATCTTTTGGGAGAAACCTGTGAGACCTGTGAGAAAACATTAATAAATCTTACAAACTCCAAACTATTGAATGGTAGTGTAGCCACCCTTTTCTTCCCGGAAGAGGACACGGCAATTTGTAAATTTTATGGGTCTGGCTTCCGTTCTCATCCGCATCCTGCTATTTTTACCTGTACAAAACAGTTTGTTTTGCTGCTTGATATTGCAAATCAGTGTGTTTTACCATATTATTTGTATGTATTATCTTCATTATGAACACACTGGTGTGCAAACAGTTTTACCGTTTACTGCACGTTGTTATTCTTCTTGTTATTTCCCTATAGCAGCTAATGAACAGGAAGTCTCGCCCATATAGTCTTATTTCCTCGTTAAAGAAAAAGGTGGATATGCATGTGCATATTCAGACTGGGTCAGTAACACCAAATGCCATTTTTATCATCTTGTCTCACAACTCTCAGGAAGCAGGTTTGAATTAATATGATGGTGAGAATCATAATTTTTGGATGAACTATTCTTTTAATAAAAGCTAGTGACAGCTGTTTGGTATTTCTGCTGCTTTCAGTGTTTGGTAGATAGCTTGTAGCACATAGTGAAATCAACTTGAATGTGCTGAAACTGAGTTTGTGCTTGCATAACTTTAGCCTGCCCTGACCTCTATGGGAAGAATAAGGTATTGCAGAACTCTAGAAAAACAGTTCAGCCGCCTGAACCAATGGGAGTTTCCCTGCAGCTGTGTTTTTCACCAGCACGAAAAAGCCGCATAAATGTCTTTCCGCAGTGTCAGTTCAAAGCTGACTGCCTGTTGCACCTCATTGGTTCAGCTTTCGGTCAGTGTCGCCCTGAGACATGTAGACTTTAAAACAATGTGGAAAGTAGATATAGAAGGTTTTAACACCACAATATAAACCTGTTACATTAGATGCACTTGAGAATTGTCCATTTAAGAATGTGGGTTTTCTCAAATCAATGGAGAGATGATAAAATATGAATATTATATTCATCATGACAGGATAAATATTATTTAACTAATGATCATGTTCTCACATTACCATCAGCCTTAGCTGTTTAACTGTTTTACTCTAACTAATATAACTAATACTCTATAACCTTGCTGAAAAACAATTTGGACACTTTTAAGCTAGTCAGGCTAGAAGAGTCTCTTGAACCAGGCTGATTTAAGCTTTTTTTTTTTTTTTTTTTGGTTTGTTTGTTTGTTTTAATAGCATATACTGCAACAATTTTGTGTGTGTGATGTTTATGTAATGTTTATATAAACATAAATAGTTAAAGTTTACATGCACCTTGCAGAATGTGCAAAATGTTAGTTATTTTACCAAAATAAGAGGGATCATACAAAATGTATGTTATTTTTTATTCAGTACTGACCTGAATAAGATATTTTAGATACACATAAAAGACTTTTACATGTAGTCCATGAGATAAAATAATAGCTGAATTCATAATTATGACCCCATTCAAAAGTTTACATACACTTAATACTGCTCGCTGTTCTTTAGAAAAATCCTTCAGGCCTCACAAATTCTTTGGTTTTTCATTTTTGTGTATTTGAGCCCTTTCCGACAATGACTGTATGGTTTTAAGATCCATCTTTTTACACTGAGGACAACTGAGGGACTCATATGCAACTATTGCAGATGGTTCAAATGCTCACTGATGCTTCAGAAGAAAAAACAATGCATTCATAATTTTTTCAAATTTAAAGATCAGGGTAAATTTAACTTATTTTGTCTTCTGGGGAACATCTTCTGTAGCTTCCGAAGAAAAATATGATATTTAGGCAAAATAAGAAAAATGCACACATCCTCATTCCATTCAAAAGTTTACACCCCCGGCTCTTAATGCATTGTTTTTCCTTCTGAAGCATCAGTAAGAATTTAAACCTTCTGTAATAGTTGCATATGAGTCCCTCAGTTGTCCTCAGTGTGAAAAGATGGATCTCAAAATCATACAGTCATTGTTGGAGCGTGTTCAAATACACAAAATGCTGAAAAACCAAAGAATATGTGTACCTGAGGACTTTTCTGAAAAACAGCAGGCCGTTTAACTGTTCAGGGCAAACAAGAGACTCTTCAACACCTATCACTAAAAATCACACAGCTTTGGATCATTCAGGTAACAACAGTTTTAAGAATCAAGTGTATGACAAATTTTCAGGTCAGGTCAGGACTAAATAAGTCAGTACTAATTAAAAAATACATGCATTTTGTATGATCCCTCTTATTTTGGTCAATTAATTAACATTTTGCAGATTCTGTAAGGTTTGTACACTGTTAACTGTATATAATTTTGCTATATTTACTACAGCCATTGTAACTAATTTTTTGCAGTTTTGACTAATTCCAAATTCTCCGTTTTTATTTAAGTGTTATTACAATAATTGTGATCATCATTATTCAAAACTCCCGTTTAAAAGAGCACAGAAACTCACCGTTATTTAGAAAAATAAAATTCACCGCTCACCTTAAAAAATATTAGGGCGACGATGCTTCATGCAGGACACATTCTAACAGACCTGAGTGGCATTTCAACTTGATTATCAGTCATGGCGATGAGCGAGCGGCGCGTTCTCGGGAAAGCCCTTCACCTCCACCTGATGGCAGCATCACGCAGCCCCTTCACACGGATGCGTGGGAGTTCCCCGCTTCGCCATGTCGGGGTGGTGCAACGCGCTGAAAGGATCTCCCGAGCGCGCTTGCTCTCTCTCTCTCTCTCTCTCTCTCTCTCTCTCTCTCTCTACCGCCCCCACCCCATCAGCTTCATCCTCCCCCTCACGACAGTCTCAGTCTCAGCAGCAGTAGCAGCAGCAGCATCGTCCTCCTCCACCCTCTCTAGGCAGCAGCAGCAGCAGCAGCATCATCCGGCGGAGAGACTAGGAGGAGACGCATCCGAGTGATGCCACTGCACCAACCGCATCTCGCCACCGCGAAAACACGCCGAGAATAAAGCGCTTCTTCTCTGAGGAGGGAGAAACACATTCGCCTGGAGACATCCACTGCCCATGAAGATGTCTAACGCTGACATGGTCTTGAACTCCACCGATCGGGTAGTGAAATGTAAGTGTGTGCACCCCCCCCCCCCCCCCCCCTTCTACCTGCATCTTTATTTGTGCCCAGTGTCAAATATGGATGTCGTACCGTTATTTATGCACTAACTGTTAAAATGTTGTCCCAGCTAATTAAGACGTATCGATTGCATTTATTAAATGGTCAGTTCATGTTTAGGACTGAGTGGTTTTGAGATCGAGATCGTTGCGATGATTTTCTCTGCTATGGATTGATGTTAATTGAGTCACGGGCAGGCAGAGGGAGATGTGTTAAATAAGGCAGATCCAGTGGAGGCGGTGATGCAGCAGGATTTCGGTGGCATCACGCAGCCCTTTCTGTATTCTTCAGAGACAATGAAGCAATAAGGTTTTCACTTCGTATTTAGCCGTTTGCTTTCTCGAGGGAAGCCTCCAGTCTGAAGGTAAATCATTCGAGCTGAAAACTGTCACGCCCCCGTTGCGTCTGATTGATTTTCGCACATTTACTGGTCACGTAGCGCACATTAATATTCACATGTTTTCATAGGAACATAAAAGCAGAGACCACTGAGACTGAATATAAGTGTCTTGATATAGAAATTAAACTTGCACTAGGTAATGTTTTGCTAAAAAGATTTAACATCAATAGCAATTTCATAGTGAAATAGTATTGAAATAATACACACTCATGAGATGTCAATAGTCATATCTGTGCTATAGCAAAAAGCTTTTTTTCTTCATAGAGAGGGTCGCCCCTGCAGTGTTGTGATCATGTGATCAGCCTTTTGATTGTGTTACTAATAAAACCGTAATTTTACCAGGATGCTTTATAAAGCATAAATGTAATACACATTCTAACAGCAACTGAGCCATGGTGTGGATCTACAGGTGTGCAACCCACCAGATGAATAAAAAAAAAAGTCAACCCAAGCCACAAAATGGAAATATAGAGAAACATGGGGGGGGGGGGGGTATCAAAACATACGCAAAGGCTTCAGTTGTGTCAGCAGTTAGAGAGCAAATTTAATACATCCAGGCCAATAGGTGTCAGTATACATAACTTGAACGTACTTTCATAGTGATTAAAATAATATGTAGAAAATCATGAGATGTCAATAGTCATATTAGTGTTACAGCAAAAAGCTGTTTATTCTACACAGAGTGGGGTGCCCCTTCATGGGTCCTGCCATGTTGTGATCCTCTGAGGAGTCGTTTGAAAGTGTTACTAATAAAATAATAATTTTGCCAGGATGCTTTGCAAACGAAAAATGTAAATGTGCATTTTAACCACAACTGACACAACACAAAAACAGAGCCATGGTGTGGATCAACAGGTGTGCGACCCACCAGATGACTGAAAAAAATAAAAAATAAATACAAAATGTCAACCAAGCCACAAAATGGAAATATAGAGATACATAAAAAAGAACAAATCAGAACATACGCAAACAGCTTTAGTTGTGTCAGCAGTTAGTGAGCAAATTTAATACATCCAGGCCAATAGGTGTCAGTATACATAACATGAACGCCACTTACATAGTGAAATATTATAAAATAATATGTACATACTCATGAGATGTCAATAGTCATATTAGTGTTACAGCAAATAAGCTGTTTATTCTATAGATGGAATGGGTCCTGCCATGTTGTGATCCTCTGACGGGTCGTTTAAAAGTGTTACTAATAAAATAATAATTTTGCCAGGATGCTTTGCAAACGATAAGCATAAATGTGCCTTCTAACCAAAACTGACACAGCATAAAAATAGAGCCATGGTGTGGATCAACAGGTGTGCTACCCACCAGATGACTGAAAAAATAATGAAAACAAAATGAAAACCCAAGCCACAAAATGGATCTACCTGATCTCATGACGAAAACGTACCTGTGGGAATGTTTTGCGAGATGCGAAATATGTACAATATGTACATATCACTGCAGTTTCCAACAGAAATGTCCACTAGAGGTGGTAAAACAGTGAACACTTGTAATTGTTTCCGTACACAGTTATGATTGCAGCTCCGTATGTTTCGTTTTCCGGACATAACTAGACTTAGAATGCAGAATTCTTGGGTTCAAATACCGTGAAAAACATGACTCGCGATGAAAGAGCTAAAAGATGAGAGATCGAAAAACAAACTAAAACGGCATGCTTGTGTTTTTCTGTCACATTTGTTTTGTTCATACTATCAGGTAGGTTTAGGTGTAGTGCAGATGGTACGTTATTTTAAGTCAAGTGTTGACATTTCAAGTCAGAACTGCGGTTACATGTACAAAACCAGTGTCACATGAAACGTACCATATGTACACTTAAAAATAAATGTTCCAAAAGGCGTTTTTTGCAGTGATGCCATAGAATAACCATTTTTGGTTCACCAAAGAACCTTTCAGTGAACAGTTTCTAAAAGAAACATTTTAAAGAACATTTTAAAAAATGTAAAGAATCTTTTTTGATTATAAAGCACCTTTTTTGCATTTGAAAGTCTCCATAGATTGTTCAAGGTTCTTCATAGAACCATCAATGGCAATAAAGAACCTTTATTTTTTTAAGCGTGTACGTTCATCTGTTCCGGGGGAAAACACAAATACTCTTTTAGCACCACTCTGTTGGAAACTGCAGTGATATGTACTTATTGGTACGTATTACGCATCTCATAAGACCATGTTGAAAAGTTAATATAGATAAACATGGAAAACAATTAAAAACAAATATAAAAAATACACAAACAGCTTCAATTGTGTCAGCAGTTGCCGAGCAAATTCAATTCATCCAGGCCAGTAGGTGTCAGCATATATAGTCTAAAACCACTTTTATTTGTAAACAACAATAAAACGGAAACTGCAGTGATATGTACTTATTGGTACGTATTACACATCTCATGAGACCATGTTGAAATGTAAATATAGATAAACATGGAAAAAAAATTAACAGAACAAATAAAAAATACAATACTGAGCAAATTCAGTTCATCCAGGCCAGTAGGTGTCAGCATATATAGTCTAAAAACACTTTTATTTGTAAACAACAATTTACTTAGTTTACCTTTAATCTTTTTCGGTCCTTGAAGGTAACAAACTGAAGATCTTCAGCATTTTAATAGACATGTAATTCTCACGTAATTCATTTTATTTTGCTTTTGGCTTTCATTGATGCGTTCTGGCTCACATTTTTGCATTTGCATTTTCATCGATTTCCCTTTTTCTCTCAGGTCTCATACTTTTGTCTTTTTTGGTCTAGTGATAGATATAATATAGAATTTGTGATACTAATAACAGATAAATTCTCATAGATTTGTGTAGAATTGCAGATACTCTAGGTTTCAGCTTCCTCAAAACAGTAAAAGCCCAATGTTAATCTTTTTCTCGTTTTTACACAAATTAACACTTCAGTTTAGCTGATTGATTTGAATTGCAAAAATCTGCGGGCTTGTGAACTTTTGAAACAATTTCCAGGATATCTCAATTTGCATGCTAATGTGGCCACATTTAAATGTGTTTTCTACTGTGTTGTTTTGATAAACAGTATTAGCACTTAAAACACTCTTTGTGTCAAAGACAGTTCACCCAAAATGAAAATGTGTTATCATTTGCTGTCAAATCCCATTTGATTATCACAAATGCAGATGTTTTGTGACATGGATATTGTGCATAATTGAACATATCATGTTGTTAAGTCCTGCTTTGTTGACATGCACATTTTTTGGCAGAACATTTGATTTGTATCTGCCTTTGAATGCAGAATCTTATGACAAGGCCCATTATAACTCAGGCTTTGATATAAGTCATCTGACCTCTCTAAAAGTTAAGGTTACATTAGTCATTGCCACACGTAATGAGTCACACTATAGTGACCCCCCTCCCACGCATCGGCTACCTCTTTAGGTACTTTAGTTCTGGCTGTTTTAGCAGTAATGCCGTTCTCTGAACTACCTCTGTCTCCTCTCCCCACCCCTTATGTATAATTGAGGGCTTTTATCATCAACAAAATGCATCAATAAATAACCACATCTAAAATCCCAGTGATGAGGTTAGCTAAGCATTCATATTTAGCAATGTGCCGGAGACAAACAAAGAATTCGTCTCTGCATAGAATCCCCACAGCAGCAAAGCAGGATTTCATAGAGCAGTGCATGGTGTGTCGTTTGCAGAGTCTCATTTACTAAGTGCAACTAGAGTTAGGCCTTTCATTTCTGCACTGGCGTAATGGATTTTATGGCGCTTTCCATTTAGTGTTTTGATATGCTGGTTTATCGCCTCGTCTCATGGGAGCTGTACTGAGCATCACTCTTTGTATGCGAAATCATTATATTGTAGCCACACTGTTAACATTCTCATACTCGCTTCCAGCTTGCCTATGAATCTGTCTTAATGATCCTGGTATGAAGGCAGAAAAGCATTCACAGATTTGCAAAGGTGAAATGAAAGGACTTGGGATGTCATGACTTCAAGGCTTCATTCATGTCTGTCTTTTAACAGAAGCTCAATGTTGTGGCTATTTTGTGGATGTCTTAAAGGGATAGTTCACCTAAAAATTGTGTTTATTAGTTACTCACCCTCATGTCGTTCCAAACCTGTAAGACCTTCATTCATCTTCGGAACAGAAATTAAGATATTTTGATTAGTGTTGAAATCGGAGAGCTTTCTGACCCTGTATAGCAATGCAACTACCACATTCAAGGCCCAGAAAGGTAGTACGAACATTACTAAAATTGGTTCAACTGTAATTTTATGAAGCTACAAGAAAATTTTCTATGCGCAAAGAAAAGACAAATAACGAATTATGTTTTTTAAGGGAAAACTTTTTAGGATTTTTCTCCATGTAGTAGCATCTTCTCGACATGATGTAAACACACTAACAAGCGGAAGTGTTTGTGGGCAGGTCAGAGTGTTCATTTTCTGTGGGAAGGCGGGGATTATGCTAATATGTTACCTAGTTACGTATATCAGTAAATATGATTACGTATATCAGTAAAGATAAGACAAATAATAACTTTGTGAATTTTTGGGTGAACTATCCCTTTAATTCTGAAAACATTTATAAAGTAAACAAAATTGGGAATTTCTGTAGGTGCTGTGAATGCAGTTCACTTATAATGTATATTGATCACCCAAGGCATTTTTTCCCCTCCATAAGCCTACTCTGCTCGGTTTGGTCAGCTGGCCAAGTCTGTTGTGATTGGTCTTTCTGTGTACAATGCAAGCGAATCGTGCCCACAGCTAAAGTTTAGCTGCTAAATTGTAAACACCTCACATATTAGCACAAAAAAAAAACGATATTTTGAGCACTCAATTGAAAATGTACACATAATATGTTAATCGTACTTGCAGACTGTGGTTCAGAGACACTTGTTGGTCCAAACAAAGAAGGTACGGACTTATCTTTCATGGACGAGTTTAGCGAATCCGGGGTTGAACTCTCCAAAATTAGAGAAGCAGTCCTCTGTAAAATGACAAGCACACAACAAAAGGTTTGAATTGTATTGCAATTGTAAAATGTATTTTAACCACTGATTCTTCACATCATCGTCTTTTGGCAATGAAAACAAAACAAACTTGCTTTCACAGCGGAGAACACAGCATCTTCTCGGCATGATGTAAACACACTAGCTAGCGGAAGTGTTCATTTTTCGTGGGAAGGCAGGGATTATGCTAATATGTTACCTAGTGACGTATGTTGGTAACAGGCAGAAAATTCGAAAATATGACGACTTGTTAAAGTAGAAGTTCACTTCCAGAACACCCCCTTGTCGTCCAAGATGTTCATGTCTTTCTTTCTTCAGTCATAAAGAAATTATCTTTCTGAGGAAAACATTTTAGGATTTTTCTCCATATAGTGGACTTCTATGGTGCCCCGAGTTTGAACTTGCAAAATACAGTTTAAATTTGGCTTTAAATGATCCCAAATGCAGTTGTAATTAATCCCAGCCAAGGGTCTTATCTAGTGAAACGATCAGTTATTTATTTATTTATTTTTTTATTAAAATGTATATGCTTTTTAACCTCAAACACTCGTCTTGTCTTGCTTTGCCTGAACTCTGTTTTTTCCGGTTCAAGACAGTTAGGGTATGTTAAAAAACTCCCATCTTATTTGCTCCCTCAACTTTACTGATCGTTACACTAGATAAGACCCTTCTTCCTCGGCTGGGATTGTCTATAACTGCATTTGGGATCGCTGAAGCCGCATTTAAACTGCATTTTGGAAGTTCAAACTCTAGGCACCATAGAAGTCCGCTACATGGAGAAAAATCCTGAAATGTTTTCCTTAAAAACATAATTTCTTTACGACTGAAGAAAGAAAGACATGAACATCTTGACAAGGGGGTGAATACATTATCTGTAAATTTTTGTTCTGTAAGTAAACTTCTTCTTTAAGGATGCTCAAAGTCGACTCTTTCTTTTGAGAGACAATATCTTTATATATCATGCACTTTTTTGATTAACAACTTTGCAGAATGTTTACATTAAAGGATAGCTATGTTACAAACTGCAAAAAATATATTTTTTCGAAAACCCATACAGTATGACCTGCTCTTTAACACATCTGGCTGAACATAAGGTCTCTATTTGAACATCTACTGAGAGTGACTGAATCAAATGAGCACATTTGTGTCATTTTGAACATATTAATACATAAACTGGCACAATAGTTTGCTGAGATACTAAACACTCACTCTTCTGGAGAGGTTGTGGTAGGAAAAGTGAACATTTAGTGCAGTTACTAGACAGCGTTTTTCAGAAACACAACATGTCAATCAGTGCCTGGTTTTAAAGCCCAGGGGAGGAAGGTCAAGTGTTGCTTCAGCCTCTGAAATCTGGTGTGGAGATGCCACTATCCCACTCGCTGCTCTGGGATGCCTACATGCCAGGCTTAGAACGGCCTAGTTTAGTGAGCCCAGTTCTAGGACATTAACTGTGTTAGTTCTGATGGGGCTTGGCGAGCCACATGGGGCTCAAGAGGTATTGTCAAGATATAAACGGGACACTTTGAAAGGTGAGGTTCTGATTAGGACATTTAAAGATTACTACAATTAGTGTTGTTACAATGCTGTTGACCTGACACTGTCATACTTACAAACTAGTAAGGAATGTTTGCCAAGTAAGATGTGCTGTTGTTTACTTGTCATGGTGTGGCAAAGAGCCTAATATTCTGACTAAAATAACAAATTAGATTATTCCATTTTCTGAGGGAAAAAGAGTGCTTTAAAGAAATTCATTGGAGATGCACAATAAATCAGTACCATATAAATTATTGGCTGACATTATAGACTTTCAATTTATGGTTGTTGACCAATATTGGATATTTAATTGTGCATGCATTTCCCCTATGTCACTTAAAGCTAGTCTTTAAAACATTAATAATTTACTTAAAGTATCGAATCTTGAAATAAATAATTTTTTGTGCCGTGTATTAAGATAACACTTTAACACTTTACAACAAACGTCTTTAGTTATCTTTGGTTAACTAACAATGAAACCATTAACTAACAATGAAAAATCTTCTAAAGCATTAATTAATCAGTTAATGTTAATTTTAACATATCCTAATACATTTTTAAAATCAAAACTTGAATCTGTTGATATCAATGTAACACTTTACAATAAGGTTCTATTGGTTAATGTTAGTAAATACATTAACTAACATGAACAAATAACGAACAATACATTTATTACAATAATTATTCATCTTTGATTAAATACAGTTGTCCATTGTTAGTTCATGTTAGTTCACAGTGCATTAATGTTAACAAACACAACTTTTGATTTTAATAATGCATTAGTAAAGGCTGAAATTAGCATTAACTAAACTTAAGTAGTAAACTAATGTTAACTAATGAACCTTATTGTAAAGTGTTACCATATTATTTAATAAACCTGAGCTGACATGAACTGACAAAAACAGGTGTGTTTTTGTTAACTAACATTAATAAAGTTAAAGCTAAAACACAGGTTCAATACGTGAACCCTGGCACATTTGTAATACGTTGATATAGGTATGTATTGCTGTGTTTTTATTACATTGCTTCAGGTACGTATTGCGGCAGTTCAGAGTTCAATATCCGGGGACTGTTGCTAAAAGTTAATGCTCTATTGCGTTGGAAATATGCCTTATACCAAACCCAACCCTAACCCTGCAAAACCGATATAAAAACGCATTTGTTGACGCCATTTGAACTTTCCTTGTGTGCAGATTTGAACTCTTTTTTCGAACCGTAGTTACACAGGATTCAAACTGGAGCTCTTCACCTCTCAAGTACATCTCCATACTGCGTGAGCTACCAAACAAACCTACAGGCTATGAAAACCCATAGTTATGAAGCTGGATATGTCATGCTAACATTCAAAAGCATCAGTTTTCAAATCTCCCAGCATATTAAAATTGTTTTAAAGTCATAATATAATATTCTTCAAGTAATTGTACGAAAATTACGCTTTAGCAAACTCTACTGTGTGTGAAATGGAATAAAAGGTGTCAGAGTTTTACTGCCTCTAGTGTTCATTTCTTTTGGAAACTGCAGTGATATATCCTTATTGGTACGTATTTCACGAAAAAGTGCCCCCAGCTACATTTTTGTCATGAGACAAGGTAGAATTTTTTGGTAACACTTTACAATAAGGTTCATTAGTTAAAGGGATAGTTAACCCAAAAATGAAAATTAGCCATTATTTACTTACCCTCCAGGCAGCCTAGGTGTATATGACTTCCTTCTTTCAGACGAATCCAGTCTGAGTTATACTAAAAATTATCCTGGCATTTCCAAGCTTTAGAATTGCATGAGCAGGTCCTTCATCAGTCCAAAACAAGTCCAGTAAATTGCATCTATCCATAAAAAGTCCAACAAAAAAAAGTGCTTCACATGGCTCTAGGGGGTGAATAAAGGCCCCCTGTAGCGAATCGATGCATTTTTAAAAGAAAAATATTCATATTTAAAATTTAATAATCACTTTAATCTAGCTTGCGCTAACTGATTGCACATGGAAGCAGCTCCAGGCGGATGATGCATGACGTTGGCTGTACGCATGCGCCGTTTAGAAGTGATGAACGCGAAAGTGCCGTGGAGAGGTCAAAACAAAACAACGGTTACAAATTAGATGTACAAAACGAGGCTTTGTGAAGAAAAATGTCTGAGGATTTTTATAAGCCAAGAAGAGACAGGTTTTCATTTGCTAAAGTAAGGAAACTTTGCCTCATTTGCTTCTGTAAACAAACGTTGGTTTGTGCGACGCCATCCGCCCAGAAGGACTTCCATGTATGACCAGTTGGCGCAAGCTAGATTAAAGTGATTATCATGTTTTAAGTATGCATCAGTTCGCTAAAGGAGGCCTTTATTCACCCCCTGGAGCCATTTTTATTATGAATGGATGCACTTTATTGGACTTGTTTTGGACTGATGGAGAAAAACACCCACCCATGCAATTCTAAAGCTTGGAAATGCCAGGACAAATTTTAATTTAACTTAGATTGGATTTGTCTGAAAGAAGGAAGTCATATACACCTACACTGTAAAAGGTTTTCACCAGATTCAACTTAAAGTTCAGCAGCTGCCTTAAAATTTTAAGTTAAATCAGCTTAAAATTACTAGTCATTTTAACTTATTACAATAAAAATTAGTTGATTTAACTTGTGAGTTAGCCTGGCTAACGCCAGACCACGTTATGACTTCGTCATGATTCGTGGTCTGGGAACCACATGTTCATTTTCTCGTATTTGAGGCGTGGTTTACGAATGCCCAGAGCCGTTTATTGGGCGATACGAATGTCTATCAAAAGCGCCTGTGCGTAGCTCATAGCCAATCGCTTCAATTATACCGTATGACAAAATAAACTTGCGTTCTAAACTACTTAGAACACTATACACCGTGTCTACACCGGACGCGACAGTTGCCGCGCCGCAACAGCTAAAGTCTGTCTACACTGGACGCGACAAGGCGACCGTTGCAAATCATTTAAACTTTTGTGTGAGCACGTCATAAATAGAACGCGGCAGCAGATTACTGTCGGGATTTGCCATGTCTCGCCGCATCCAGTGTAGACAGCATAATAGGTTTTAATGTCATTTGTCGCGTCGGGTCACGCCGCTCGCGTCCGGTGTAGACACGAAAGATAACTTTGCGGCTGCTGCCATGCTGGATCCATAGTAACAAACTGCTTCGGGGAGTCGCATAGAAGGCGTCTTGCTGCTCCCTCCCCATTCTGTGATTGGTTCCCTATCTTAGGTGAAAATTAGGTCCATGGTTTCCAGACTAGACTAGAAGCGTGAATAAAATCACGCTGCGCAAGGCAGGATGGGGAAACCCAGGCTACTTGTGAGTTGAAATGACTTAAGTTGATTTAACTTAACATTTTAAGGCAGCTGCTAAACTTAAGTTTTTAAGTTGAAACTGGTTAAAAAAAAACAGTGTAGGATGCCTGGAGGGTGAGTAAATAATGGGCTAATTTTCATTTTTGGGTGAATTAACCCTTTAACATTAGGTAACTACTTTAGTTTACATTACCTAAGAATGTATAATACTTGTACAGCATTTATTAATCTGAGTTAATATTAATGTAAACATTTACTAATGCATTCTTAAAATCACACATTTTGTTTAACATTAGCTAATGCACTGTGAACTAACAACGAATTGTATTTTATTAACTAACATTAGCAAAAATGAATAAATACTCTAGTAAATGTGTTGTTCATTGTCTGTTCATGTTAGTTAATACATTAATGTTAACAAATGGCACCTTATTGTAAAGTGTTAGCTTTTTTAATATATCTGCCTTGTATCAGTTATCGATCATAACATGAAAATATTGAATATCTTATGGATATTAGCTAGAATTTTAATAATCCTTGCGATTATGCTCAGGTGTTGTGAGTGGTTGCCATGGCATTGCAGTTGCTAAGATGTTTTTAGATTGGTTTTTGGCATTTGCTATGCAGTTGCTATGGTGTTCTGTGATCGCTTGTGTAAACTGCTTAGACTAGTCTTACCAGTTGATCTAATTTGTTCTTTAATGCTGGTCTTGTTTAGTCAGCTACAAAAAAACAGACCATTTGAATCTGGAAAATAAGACTGATTACCACTTGGTTAACTGCTTGGTGGTAAAACTAGTTCTTGGCAGTGGCTATGTAATGAAAATCATAAATCTTCTCCTCTCATCAATAAACCACATGGTCTTGTCCATAACTCAAACAGTGTCACTATTTAGTTCTCAAATCTTAATAGAATGACCAACAGTAATACAATCTTTTTACCTTTTCAGTAAAGAAACAATGCTTTTATTTATTAAATCCACCCAAACTAATGGTTTCGAACAAATGCTCTGTCATTTAAGCTTTGGTTACTAACAAATAGCTCAGCATGAGCCTTCTCTGGCCACGCTGTTGCAGTTTCCCATATTCATCATATACATATTTAATGAGTTAATAAGCCTGTGTTTTCCCTTTGAATTAGTGTGATCCCTTGGGCTGTTCTTTGAGTGATCATCCAGAACTGTTGTTCGAGCAATAAGCTCAAAGCAAAATTTGAGTATAATCTGTTAGGTAGATGAAGGAGTCTGTTCTGAGGCAGTGGTAGGGGGCAGGTGCACGAGGGTAGATGGTAAGGTGGAGTAATTACTGACAGGATTGAGAATGAGCGAGATGGATGCTGGGAATCCGCTTGCCTGATATGTACATGCAGGCTTTATATAGTAGTGTGGGTGAATTATTTAAGCATTGGTTTGCAGCACTGTTTCAGTTCACATGGCTCTCTTACATAACAACACTTCCCCGAGGTCTGCTGATGAGATGGAGAAGAGGAGGGAGATGAGGGAATGAAGAAGAAAAGATGAAAGAGAGGATGAACAATCTTAAGGCCTATTCACACCGATGTGAATATTCTCTGCAAATACTCAGTCAGAGGGTAATGTTGAGTAAAAACACTAGGCTTCTATGGGCCTGTGAATATGTGGGTGTGAATATTCATCTGTCGACAAACCTAACGGTTTTTGCAGAGACTTTTTGTCCTCGACTAGCCAGTGAGATGTTAGCTTTTGATCATGTTTCCCAGTACTGTCAAACTGATTAATCGCAATTAATCATATCTAAAATAAAAGTTTGCGTTTACATAATAAAACCTTAAGTCTTAAGTAGCACGGGTTTATTTGTAGCAATAGTTAAAAATACATTGTCTGGGTCAAAATTATAGATTTTTCATTTATGAAAAAAATATTAGGATATTAGGTAAAAAATTGAGCAGATATTTTGTAAATTTCCTACCTTAAATATATAAAAATTTAATTTTTGATTAGTAGTATGCCCAAAGAAAACATCTCCAGTAGGGTTGTTGACAGTGAGGCAGTTTGTTTCCTCGCTTTTAAATAGCTTGTAAATGTCTTTGCACATTTTACTTTCACTTTCAAATTAGCTGAAATTGATTGAATTGACAACAACAAACCATATCGAAACGAACTGTTACAACCCTACTGTATATGTATATAAATATACACAGTACACATACATAATGTAAGCACAAACTATTATTTTAGATGCGATTAATCGTGATTATTCGAGTTGACAGCGCTAAATAAAAAAATAGCAAAAGTAATTTATAAATAATCATAAAAAGTACTTGTATATTTAATATGTGAGTTTGTAAGTATTTTCTTTATTTTTTATAAATTTCTTTTTTTTTTTTAAATTTTTTTTATTTAGTGCTGTCAAATCAATTAATCACATGTAAAATAAAAGTTTGTGTTAACATAATATATGTATGTATATATACAGTACACATATATTATGTAAACACAAACTTTTATTTTGATGTGATTAATTGCGATTAATCGATTAATCATATTTTTATATTATTTATTTTCAAAGTATAGAAGTATTTTGCATATGCTGTTGTCTTTGTCCACTACAAAAACAAATAAATAAATAAATAAATAATAAAAAATCAAATAAAAAATATATAATATTTTTAATAAAGATGTATATATATATATATATATATATATATATATATATATATATAATAAAAATAAATCATAAAAAATTTAATTAACAAAAGTAATTTATAAATATTAAAATTGACATATATTTAATACATTATACATTTAATACATAATAATATATACATATTAATACATAGACTTATCTAGTTAAAGGGATAAAAATGAATATTACCTCATGATTTATTCACCCTTAAACCATACTGGTGTATATAACTGGGAGTTATATAAAAAATGTCAATGGCTTTTCTTAGCTTTATAATGGCAGTGAATGGGTGTCCAATAAAGTGCATCTGAGCATCATAAAAAGTACTCCACACGGCTCCAAAGGGTTAATAAAGGAATTCTGAAGCGAATCAATGTGTTTTTGTAAGAAAAATATCTGTGGCATAGCATAAGCTCCTGTGAGAATATGCTAGTCTCATGGGAACCATGTTTTGTTTATAGCAAAGAAAAACCAGTCTCTTAAACGCTTCTATCGAAATCCTACAGTGATTTTCTTTACAAATTATGACCGGTGTTTTGTTTGCTCTCTCCACTGCGCTTCCAACAGTTAGCAGTAAGCTCAAGATTATGGTTTATAATGTTTTAAATAGGATATTTTTACACAAACACATCAATTCACTTCAGAATGCCTTTATTAACCCCCAGAGCCATGTGGAGTGCTTTTTATGATAGATGGACACACTTTATTTTGCTTCAAAATCTCAGCACCCACTCACTGCCATTATGAAGCTTGGAAGAGCCAGGACATTTTAATACAACTCTGATTGTATTCGTCTGAAAGAATAAAGTCATATACACCAAGGATGGCTTGACGGTGAGTAAATCATGGGGTAATTTTAATTTTTGGGTAACTATCCCTTTAAGTAAAAATAATAATTAAATTAAAGTCCATATTGACATCCTTATGCTGACAGATGTGTCATCTGTTGTGCTGTTCAGCACCACCTATTCTATCAAAAAGTATTTGTTTATCATTTCATTCTAATAAATATTTGTTTTAATATTTGTATATACCTTTTGACTGCAAATCATTTTGCATTTTCGTTTTGTGTTGGGTGTGAATAGGTATTTAGCCAGGGCAAACTGAAAAAGGGAACAGGGGATGTGTGAGAGTGAGAAGGCTGAAGAGATGTAAGACATAAAGACGTTTCCATGGAGAAAGGTGGACAAAGGATATGGAGGGCAACAAAAGGGAATATGATGAACGTGAGGAGAAAGTGACAGATGAAGGCTGAAGTAGACATGCAGGACATGATAGAGAGGGGGAGAGAAATAAGAGGATAGGAAAGAAGCAGAGACAGAAGGAGAGCCACGCATGAGAACGCTAGTAAATTGCACACATACATGACAGGTCTGTGGATGAAGTGTCTGCTTGTTATAGCGGTCCTGCTTCAATAAACACAACACACATCCAACATCACTAATACTATCACTCATTCATCAATGGGAAATGGGAAATTCTGTTGGAAAGTTTCGACACACATGTTCCGACATAAAAGAGCCTGTTTGCTTTCATTAATATTTTTTAGGGTATATTGCTTGACTTTTGAGAGTAAATTTCAAAAGCTGTGGGACTCATATCACCATATTGTTTGAATATGGTTTGCTTCATTTCAGGTTCCCTTCTCTTGTACTTACAGTTTCTTGTGTTCTCAACCATCCTATAGCAAAATAAAAATAAAAACAAAACAAAATTATCTGAGCAGTAATTTAGTGGTTAGCACATATGCTCAGTACATGTTGAGCTGGGGTGCTTGCATGGAAGATGCAGGTTTTATTCTAGCTTGCGTTATTTCTTGCGTGATGAGTTCTTTTCCATTTTTCCTTTAAATGCAAAAGTTTTCAAACCCCAAAAAGTAATTAAAAAATCCCTCCAACTAGGACTGCACACTATTGAGAAAACTAAGTAATATACAACATATAGGACCCTATGTAATCCTTTTTTTTTTTTTTTTTTTTTTTACAAATTCTATTTTTTGTCCAAGTTCCGATTAATTTTAATGGTTAAATTAAATTTTATTAATCAAAAAGCATGTTTAATTTATTCTAATCATTAAACTTATACAACTTTTTATTACAACTAGAACAAAAATTACATGTTTAGTGCCCTTAAATGTTTTTTTCTCACCTGTGTGATATTTTCCAGAAAATAAGTCACACCGTATCAAAATACTATTATTACGAGAGAAAACAAGTCGCATTGGTGTATAAGAAACATTTTAATATTACATTAATAAATAATGTATAAAAAAACTAAAACTACAGGCGTGTAGGAAATGCACTATACAAGTAAACTTGGGTTTATGTACCTCTCTCATTCGGCACAAAATCCAAATGTATGCGGGCATTTATTGCATTATTTAAGTTTCTTTGAAATTTTGTTTCAGCATGTTTTAGATGATTAAAAAGTAACATATTGCAGAAAATACAGTTATTATTCTTACACAACGTAATAAAGACAAAAACAATTTATTTTATGGTCCACTGTAATATTACAATACCAATATTTATGTCTTAATTTTCTTTTCAATTGTCTTAAATTGCAAACCTTTTAATTTGACGGTTAGCCAGCAAATAAGTATCTGCGCTGCATGTTGCTGAGAGAAGCGTGGCATTGTGTTGATTTTATTTTGAAATATAGTGTGTTCCCCTGCCCCCATTCTAATACCAGTCAGCAGGGCCGGGCAGCCACACTAACTCCATCTCTTTCATCTCTCCCTTCTCCAGCATATTGGCTTTTCATGCATGGGTTGTGCTCAGGCCTGCAAGCTGCCACACTGCCACAGCCCATAAACACGTAGGGGCTCGGCGCAGTCCGGGTCTGTGCATGTTGCGGGGACCACTGACACATTTCGACACAAGCGGCTATGTTTTGAGTCGAGTCGTGTAAAAACAAGTGCTCCCAATTCTGGTTGCCAGATCTATTTAGTCATAAGTATTATTTTTTGTAATCCAAACATCAACAGAAGTCGGACACAGCGGCGTCGGGACCGGAGGGCGTTAGACTGAATAGCTAGTCCAAAGTGATTCCTAGCTGCGCTGCTTCACGCCGTGCGGTTGATCCCGCCAGAGTTAAAGTGGTAGACACTGTGGAGGCTGTTATGTAATCCAGTTTCTTCAGTTATTAATAATGTCCTGTCAACATGTCCACTTCTCTCTGTTCTTTTTCACAGCTTTCCGCCATCTCTGAAACACCTAAAATGGTACATTGATAAAAGATCCGCTGTGCGACATTAGCGGCTTGTCGTGCGCCGCTGACAGATATGTTGTTAGCCTGTAGTGCATGCTATATTAGGCCAAAACATGGACAATGGGTAAGGGTGAAAAGTGAGTCATTTCATTGAATATAGTCATAAATTATTGTAACAGAGTCATGAGACATGAATACTGAAAGCTCTCATTCACTAACAGCGATTGTGGGTTTGGATGATTTGAACAAGATTACCGAGACTGAATTAGGCCATTAAAGTTTATGTCATCATTAGTTGGCATGAAAATGAAATTCACCCAGTCTGTTTTCTAAATGCATATTTAGCGTAATGTTTGATCAAAATGTCATAACTGGATTTTCTCGTAAAACAAAAGACTTGTCTTTGGTGATATGTGCAGGATTTATCATCCACTTTTAAAGGGATAGTTCACACAAAAATGAAAATTCTGTCATGAATTACTCACCCTCGTGTCATTCCAAGCCAGTAAGACCTTCATTCATGTTCCAAACACAAATAAAGATATTTTTGATAATAACAGAGCTTTCTGACCCTACATAGATAGCAAGGCAACTATCACATTCAAGGCCCAGAAAGGTAGTAAGAACATTGATAAAATAGTCCATGTGACATCAGTGGTTCAATGGTAATGTTATTAAGCTACAAGAATATTTTTCTGCACAAAGAAAACTAAATATCAACTTTATTCAACTATTTTTTCTTTTCCGCATCAGTCTTTGCCGCACGTTCACATACTCTTGTGAACACGCATCTTTGTATTCTTTGTGGAACCAAGTCATTACCCAACATTTTCATTGTGTCCAAAATGGCCTACTGTCTAGTTAGGTACTACATTTGGCTTGAAACTTACTGCTCTGTTTAAAGGGGACATTGGATGCCAAAATTCACTTTTTCATAAAAATGTATTTTAGGATTGTGTCGACACAACCAACCTACAATGCTAAAAATCCATTCACTTTATTTTTAATTTCAAAAAACCTATTATCAAGCCATTTTCATTCTCCGAGCAGTTTGACGTCAAATTGCTGAGGCCCGTTGATGGACTGACCCATATTAGCATATTTCCACCCTCAGCCAGTTGTACGCTGTCCACCATTTTCTCTGTGCTTGAGCAGCTGTAGCAACAACAATGTATCGTAATGCAGGTGTTTTGTATTTGGATGTAAAAGTAAACATAAGAGTCTTAATTTTCTCTCCACATCAGAGCTACTGAGAACACAGCGAATTAGTTTTGTTTTTGATGGTAACGCGTCACAGAATACACTAAAAAAAAAAACAGAAGAGAGGGGCGGGGTGAGCAGTAGCTCATTATCATTTAAAGAGAAATGCATCGAAATGGGTCGCTGTGAGCAGAGTTGTTATTGACATGGCAAAAACGTGTTGTTTTACATGACCATTGAGGAATTAATCAAAGTATGTTGCAAACATTACATGAAGACCCTAAAGAATCATACCAACTTGTGGAAAATGGGCTAGAACCCAGCATTTTAGCCAGGGCCCAACAGGCCCAGACTTACACAAGCCTCTAGAGCCGGGCTTCGGGACAATTTTTATTTTCAATCTTTTATTGTTAATAATACATTATGTATTTTAACAGTTTTGTTTAATAAACCAAATAATTATTTGCTTTTTATACTTTATTTGAACTAATCAGTATTGCCTCATTGCTATTATATATGTATTTTAAGTCATTTTAAAAGCTATTATTCACTTATGTCTGTTTTTGTTACTACAAAAAAAATGTATTATAATTATCTGATTACTCGATTAATCGTCAGAATAATCGACAGATTAACAAAATAATCATTAGTGACAGCCCTAAAGTAGTTAGAATTGATGTATCAGGAGGAAATAGTAAAGAGATATTTGAATTATTTATTAATTAACTAATGTTTTCTGAGTCAGTGTTGCAAAGATGAAGTTGCCGTTAGAGAGAAATGTATCTTTACAGATTACATAATGAAAGAGTTTTTGTTTTGGATTTGAATTATTTAGTTTTAAAGTAGTAATTTAAAGCTTTCTATATATATATTTATCATGTCTGTGAGGCAAGTATTTGCTGAGTTTCGGTTCATCATTGTGAAGCGCTCCTGTTCTGTCCCATTTCTTTATTTTATAAAAGGACAACATTTTGTTGATATTGAGAGTGTGCACAAATAAAAGTAAAAAAACCGTTACAGTTCCGAATGATGTATTATTTACCTTAATGAGCAAAAATGATGGCGTCTTTTTTTTTAAGATTTATTTTTGGTGCTTTGCCTTTATTGTGATAGGACAGTTGAGAGCAGACAGGAAGCTATGTGGAAGAGAGAGTGGGGCGTCATCGGGAAAGGTCCTTGAGTCGGGATTCGAACTCGGGACACCCGTAAACGTAAAAATATGCGTTATATGTCGGCGCACTTGCCCACTTGGCTATTGGCGCTGACATGATGGCGTCTTTTAAGTTGTTTAAAAAACTTACATTTAACGAATAAAAAGGCTCCAAACATTTTTCGAAATGATCTTAAGTTAAATGTGTAGCGCTGTTTTAAATGTAATACTAACATGTGCATGTTCTCTTTCATCAAGGTGTTATTTTAAGAGCCTATGCAGAAATGCAAAAATCGAATTATTTTAAATCTAAATGTTAATTCATTAACTACCTTTACTAAAAATACAGCCTCATGCTTTTACTGTAGAATTTGTCTGTCCCTGTAACTTATGCTCATTATATTCAGTGTTTATTTTGGTTTTGGTGGTACAATATTCCAATATACATTTTTTTGTCGATCTATATTATGAGGCTTGTTCTGTCAGCAAATGCAAATTCTTTTAAATGATTCTGGGTCAGTGAGTTATTTAAATAGTCACGCATATGTTGAATGCAGTGACAGTTTGGCATGTATTTGACGCGTCATCTCTGGTACCATTAGCACAGTTGTTTGCGGTCTCGGCCTAAGGCTGAAGCTCCGCTGTTAACATGATGAGGACATTGACAGGCATAGACAGTGTTACGCTGCCAGGTGTGCTTGTTGGTGAGGCATGAATTGTCTAACAGAGACAGCCGTAACGGTTGTGAGTTTTCTGCCACACACAGGTAGGGGTTATTCCCATATTATGGTCTAACACACAGGAGGGATGTTATGTGTTTACATCCTTCAGGTTTCAACCAAAGGTTTACTGTCAGTCACAGACTTCCAGATCTTTCCCACAGGAGCAAATGAGGAGAGAGAGAGGAAGAGAGAACCTGTTCAGTGTAATAGAGCCATAGATTGCACAATGTGAGACAGTCATGAAGACAGGCAACCGTAACAGAGCTTGTTAAGATGAACGTAAGATGAAGCGAAACCACAATAGACTCATCCATTGAGGAATGCACAGTCACGGAGGCTGATACACAGACAAGATTTCCCTTCTAATGAAAGTGAAGCTTGAATGACATTGTGAGGAAATAAAGGACTAGGCTAGGTTACTTTTGCATGCGAGAAGAGACTATAGCTCTGTTTTTTGAAAACCTTGCTGACTTGCCTATCTTCTTCTACATATTCTGTCTAATTTGCAGCATAAAAACAGCTTTTTAGTATCGTTCCCGATGTTTGAAATGCCACAGTGCACTGACTCAGTAAAAGAAAGTTCCTTTTAATATGGCAGATGAAGTTAACTATGAAAGCCTTGACTTTTTTTCTCGCAACTGAGTTTACATCTCGCTAAAACTTAGTAATACAAATTTGCAATTCTGACTTTTTTCCTCAGAATTGTGTGATATGAATTTGACATAAACTCACAATTCTGCAAAATATGATTTGTGAGTTTATATCTCGCAATTGTGACTTTTTTCGAGAATTGTGAGTTTATATCTCGCAATTGTGACTTTATAACACGCAATTGCAAGTTAAATTGTCAAAAGTTAAAAAGTCAAAATTGTGAGATATAAACTCACAATTATAAGAACATCTCTGTTTTCCCCCCTCAAAACAATACTTTATAACTTGCAAGTTTATATCCTACAATTCTGAGAAAAAAGTCAGAATTGCGAGATATAAACTCACATTTGCGAGAAAAAAGTCAGAATAAAAAGATATAAATTCGCATTTCTAACTTTATTTTCCACAATTGTGTTTAAACCATGCAATTTTGAGAAATTGAGAAATTGTGAGATATAAACTCACATTTGTGAGAAAAAGTCAGAATAAAACAAAAAAATCGCTTTTCTGACTAATTTTTCCACAATTGTGTTTAAATCATGCAGTTTTGAGAAAAAGTCAAAATTGTAAGGTAATATCTTGCAATTCTGACTTTATAACTCATAATTGCAAGTTGATACGACACAATTATGAGAATAAAGTCAGAATTGCAAACTATTAATCTCGCAATTTTGACTTTAACACTTTTTATTATGCTCATATTATGACAATATATTATATGGCATTTAACATAGTTCAGAATTTTTAAACTTGAATATTGAACATTTGAAATTGAACACAACCGAATTTTCAAATTGCAGATTTTCTAATAGACATGTGTTTTCAAACAGCAGATTTTTGTTCTGATTTCTAAGACTTCAAACATTCAGTTTTTAAAAATACAACTTCAAGTTTTCAGGATGAAAAAAAAATTCGGAACATCAAATTCAGTGTTCAAAATTCAAAGCGCAGAAATTCAGATCGTACAGAAAGTAGGTCAGAGGTTATGCACAGGGAAGAGTAGATGATCTGCAAAAAGTCTAACGAAGGATTTACTGTGACCGAGAGTGGGCATGTTTGGTTGACTTAGGGGCCGTTCACATGTCACGTCTTTTGCACGCTCAAGTTCGTTATTTCAAATGTAGACGCGCGGTATGCAGAAAACCCATTTATCGTTTTGCTGAAACTTCTGCATATTTATGGAGAGCGCAGGTCATGGTTGCTTAGCAACGGCAGACGCCACTGGAGCGCAAGCTACAGAGCGGTTTGGAAATAAAGACAAAGCGGCGCACCTAGCGTTTTCCACGCGTTTTTAGGCGCGACATGTGAACGGCCCTTTAGGCTAGTTTGTCATGGCCACAACATATTAACTCGTGGGTACGTGATAATACGCCGTGGCCACAAGTTATTATTTCGTGGTAACGTCATATTAACTCGTGGGAGCGTGATAATATGTAGTGGCCATAAGAAGCAGTGTATACATAGTTATACGGCATATACCCACTTCTTTATCAGTTGACTTTGCGTAAAACGAAACTGAAAGCAAAACGCGCACGCGCATTTAAAGGCATTTTTAATACACTCTTAAAAAGGATGTGTTAAAAACAACACAACCTGTGTTGTTTCTTAACACACCTTTGTGTCTAGTTAAGGACAACACATTTTGTGTTAGTTTTAACTCAACCAGTGTGTTATACCTTCTAACCTTTTTTCTACATACTATTGTGTTATAAATACACAATTTGTGTCAAATATGTGTTATTTTTGAATAAATCTTGTATGCAATAAAGACACAGCAAACTAACGTATAGTTTATACACCATTTATTAAACCTGCAACTAACAATTAGGCTACATTAAAACTCAAAAAGGTTAAAAAAGAGAGGTAAACAATCAAAATGCAGTAATTTAAACATTTTAATTGTTCCTTGAGTGAAAAGTTGTTAATGGTTAATAAAGTTTGTGGTATTTGACAACCTCTTAAGCATTAATCGTTTTATTTACATATTTTCATCAGCATAAGTGATGGTGAGGGTCGTGAGATGAAGTCTCTCGTTCTTCTCTGTCACTTCAGTAACTGCCACAAGTGCTTCAGGAGTGTCTTCCATTCAAAGCTGTAAGAGTAAAACAAAGATACTTTTGTTATTTATTAGCTACACATAACGAATATTGTAAAATAGCGATAGCTAAAAAGGCAAAAAAACAAAAAAAGCTTAAGCATCAGAGATTATGTTAGCGTCTTAGGGCAATTTGCACAATATGTGGCACCACAAAGCTGTTCATTTTCAAAGAGAAAGACGCGATGAACAGCATGGATTTCCTCATGTGAAGCGCTACAATGTGTCAATGAGTAAATAAAAGTGATTCTGTTCACAATAAAGCTAATGAAAGAAACTGTAAAGCTTGTTAAAATAAGCTCCCACCGCCGAGATGTACAGCAGTCGCAGCTCGCATCGCCATTCGTGAGGCAGTTTTCCAGCTACCACGTATTTGTGCCAAATGCCCCTCGACCGTCTACAAACGATCACAAAAGACATTTTAAAAACGTATAATGGCAAATACAAACATTTCTCTTACCTTCACACATCGAAGTTATGTCCTGACGATGAAAACTTGAAGCATGAGGAACTTTGCTTGTGTCAGAAGATTAACCCTTTATAGGGCGAGGCACCATATTTGATCACTTAATCGAACATTTTCAATAGCGTCTGCCTCCCTTGTATGAGATCGTGTAAGCACATGGATTTGTCCCAGCCAATCAACGGATGTTAGTCTACGTCACGGATAGCGTCACAATGGCATCTGACCAATCGGAAGTTGTCTGGGGCGTTTCAAACTTCAGCGTGCTTCCGGAATGAGAAAATGCTGATTTACGATCCTACTTTGTCCCACAAAAACGGAGAAAGCATCGAAATGCACAATGGTAAGTCAATGAAACTCACACATTATATAGCTGAATAGTTGTGTTATATGGTGATATAGACTTTGTTTGCGTTTGATTTCTAGAAATTAGTGAACGATGTGGTAAAAAAAATAGTGTGATCATATTTGATCATACGCCCGTTTGTGGTAACACAACAGAATGTCCATTTTTAGACATACGCCCGGTTCAGGTAAAAGTAAGGCAAGTGATAGTTTGGCTGTTTTTATGCCTGTTTTTTGTCCACTGAATATTGCAAAGGCTTGTATACCATGATGCAGTAATCCAGTGTCAAACTTAAACCATTTATTGAAATTATCAAGAAATAAACAGTGAAAAATTTGTAATTTTGGTTTTAGTACCAATAGATTGGTGTTTATTTTTTCTGCTAAAATAGGTGGTACCACCAGTACTTAATGCTATTTTTTTCAGTTCTTATTATAAATTTACTATTTATGTGAATATTATATGTTTTCAGTAGATCTGCACTTTTCTTTCACAAACAAATCAACATGGGCTTGATACTGACTCAGAAACCTTTTCTTTCGCAGCTGTCTACTCAACAATTCTATGGATAGAAGTCAGTTTTGTTGTGCCAGCTGACCCCATCTAGGGTTCTGACGAGGAAGACAGCAAGATTTTTAATTTCCTAAATAAATATTCTGTTAAGTTTTTGTGTTCATATATATATATATATATATATATATATATATATATATATATATATATATATAAATAAAAAAAAAATAAAAAAATTTGTGTGTAAATTGTTTCTAAATAAATATTCTATGAATATTATATTTGTTTTATGTATTTATTTATGCCTTATATTTAAAATGTATACACATTTTTTGGGGAGGGAAAAGTTACCATAGACCGGCAAGTGACTATATATGATCACTTCATTTAACCTAATTTTCAACATAAAAACATTAAAAAAAAATTTAAGTCACAAAAGTTTAAAGGTCTTGTAATAACCTCCAATAACACTCTGGGGTTGAATTTTAGAATTTCCAAGTATTTCAATGAGTGCCCTATAAAGGGTTAACGGCTAATGAAGTGATGCAAGCAGCAATGTGATTGGCTGATATTTAACACATATTGTGTTGGACACACTGGTTTTGGATATTTTCTTTTTTCTTTTTCGTTTTTAAAGGAACACTTTTTTTGGAAATAGGCTAATTCTCCAACTCCCCCCGAGTTAATAGGTTGACCGTTCTCCTGTTCTGGCGATATCACTTTTAGCATAGCTTAGCATAGATCATTGAATACTATTAGACCAATAGCATCGCGTTCAAAAATGACCAACGAGTTTCGGTATTTGTCCTATTTAAAACTTGACTCTTCTGCAGTTATATTGTGTATTAAGACCGGCGGAAAATGAAAAGATGCGATTTTCTAGGCCGATAAGATTAGGAACTACACTCCCATTCCGGCGTAATAGTCAAAGAAGTTTGCTGCTGTAACATGGCCGAAGCAGGCGCAGTAATATTTGAAACACAATGAACACAACATTATCGTCACAAACTGGTAAATACATTAATAAAGTAAAAACTTAATTGGCATAATTGTCAGGCGTTTACAGTATTTGCTAAATATTTTAGCAAATTAATAATACTAGCATAATTATACAGAGAGTTAATTAAAGCACTACACGAACTGAAAGGCAAATAAGCATATAAAACAATAAATATAGCCCTAACCAGTTAATATAATTATTATAAAATTAGGCCTATTGTATTAGCCCTACTGTTTAATAATAATAATTTACAAATATGAAATATAAAGAACCGATCCGTTAAAGGGCGAGCGGTGCTCCTGCACCCAAAATACTGCCACTTACGTCTCTTTGCGTCAGGCGCCGCCAGAGATAAAATATGTAAACATTTGTCGGTAGTGTTGAAAACGACGATCATGATCAATCAAAAAAAAAAAAAATGACAGAGATGTGTCTGACATGAAGTCATTTTTCCTCCTCAAAATTAGACTTCATAACTCCCAATTGCGAGTTTATATCACAATTTTGAGAAAAAAGTCAGAATTGTGAGATATAAACTCACATTTGCAAGTAGAAATGTCAGAATAAAAATAATAGAAAATAAAAAAAAATATTTCTGGCTTTGTTTCTCACAATTGTGAGTTTATATCAAGCAATTTTGGGAAAAGGTCAGAATTGTGAGTTTATATCTTTTTTCTCACAATTCTGACTTCATAACTCACAATTGATAGTTTAAATCATGCAATTCTGAGAGAAAGTCAGAATTGCGAAGTTTTTATCTCACAATTCAGACTTTATTAAACGCAATTGTGAGTTATTTATATAAACTTGCAATTCTAAAATTAGACTTTATAACTCGCAATTACAAGCTTATATCACAGTTTTGAGAAAAAGTCAGAATTGCAAGATATAAACTCACATTTGCAAGAAAAATCTGAATAAAAAGATAAAAACTCACATTTCTGATTTTATTTCTTGCAATTGTGAGTTTATATCTCGCAATTCTGACTTTTTTCTCACATTTCTGACTTCATAACTCGTAATTGCAAGTTTATATCATGCAATTCTGACTGTAAAACACACAATTGTGAGTTATTTATATAAACTTGCAGTTCTAAGAACATATAATTTTTTACTCTTCAAAATTAGACTTTATAACTCACAATTATGAGTTTATATCACAATTTTGAAAAAAAGTCAGAATTGCGAGATATAAAGCTCATATAAACTCATCTCAGAATAAAAATAATAGAAAAATAAAAACTCGCATTTCTGACTTAATAACTCACAATTGCAAGTTAATATCACACAATTCTGAGGAAAAATAAATTGTTTTTAGAAAAAGAAAAAGTTTTTAATCTCACCATTCTGACTTTATTTCTCGCAATTTAAAGTTTATATATCACAATTTTAAGAGAAAAAGTCAGAACTGCAAGTTTGTATCACACAATTCTAAAAAAAAGTCACAATGACTTTTAATTGTTTTTTATTCAGTGTCAGAAACAGGCTTCCATAGTCGGCCAATATACCGGCTAAAAAAAAAAACATCTTAAACTGTTTGTTTCATGCTGTTTGATGGTTTAGTAGGGGTTTGGGTACTGCTTTAAGGATTTTGTTGTTGTTTTTTTAGCAGGATTTTCAGCTATAATTATATTTCAAAATGTGCCAAACCAGCAGTCTACGAGGTTAATCACATTGTTTTGAAGCAGAATGTTTTAGTAAAGGGAAAGCCGACAAACTACAGTCCATCCCATGAGGATACATCATTTACATAATCAAATTAAAACAATAGAGAAATGTAAAACTGTTGATTTAAAGGGAATAGTTCACCCAAACATGAACATTCTGTCATTACTTATTTACCCTCATGTTGTTCCAAATCCATAAGGCCTTTGTTCATCTTCGGAACACAAATTAAGATAAGAGAGCTTTCTGATTGTGCATAGACATCATCAAAAATATCCTAATTTGTGTTTCGAAGATGAACGAAGGTTTGGAACAACATGAAGGTGATAATTAATCACAGAATTTTTTATTTTTGGGTGAACTATCCCTTATTGAGAGTGGGTGGGCACTAAATTGATCTTTTGATGCAATTTGTTTGTTTAAATTCTGTAGAATGTAGACTCATGGGTAATGTAGTTTTTCAAAAGTGTGTACCATCGATCAAAAACCTTCTAGCTCCCTGTAAGTCTGTCTTTTATATGGAGAAATGGTCTGGGTATTCTGAATAGTCCCATGTATTTTATACTAATTAAAGTGTTGTGTAATTAGAAACATGCTAACACCAGACCCTATTAAAATTCATTGTGAGTCGTGCACCTCACAGAGTTGCTGCCTATGTAGAGCACTTATGCAGTCCCATGAGCGTTAGGACGCACCCTTAGAAGGCAGCTGCTTAGACAACAAAGCGGCTGGCTAGATTTTGAAACAGAGCTTATGTCTTCTCAGGTTTATTAAGCAAACAGGGAAGAAAAAGATGACAGGTGCTTATTTTAGAATCAGTGATCAAGGCATTGTGCATGTTAGCATAATCTGAATTTGCATCATGCCAGGGTTATTATACGTTACTCAAACCATGAAGAAACACGTGTTACTTGACATAAAATAAATGTTAACTGAAATAAAATTTTAAAAATCATACATTTAATTTGCTAGTTGCCATGGCAACGTTTCTCATTTAGTTCAACTTGATGTACTGAAATAGCTTAATCTGAAATCAAAATGAATAAAAACGATATAGACATATTTAAGGAAAAGCTATATTAGTATCGCAGTGATGCTCAAATAACACTGCAGTGTGCATTGTATCATAATTAGTTCAAGCTATATCTAGTTTTCCAGTATACAGCTCCTTCTTGATTCATTTTTGTACACGCTCTTCTATATGAGTATGCTTTGCTGTAGGTGTACATTGTGTTTATTTATATGTAAATATGTGTAAATTATACACCCCTGAGGTACTCCCATTAAGAGCAGGTCTCCATTCTGCTTGCCTTGGCTGTTTTTTATTTATTTTTTTGCTGAAGCGTACAGTAGTTTACTGCTTATTAGCTGCAGAATAGAATATTTAGGTGCGTTTGTGGTGTGTGTAGAGAAAGAAAGAGCTGCTGCAGACCTGCACATTGGAGATTTAATCCCAAATCACAGTGTATACTGTGTCTGAACCGGCCACACTTCAGTAGTCACCGGCTGTTGCTCGGCAACATGCACCACAGTCCAACATCTTGTGAAGTGAAGAGCCAAGCTGCTGTTTTCCATCTCACCCTTGAACCTCTCTCTCTCCTCTGCCTCTCTCTCTCTATTCATTTGCTCTCCATTCCTCCCTACTGAGACTGTTGTTCATCAGGCATTTCACACGTTCTCCTGTTTCTCTCTTGTCTATTCTTCCTATTAAGTTTCTTCTCACTCCGATAGGCCACATGTTGTGCTCTGGACCATCTCATTATTGTTCATATATACACAGAGTGCTTGTCTATCCCGTCATCTTTCTGTCTTTCAGGATGCTGCGCGAGCGAATCTCAGCCCTCTAGAGTACTGGGAGAAGGCAAAGATGGGGGACAAATAGGGACATTATGTTCTTGTGGAAAAGGCATTATGTTCTGCGTTGTCTGTCTTTCTCTCTCGCTCCCTTCGTCTGACTGTGCCGTGACGTCTTTTGGTGGACTCTCACACTGAGTCAGAAAAGTGCCAAAGATTTGCTGAAATGCTGTCACTGTTCACACACATTTGCTTCTTCATGTTGATAGGAAAGATCCCAAATCTTGCTTATCACATTGTTTCTCCTCACTAGAATTTGATGTATTTTATCTCATGATAAACTGGATAGTATTAGCAGGAGGTAAAGAGTTTCAGAAATGAGCATCTGTGCATGTTATTCTGTATGTGTACATATACCTCTACAATAGTGGTTTTCAACCAGGGGCATATTAAACCGCAAATGAAACTACGAGTATGCGTGTCAGATTTGTGTCACATTCAGCAGCGGGTAGGTCTTAGAGTAATAGCAGTCAAATAAGCTAAAACCCCAGCTGCACTGCAAAAAAAGCAAAACAAGATTTGTTATCTTGTTTTCAGCTAAATATCTAAAGATTCTTAAAACAAGAATGATTTTCTTGAAAATTGCAGAAAAAATTCAAGTCAAAATTAAGTGAGTTTTTGCTTCGAACAAGCAAAATAATCTGCCTATGGGTTAAGCAACAGAAAACAAGATTATTTTTCTTACCCCATTGGCAGAATATTTAGCTTTTTTAAAGCTAAAATACACTTAATTTTGACTTGGTTTTTTTCTGAAAACAAGACAATAATTTTTTACTCATCTAGAAAATCTTTCCTGATTTAAGAATTTTTAAATATTTTGGCTGGAAACAAGACAAAAAAAATCTAAGTAAGACAAGCATCACTTTACTTAGATTAGAAGTTGTTAATATTATTGTTATTATTAAGTCTAATAAATGTTTAAATTGATAGCTCACAGTTATAGTGTAATGCTGAATGGCTATAGTCAGTGGTTAAATATTAGGAATAAAGAACAATTTCCTAAAAACTTTAGTAATATTGGTATCAGTGATGCTCACTGTCACAATGGGGGACTCGGGAGACAGACGTTCGGATCCAAATGCAGGCTTTATTTGGAAGGCGTGGTAAACAGACAGGGTCAATCACCGGCAAACAACAACAACGAGGATAATCCAAAGAGTAGTCAAACACAGGCAGAAGGTCGGGGCTGGCAGCGAGAATCAAAACACGGGGAGGAGTCCAGGAATCAAACACAAGGGAAAAACAAACACGGAAAGAAACGCTCAGAATAAAGACCATACGGAACAATAAGACTTCGCAAGGAAGCTGTGAGTGTCTGTGGCTTAAATGCATGTGGGTAAATGTGAAACAGGTGTGTGCAGCAATCAGTGCAGTGGAAAATGAGGAGCAGGTGTGTGCAGTGATTGGTGCAGTGGCTTGTGGGGATTGCAGTCCAGAAGTGTGGTGCAAGAGTTCATGATGACAGGATCGACCAGATACGTGACACTCACCTTTAGTCATCATTTTTCTACAGTACATCAATTTGAAGATCGAATGTAAAAATTATTTCAATAAAAAAGTATATTTAAAAACTTTAATGTTAGATAGGATTAATCGTGATTAATCGCAATAAATTTTTAGAAAAATGTGTGATTAATTGGGGTTTTTTAAACAATTGACAGCACTAATTTAAAGGCACAATGTGTATGATTTTTTTATTAAAATATCCAAAAACCACTAGAACAGTGTTATAATTTGCTGACTTGTGTACTTACATTATCCCAAATGTTTCGAAAAATGTTTAAATCCAGAGAAATAAGCAATTTTAACTAGTGTAAGAGACCGTGTCATTGTGTTGCCTGCCAATGACGTCATACACCCTTGATTATCCGGTTTTATTTAATGGAAAACATGGAAACTCCAAAAACACTTTATGTTATGCATTTTATTAAACAGGTGACGAACGCACAGAGTAGCATTATAACAGAACTTTCAACACACACAAATGTATCTAGTATGATTAAACAGCGCTGCTTTTACCTACATACGCATGACTGGAACAAGCGGAAGCGGTCGACTGTGGCATAATGAAAGCTTTGCTGCTTTCGAGCCATGTGTCGCGCTTGTCCCTCATTAGCAATTTCTCCAGCGTCCTCGTTTCACTTCCACGACTTTCAGCCCCACCCTGCTTCATACTACAGAGACCTTAATAAGTCTTTAATACATTGGCTCATCCATGGACATGATTTCTGCCCAAGTCCCGACGGATTACATCAGCAGTGGGGATGAAGACAACAACTCCCATGATTCCACACTCAATCACTGCATCATCAAACTATGCCTTTGTTTCTTTGTTTGTTTTGAATATGCGCATTCTAGCGGCAAAAACGTACATATTGTGCCTTCAAGTCGTAAATTTTTTTTACACATATATCTTTGATGTTTCTACATTAATTTGAAGATTCAATGTGAAATTAATGCAATACAAAAGTATATTTAAAAACTTTAATGTTAGGTAAGATTAATCGTGATTAATTCCAGAAAAAAATGTGTGATTAATTAGTTTATGTAATAATTGAAGAACAAGCAGTTCTTGAAATTTCTTGAGTCACAAAATAAATTGTGGTTAATTAATTCTTAAATGTTAAGTTGTACTAAGTGACAACTTAAATATTTGAGTTGATTCAACTTCAAATTTTAAGGCAGCAGGGTAACAAATTATTTTAAGTTGACTCAACAAATTGTTTTTTTTCAATACAGTGTATTTATAAAATTTTTGTTAATATTAGTTAATAGAAATACATTTGTTCATTGTTAGTTCATGTTCATTCACAGTGCATTAACTAAAGTTAACAAACAACATTTGATTTTAATAATGCATTAGTAAAGGATGAAATTTTACTGACCATTAACTAATAAAACCTTATTGTAAAGTGTTACCGATCTGTTTTATAAGTATAACAAAGTTACAGGAAATGGATTTTTGTTCTTCTTTTCTCGAGACAAAAAGGCTGTAGTAATCTCACATGTCTTCTCAGATGTTTCAAAAGACATCTCAGTGGTGTTTCACATTGTCCTCGGTTTTCCCAAAATAGCAAAGTCTGCAAGTAAAAGACAGAGCATCACTTTGTTTTACGAAGCGGTGTGGACAGTTAAAAAAAAGAAAATTTGTGCTGTTTGTGATTTCACAAAATGGTGATGGCTTGGCTCATGAATATTAATTACCATATGCAGAAACTATTTACAATAATCTTTCACTGTTTTGATAAACAATGTCCATGTGAGGTATTGAAAAAAAGGAATGTTGCTATAACAAATGTTCGAAATAATTTCAGTAGGCCCACTGTTTTCAGTGAGTTGCTTTTTTTTGTGATGTTTCCTCTGCACATGAGGGGATCTGGGTTCTAGTCCCCTGTAAAAGTAGGGTAGGCAATTTTAGATAAGCTAGCAATAGCAAGAAAGCTTTTCCCTGCAAATATCTCTCTAAATTACAGAGAGATATGACAATTTTAAATGGATAGCTCACCCAAAAATGAAAATTTGATGTTTATCTGCTTACCCAGGTCATCCAAGATGTAGGTGACTGTGTTTCTTCAGTAGAACACAAACAAAGATTTTTAACTTAAACCGTTGCAGTCTGTCAGTCATATAATGACAGTGGGATCTATGGCTATGAGACACAAAAAAACATACACAGACAAATACCAAATTAAACCCTGCGGCTCGTGACAATACATTGAGGTCTCAAGACACCAAGCAATCGGTCAGTGCAAGAAACTGAACAGTATTTATATCAGTTTTTACCTTCGATCCACCGCAACATCCAACTGTCCTGAGCACGTTCACAACAGCCAGCGCGTTTACACAGAGAGATTGTGGGTACGACGGCTACTCAAAATGGCAATTACTTCTGCTTATCCTGATTGTTGCAACCGATTAAAATCTAAAAGATGATGTTTGCTTGAGTGAACTCATCCGGGAGTGTTGACTTTTCACCGACTTTATGAAGTTATGGTTGCTTGCTTTTCGTCAGGCGCTGGCTGTTGTGAACTCACTCAGGACAGTTGGACATTGCGGTGGATCAGAGGTAAAAAAAATATATAAATACTGTTCAGTTTCTTGCACAGACCAGTTGTTTCAGGTGTTAAGATCTCAATGTATCGTCACGAGTCACAGGGTTGAATTTGGTTTTGTCTGTGTATGTTTTTTTGACTCTCAAAACCGTAGATCCCATTGACTGCCATTATATGACTGACAGACTGCAACGGTTTTAGTTAAAAATCTTCGTTTGTGTTCTACTGAAGAAACAAAGCCACCTACATCTTGGATGCCCTGGGGGTAAGCAGATAAACATCAAATTTTCATTTTTGGGTAAACTATCCCTTCTTACGGTCTTACGGCTTCCACAGATGATATACATTTAGACCACTTATCTTTTCGGGATTTGAAGAGACTTTCAACTAGCATAACAAAACCAAGTCAACTACCCTACCTTAAATCAAACTTTATATTTGAATAAACCGAAAAGGTAGTTGTACATCAACGCATATAAAATAAATATCGACATATTTGTTTTCAGTGGAATGAATAGCAAGCCACTGAAAAGCTGTGTAAACATTGCCGTTGGTGCTTTCCAGTGATTGATAACAACAACAAAATGTGTTTGTGTTTTACATGCTAAAGGCTAGCGGGTAGCAGCACATATTAATGGAGTTTCTGAATGTCATGTAGAGATATCTTGCATTAAAGTCAACGTATGAAACATTATTTAGCATTGCTTGGTAAATTTACAGGAATCCACGTAATTGGGAATTTTGTTTGAGGGCAAAAGATTTTGTAAAACAGATTTCGCAATGGGTTCAATTTGGTTCTGAAAGTTGAAAGTGATTTCATTGTGAGCTGTGCTTTATCCATTTCTACACTTCTGAAACTAAACAATGGGCCTTTTTACCAGTGAAAATTCAGTGAAATTTCACTAACGTGACTGAATGTTTAGACCAGGCATATGCAAATATGCAGAAGCAAGAACACACACACTTGAATGGGCTGTTTTTTCATCGCTGTTAAAATCCTATGCTAGGCCTAGTCTCATTATCCCAGCAGCAGGAACATGAGATTTCTCTTTTTTCCCCCTCAAGTCAAACATGAATTATTTAGCTTTGTGTTGATCACGTTGAGTCTCTGCCCTGAGCTTCCCTTCCCAGTTCCCCTACTGTATTTCTCTCTCTCTTTCTCTTAGAGCTGTGTATGTTGATGCTAGCCTCTACTCCGCAATCCAAAATGCATGTTTTTCTCACAGAATTCGCCTTGTTCTGAAAAATCCTGCTCTGAGTGACTATGTCATCATGTACAATGAACAATGTGTAGCATTTCTTCTCAATGGCACTGTAACTGCACTCAGTAATTATTTCTGTACAGTGTGGGGCGAATCTTCGCAAGCACACATGCGTAAATAATTCACCATGCCAATGTTTTGTTGAAGCCAAGTCCCACATTATCAGTGTACACATTTGTGAGTCATAACAGAAAGAAACTGCCTTTGCCCCAATCTTTGTTGCAGATATTGTTTTTCTCCATCTAATTCCTAAATTGAATTTTCACGCAGCTGAGAATCGGCACGTCGTCCGCCGCACCTTTATCAATTATTCACATCCAGCTCTTTGGAAGCTTAATAAGCAGCTGTTATTATGACTTGTCAGTCAACTAACTCATAGCAGTTCTGGCTTTGTTTTTGTGATAAAAGGACCATTTTGTATTACTGTAAGTGAGCAAACGATGATGCTAGGCAGACATTATTAAAGAAAAACAGTTTTGCGAGGCGTTAACAGACCCTTATGAATAGTTAACCCAGGTTTTACTACAAATAAAACATGGTTATATAGTTAAACCAATCAGAAATTAATCATGGTTTTGCTATACCAACTATACTTTAACCATGATATTTGTAGTAAAACTGTGGTTATACAATAGTAATCAATATGGCAAAAAAAAAAACTGGTTACTACTCTTTTACTATAATAAAACCATGGTTAATTTTTATATGGGGAGAGTCATTTATGTTCTTAAATGGGTTAACAAGGCTACTATTATCTAATAGTAAGTGAGGTCAGTTAGTTTGGTTTAGTGGTGGGGCTTTAGTTAGCATGCTAACTCAATCTAGCTGTTGCTGAACAACCTCCATATATTTTTTGGATTCAGTAAGTTTTTTTATTTATTTTTTTGAAAGAAATTAATGTTTTTTTAACAAGAATGCATTCAGTTGATTAACAGTGACAGGAAATACTGGTTGCTGATTTTAGAAAAGATTTATATTTCAAATAAATGCTGTTGTTTTAAACTTTCTGTTCAGAAGAAACTTAAAGTATTATAATAACTAAAACTAAAATCATTAAAAAACACTTCTGTTACTTGAAACAACATAGATTTTAAAGGAAATAAATATGTTTTTAATATTTTATTGTATTTTGATGATTTACAAAGCAACATTTCTCATTTTCATTTAGTTTAACTTAATATATTATAATAAAAAACTATATTGACATATTTATATACAGTCAAGCCTGAAGTTATTCATTTTTTTTTTTTTTGACCGGAAATGACACAGGCTTTTCCCTAAAGATAATAAGACGATGTACAAGAGGCATCGTTGTGGAAAAAAATATTACTCATCTTTGATTTACATTTGAATAAAAAGTGGCATGTCCACCTTGCTGGTTAAATAAAAGTAACTTTAAGTCAGAATTTGCCAGGGGTATGAATAATTTCGGGCTTGACTGTACAGTATATAAAAAAGTTAATAATAAAAATGACAAAACAGCAAAATTACTAAAACATTTCTCAAACTAAATCTAAATTTAGAATAAAACCAACAATGTAAAACCTAATTCGAAATATTAATTTAGTTGTAGTTTAGTTGGTTTCACAGGGATAAATTACGTATCAGCTGTTTTCTATTGTAATGATTTTTTTTTCTTCGGGCAACCATTTTGATTTAACAAACAAATACTTCAACCTGAATTTTTCCAGCATATGGTACTACTGTTGATAAACATAAATAGTGTGGTCTCAGAAAGTATCTGAATCATAAAATCATGTAGTTACAAAATATATCCCCTGTGAATAGTTGCAACTAACCACTGAGTTATGCTTATACAACATAACTGATTTACTGATAAGTGACTTTAAAAAAAAAAGAACAATGATGTATTCTTTCTGTTTTGTGTTCCCCTCAGCCGTTCCCTTCCCCTTGAGTCACCGCCTCACCATGAAGGAGGTGTTTGACTGTGAGGGGAAACCAAGGGTGGATCTGCTGAAAGCTCACCTCACTAAGGAGGGCCGAGTGGAAGAGGCCGTGGCCCTCCGAATCGTAAATGAAGGGGCCACTATTCTACGCCAGGAGAAGACCATGCTGGACATAGAGGCACCTGTCACAGGTACTTCCTCATTCTTTTCTCCCTGTTAAAAGCGATTATGGCAGCAGATTAATCTTAAATACAATATGCAAGATATAAACTTACACTTCTGAGAAATAAAGTCAGAATAGCGAGATATAAACTTGCAACTGTAAGAAAATAGTCTGTCTTTTTTTCCTCAGAATTGGACTTTATATCACACAATTCGGAGGGAAAAAAGCCAGAAATGTGACAAAAAAAAGTCAGAATTGTGAGGAAAAAGTCATTTGCAATTGCAAATTATAAAGTCAGAATTTCAAGATAATCTCACAAAAAAATGTGCAGTTGTGAGAAAAGTCAGAATAGCAAGATATTAACTTTTTTATTGCGAGTTTATATCTTGAAAATTAACTTAAAAAACGTCATAATTGTACGTTTGTAACACGCAATTTTGACTTTTTTCTTGCATTTGCAAGTTTATAGCTCACAATTGTGAGTTTATATCCCACAAATCTGACTTTATTTCTCTTTATTTCTGACTTTACATCTCACTATTGCGAGAATTGCAAAAAAAATTGGGAAATGTGACAAAAAAAGTCAGAATTATGAGAAAAAGATATAAATTTGTAGTTGCAAGTTATAAAGTCTGTATTTCGAGATATAAACTTAAAAAAAGTTAATATCTTGCTATTCTGACTTTTTTCTCATTGCCAGTTTATACCACTCAATTCTGACTTTACAACTCACAATTGCCAGAGTTGCGAGAAATGTGCCAAAAAAAGTCAAAATTGTGAGAAAAAAGTTAAAGAATTATAAGAATTATAAGTCTCGCAAAAAAGTTAGCATCTTGCTATTCTGACTTTTCGCAAAGTCAGAATTGTGTGATATAAAATCACAATTGTGAGATATAAACTTGCAATTGCAAGAAAAAAGTCAGAATTGTGTGATACAAACTTTCAATTCTGACTTTTTTTTCAGAATTGCGAGATACAAACTCACAGTTGCGAGTTGTAATGTCAGAATTGTGTCATATAAATGCGCAATTGCAAGAAAAAAGTCAGGCTAGCAAGTTATTAACTTTTTTGCGAGTTTATATCTCGAAATTCAGACTATAACTTGTAACTGCAATTCTGAAAAAAATTGTGAGTTTGTATCACGTGATTCTGACTTTTTTCTGGCAAATGTGAGTTTATATCACACAATTCTGACTTTATTTCTCACAACTGCGAGTTTATATCACACAATTCTGACTTTACAACGAGAATTGTAAAAATCAAAATGCGGGAAATGAGACAAAAATGTCAGAATTATGAAAAGAAGTCAGGATTTCGAGATTTGCAATTGAGATTATAATTTTGAGATATAAAGTCACAAAAAAGGATAATATTTTGCAATTCTAATTTTTCTCGTAATTGCAAGTTTATATCTCACAATTTTGAGTTTGTATCATGCAATTCTGACTTTTTTTCCGCAAATGTAAGTTTATATCACAGTTCTGGCTTTATAACTTACAATTGCGAGTTTATATCACACAATTTTGACTTTACAACAAAAAATAGCGAGAAATGTGCCAAAAAAACCTCAGAATTATGAGAAAAGGTCAGAATTTCTAGATATAAATTTACAATTGCAAGTAATAAAGTCTGAATTTCGAGATATAAACTTGCAAAAAAGTTAATATCTTGCTATTCTGACTTTGTGAGTTTGTGAGTTGTAAAGTCAGAATTGTGTGATACAAACTCACAATTGTGAGATATAGACTCGCAATTGCAAGAAAAAAGTCAGAATTGTGTGATATAAACTCACAATTCTGACTTTTTTTCAGAATTGCAAGATACAAACTCGCAGTAGCAAGTTGTAAAGAAACTGCAATTCTGAAAAAAAGTCAGAATTGTGAGTTTATATCACAATTTTGACTTTTTTTTTGCAATTGCGTGTTTATATCTCACACTTGTGAGTTTATATCCCACAATTCTGACGTTATTTCTTGCAATTGCGAGTGTATATCACACAATTCTGACTACAAAAATGCAACAAATAGTCAGAATTATGAGGAAAAAAGTCATAATTTGGAGATATAAATTTGCAATTGCAAGTTATAAAATATGAATTTTGAGATATAAACTCACAAAAAGGTTATCTTGCTATTCTGACTTTGTGAGTTTGTGAGTTGTAAAGTCAGAATTGTGTGATACAAACTCACAATTGTGAGATATAGACTCGCAATTGCAAGAAAAAAGTCAGAATTGTGTGATATAAACTCACAATTCTGACTTTTTTTCAGAATTGCAAGATACAAACTCGCAGTAGCAAGTTGTAAAGAAACTGCAATTCTGAAAAAAAGTCAGAATTGTGAGTTTATATCACAATTTTGACTTTTTTTTGCAATTGCGTGTTTATATCTCACACTTGTGAGTTTATATCCCACAATTCTGACGTTATTTCTTGCAATTGCGAGTGTATATCACACAATTCTGACTACAAAAATGCAACAAATAGTCAGAATTATGAGGAAAAAAGTCATAATTTGGAGATATAAATTTGCAATTGCAAGTTATAAAATATGAATTTTGAGATATAAACTCACAAAAAGGTTATCTTGCTATTCTGACCTTTTCTCGTAATTGCAAGTTTATATCTCACAATTGTGAGTTTATATCATGCAATTCTGACTTTTTTTTTTGCGAATGTGAGTTTTGCACAGTATAACTCACAAATGTATGAATATGTCAGAATTTAAAAAAAAAACAATTGTGAGATAAAAATTCACAATTACCTTGTTTTGTTTTTCCTTCTGTGGCTTAAACAGGCTGGTTTTGCAGCAGGGTTGTATATATTTTCAGGCATTAGTCGATAAAGAGCGCCTGTGCATTAGCATCTGTGTGTGTACATAATGAAGTTTGTTATCTGACGCCGTCTGCATATGTTAACTGTACATCCGTGACAACCTGCTTTGATACCATCAGCAAACAGGACTAAAGAGCAGCGAGGCAGCGAGAGTTTGAGAGAGAATGCACAATCCTGACCTCAAATACAAAAATAAACTCCAAAACACCCGACTGGAAGTTCAAAGAATGAACAAAGCCGTCGAAAACAAAAGGCGGCAAAGCGAGCAAGCGCTCGAGGTGTTTCCGTATGAAGTTTACCTGTGAAGGTAGCTGTCACTTTGAAGTTCGATCGCTTGTGAATGTGTATATGTGTGCGTTTCTTCCTGCCTTACCTGTCATCACATCAACTGTGAGGTGAGAATAGAGGAAAAATAGTTTTAAATTAAAACTAGGGTAATGTACTTCGCATGTAAAGCATGTCTGTTGGACGGCTTGGTCGTCTCTGCGTCTGAATGCAAAGCGCTTTTTTGCTTTTATCAGTGTCTGGGGATAATCAATAGAGTTGAGTACTTGATACCCGCGTCCATCTGCAGGAGTGTGTCAGCACACCAGCTGGCCATGATTTCCGCTGTCTCATCCACGTATGAGCCGCTTACTCCTGAAAGAAACAGGTCCTTTTGTAACCGCACCAAAACAATAAAAATACGCAGAGATAATGGACATAGCTTGATTAATTTTTCTTTGTAATGTGATTCTGCTCACCCAAATGATACATCTCCTTCACACTGACGAAATTACAGTATTTTTAATGCTGGTTTAGTGCCTAAGGTTTGGTTTATTTAATTTTAACGTGTGCTATAGGAGGGAAGTTGCAATTTGCACTGCAAAAAGTACTTCTTGATGAGTACTTTTGACTTGTTTTGTATTGTAAGGATAAAAAATCCTTAAAACGAGATAACTTGAGAAGCTAAATCTAAAAGATTATATAAAATTGAATGAGAAAAAAAAATGTAAGTACAAACTAAAACAATGCCAATATTACAAAGTATAACATTAAAAAGTGCATACATCGCTTGTTTTTCTAAAGACACCAGCAGGTAAAGTTACAGCAGGAGTCCATGTCTCTTTTGCCTCCCCTGAGCCCATTGAGTTTTAACAGACTCCCTAAAGCATGTGGTGAGTTTGTTGGGGGGTAATGAATGGGAGCAAGTTCTATGAGAGGAGGCAATACCTCCATTGGTTGGTGATTGGTTCATGTGATAAATCCCGCCTCTTGTGTTTGTGCGAGTTCCACACAATTGTGAGTTTATATCACGCAATTCTGACTTTTTCCCCCAATTGCGAGTTTATATCTCACAATTGTGAGTTTATATCACGCAATTCTGACTTTTTCCCCCAATTGCGAGTTTATATCTCACAATTGTGAGTTTATATCACGCAATTCTGACTTTTTCCCCCAATTGCGAGTTTATATCTCACAATTGTGAGTTTATATCACGCAATTCTGACTTTTTCCCCCAATTGCGAGTTTATATCTCACAATTGTGAGTTTATATCACGCAATTCTGACTTTTTCCCCCAATTGCGAGTTTATATTTCACAATTGTGAGTTTATAAAACGCAATTCCAACTTTTTCTCACAGTTGTGAGTTTATATCATGTAATTCAGATTTTTTTTCCAATTGCGAGTTTATATCATGCAATTGTGACTTTTTCCCCCAATTGCGAGTTTATATCTCACAACTGTGAGTTTATATTACGCATTTCCGACTTTTTCCCCAATTGCGAGTTTATATCGCACAATTGTGAGTTTATATTACGCATTTCCGACTTTTTCCCCCAATTGCGAGTTTATATCTCACAACTGTGAGTTTATATTACGCATTTCCGACTTTTTCCCCCAATTGCGAGTTTATATCTCACAATTGTGAGTTTATATTACGCATTTCCGACTTTTTTCCCCAATTGAGAGTTTATATCTCACAATTGTGAGTTTATAAAACGCAATTCCAACTTTTTCTCACAGTTGTGAGTTTATATCATGTAATTCAGATTTTTTTTCCAATTGCGAGTTTATATCATGCAATTGTGAGTTTATATCACGCATTTCCGACTTTTTCCCCCAATTGCGAGTTTATGTCTCACAATTGTGAGTCTATATTACGCATTTCCGACTTTTTTCCCCAATTGAGAGTTTATATCTCACGATTGTGAGTTTATATCACGCAATTCTAACTTTTCCCCCCAATTGCGAGTTTATATCCCACAATTGTGAGTTTATATCACGCAATTCTGACTTTTTCCCCAATTGAGAGTTTATATCTCACGATTGTGAGTTTATATCACGCAATTCTAACTTTTCCCCCCAATTGCGAGTTTATATCCCACAATTGTGAGTTTATATCACGCAATTCTGATTTTTCCCCCAATTGCGAGTTTATATCGCACAATTGTGAGTTTATATAAAGGAATTCTGACTTTATTTCTCGCAATTGTGAGTTTATATCACACAATTCTGACTTTTTCCCCAATTGAGAGTTTATATCTCACAATTGTGAGTTTTTATCACGCAATTCTGACTTTACAACTTGCAATTGCAAGTTTTTATCTCACACTTCTGAAAATAGTCAGAAGTGTGTGTTTATATCACGCAATTCTGAAAAAAAGTCAGAATTGTGAGATGTAAATTTGCAACTGCGAGAAAAAAAGCAATGCCTCCATTGCGATATGATTGAATATGACTGGTTATGTTCGGCTGTGATTGGTTCATGCAACAAATCCTGCCTCCTTTGTTTGTGCGCCTTCCGCACAATTGTTAGTTTATATCACTCAATTCTGACTTTTTCCCCCAATTGAGAGTTTATATCTCACAATTGTGAGTCTGTGTCACGCAATTCTGATTTTATTTCTCACAATTGCAAGTTTATATCTCACAATTGTGAGTTTATGTCACGCAATTCTGATTTTATTTCTCACAATTGCGAGTTTATATTAAACAGTTCTAAAAGAAATGTAGAATTGTGAGTTTGCATGACGCTATTCTGAGAAAAAAGTCAGAATTGATTGATTTGATATGACTGGTTATATTTAGCCTCTTGTGTTTGTGTGCGTCTTGCATTCGCAAATCAGTCCGAATGAACAAAATAATACCATTAATTGGAAGACTAATTTTAAAAAGTAAGAAAACAACTCACACACTTAGATATGCCTACTTTGTTACATCAACATAAGACTTGAAATGACATGAAAACATGATCTGTGTGAGTTTTTATTGAGATCTCTGTTTCTGTGAGCAATATTTACCGAGCTTTGATGACTGATGATTCAAAATTCAAAAATAGTTAAAAGCTAACTATTCAAAAGAAAAGCTGAACATAAGTTTACAAATAATATATATTGTTTGAACAATTACTGCCTTGAGTTATTATTTTGGAATAAATGTAAAATGCTTAAAAACATTAACTTGATGAGATTCATATTTGGCTTTAAAAAATAGAATATTAAATATAAGTAAGAAAATGTATCTGAGACATGAATTTACATTTGATTTAAATAAAAATAAATAACCAAAAAGAGGATTTGCCTCCTCATTTTGGAACACCACCGCACACCACTGAGACAACTTGTGTCAAAATCACTGCACCAAGGACCGTTTTTGGCAGCCGAAAAATTCACACGGTCACAAACTTCAGTGCATCAGGAGTCGCTCACCGCTGTGTTTTAAGACACAAAGCATTTGAGTTCACCCCAGTTCAGTCGCAGTCTCACAGGAAGAGTTCAATTCCACCGCGCACTTAGATTTGTCTGGTACAGTGCAGCTGTTAAAATCCATCAGTTGATCAGAGCGACCTACAGAGCGAGAAAGAGATAAAGAGAGTGAGAGAGCGGTTCTCTGCTGCAGAACACACCTACACCTCTGAGTCATCTGCATCTAACAGCTCAATATTCTCTCTCTCTCCCTCTCTCTCTAAATCTCTTCCCATCATCCAGTTCTGCTTGCACCCTGTGTGCCTGCAGTGGGTGATGTGAGAAAAAGCATCTCCCCCTCCACACTCAGCACTGCACAGTCACTGCCACACATGAAGAGAGATACTTACAATTATCACCATTTAGAGTTTACTGTGTGTGCGCGTGATTGTGTGATGTCTGTCCCTCTGCTCAGAATATTTGCCCAGATCAGCCAAAATTAGGCCAAGTGAAGTTTATGCCTGCCGATCGTCTATTATTAATATCAAAGGGATATGAAATATGCAGGAGGCACAGCGTACACGAGGACCCGTCATTGTCAGTAGATCCGCTTCCTTTGTGATGCAACATAATGGCAAACAAAGACATATCTGCTGCCGTTTGTCACTACCTTCACCCAGCTGTATGGCCATCACCTCTTGCTATTGTTAATCAAGACTGCTTACACAATCACACAGATGTACACACACACACACAGCGTGCTGGTTCAGGCCCATTCGTTTATGCTGAGAATGATTTGTGCTGTGTGCTCCTCGCTTACATAATGGAGAGGAGAAGAGGAGAAAAGAGAAGAGGTTGAGAGGACAGAAGAGATGTACAGATTGGAGGACAAGATGAAAAGACGAACAGACGAGAGGAGAGGAAGATGAACAGAGTAAAGGAGGTGAAAGGAAAGGCGTTAAACAGATGGGAGAATAAGCGATCAGAGGAAAGAGGAGAGATAAGAAGAACTGTCGAAATGAGAGGAAGAAGAAAGGAGGAGATTCTGTTCCTGAATGAAATGAACTCATGAGATGATGATCTGAGATATGAGATGAAAAGATGAAAGGAGCAAGTTGAGAAAGAGAAGAGATGAACGGTAGAGAGGAGAAGAGCAGATAAGATGAGAGGTGGAGAGAGGGGAGAAAACAATAGAGGAAATGAACAGATGGGAGGATATGAGCGGAGATAAACATGAGAGAATAAGAGGAGCAGATAGAAAGAGGAGAGAAGAGAAGAACAGATGAGGAGAGGAGATGAGCAGATATGCAGAGAGGAGATGGGAGAATAAGAAGAGCAGATGAGGGGGAGAGGAGAGAAGAGAAAAAGAACAGGCGAGAGGATGAGGAGGTGAGGAGATGAACAGATGTGAGGAAAAAATAGAGAAAAGAGTTGAACGGAAAACAGAATAAGAGGTGCGGATGAGTTGGAAGGAGAACTGAATAAGAACAGGCTAGTGGATGAGGAGGAGAGGAGATGAATAGAGGAGTGGAGAGTAGAAAAGAAGAGTTGAACAGAAGACGAGTTGGGGGAAGAAGAGAATAAGAACAGCCAAGAGGATGAGGAGGAGAAAAAGTGAAAGGAGATGAGAGAGGGTGAATCAATGAAAGGATGAGGAGGAAAGAGAAGAGGATGTAAGGTAAGAGGAGAGGAGTTGAAATGAGAGGACTTGAATAGATGGGAGAATAAGAGATGAGCAGAAAGAGGAAAGATAAGAAGAACTGACGAAATGAGAAAAAGAAAGGAGAAGAGGTGAAAGAATATGAAAAGCTCAGATTTTGTTCCTGTTCAGAAGATGAGAGGAAGAATGAGATAATGATCTGAAATATGAGATGAAAGGATGAAAGGAGTGAAGTGAGAAAGAGAAGAGATGAACAGATGAGAGGAGAAGAGCAGATGAAACAAGGAGAGAGGAGAAAGGAGAGGAGATGATAAAATGAGAGGAGGAGAGGAAATGAACAGATGGGAGGATGAGAGGAGATAAACAAATGAGAGAATAAGAGGAGCAGATGAATAGAAAGGAGAAAAGAGAAAAAAAAGATGAGGAGAAGAGAGGAGAGGAGCAGATATCCAGAGAGGAGATTGGAGAATAAGTAGAGCAAATGAATAGAAAGAGGAGAGAAGAGAAGAACACGTGATGAGAGAAGATGAGCAGATAAAATGAGCAATGCAAGGGTGGAGGAAAAGAGCAGATGAAATAAGGGAATGAGTTGGGAAGGAGGAAATAAACAGATGGGAGGATGAGGATAAGTTGAAAGAAAAGAGAGGAGATAAAATGACATAAGGACAGAACAACAGAGGAGAGTAGGTAAAAAGATAAAAAGAAGCAAAGATGAGATCCTATTCCAGAGAAGGAGAGGAGGTAAAAAGAAAAAAAAGAGAGGAGAAAAAAGGGAGATGAGTACATGAGATGATTTGGGAGAGGACATAAAAGAAGAGGAGAGAACATAAGTTGATTACAGAAAATGAGCAGATGAGAGAAGGGGAGAAAAAGAAGAGTATATGAGACTAGCAGTGGAAAGGAGAGGAGATAAATACATGAGATCCTATTCCAGAGAATGAGAGGAGGTGAAAAGACAAAAAGAGAGGAGAAAAAAAGAAAAAGAATCATCTCATGTTCTTATCTCCTTTTTTTTCTCCTCTCTTTTTGTCTTTTCACCTTCTCTCCTTCTCTGGAATAGGATCTAATATATTTATCTCCTTTCCTTTTCTTCTGCTAGTCTTCCTCTCCTCTCATATACTATTTTTCCCCTTCAACTCCTTTCCTCTCTCCTTTTCACCTGCTCTCCTACTTCACCTCCTCTCATCTCTCCTTTCTCATAATTGACTCAGCTTCTCTCCTCTACTTTCCTGTCCTCTCTCAAATCATCTCATGTATTTGAGAGAGGACAGGAAAGAAGAGTGAAGATAAGTCGATTATAAAAAAGGACAGATGAGAGGAGGTGGAGGAGGAGAGCAGCAGAAGAGGAGAGAGAAAAGGAGATGAAAAAAGAGGTATAGAAGACATGAGAAGAAACAAGAGGAGATAAAAAGACAAAAGGAGTGAGATGTGTGAGCTGCTGGATTGATCAGATATCAGGAGTAAAGGAGGAGTGCAGAGGCAAAGAGCATTCAGTCGGCACAGTGGGAGATCATAACAGAGTCACCGTGACACACATCGGATTCCATCTACATTCTTCCCCTCATGCGCTGGGGCGGCATGTGACCCGAGAATGTGAACAAGCATGTTAATTGCACATTTAATACCTGTTTCTCCTCAAGCACAGTTAAAATCAGCTCAGCGAACCAGCCAGTTCGTTTAAACAGAAGCACTTAACACCGGGACCCAGGATCATTTTCATGCACAATTCATATACCTCTTCATGCATAAAGTAATGTCTCAATATGCAGGATCCGCTCATTTATATACAGTAAACGCCACTTACTAACACAGCCTGGGCGCAGATTTGCCCATGCATTATGCAGCTCTGATTCTGCAACGTGACTGGGCATATCTGCATTTTTTTTCTCCCTCCGATTCAGATTATATAAACCTATCCATGTCTACAAAGACTTAAACAACGGGGCTTTCAGACAGACGAGCAAGTTTGAAGTCGTCAAGAGAAAACCAGGCATCTAGAGGGAAGGAGCCCACTGGGTATATATGGACAACTCCTGCTCCTGCGAGACCCTTCCACGCACACACAACAACAGCAGTGCGGATAAAATAAATGTGTTTTTAATGATCCGCTGCACTCGTAACATCTTAGATCTCCCGCCTCCTATGAGACGAAATCAGATGGTGTCGTGCACCGTTTCCCACAATGCATCTGGGTTTTTATCGATGGCTTGGGTGCAGTAGAGGAGGCAGGGTGAGAGAAGGGAAATAAGCACAGCGTGAGAAGGCTGGAGCGGTAACAGCTGAATACAAGGGGGCGGAAGAATCTCTTTACCAGTTGGTGGAGGAGCGAGAGCGTGCAGATAAGTGAGAGAGTTCAACTTGTCACCTCGCTGTCATTCACCAGCAGAAAGAAAGAGAGCGAAACAGCGCTAACTGCAGCCCCCGTGGCCCCGGCCTTCCAGAAAACGCTCCCTTTAGCCCTTCTCGGCATCATTTCCTCTTGCAGCTTTCGTTCTTCCTGACAACTCCGCGGTGCTTGATTACTTCTTGGGCTTTTGCTCTATAATGTGTGTTAATGGTTCATGTTAATGGCCCATTTTGCATGTATGTCAGGCTCGGCGGACTGCTTGCGGCTGCTTTATGATTTAGGCCAGATAAGTCCGCTAATTCATTTGACGAGAGGAATCTTAATTTAAGCTGCTTCCCCTGAGACGTTTAAGGTTAAATGAATGGTCGTTTTGAGAATGGATCTATCGATTTGGCTATTGATCTCCAAGTAAAGAGCTGTTTGGGCAGAGCCTGACAGAATGCTTGTGTCCCTGTACCGAACTAGAGTTATACGAAAAGGAGGCCAACATGATATTTATTAAGCTTGAGAAATGAATGCTGGTGTGTTGAGGAAACAAACATTAGAGTTCAGTCAGAAACAGAATTAAACTTTTTTTCAGCTTTTTCAGCATACTCCTAAATGTTGAATAATTTCACTTTGCGCTTTTAGAGTCGCATTGAAATCCAAATTGACACTTTTTAATTTTTCGTGTTTAAATTATTTATAGATCCACATAATCATTTGTTAGAAACTCAGTGCCCCTGTAATCTTTAATCAAAATGATTAACTTCCCCTCACCCTATTTTTTTCTGATGGCGTGTGCACTGGCTTGAGGGCGGGACATAAATCTCGCTTCGAACAACTTGTCACTCACATGAGATTGCAGTAGTTAGCAAATGACAATAGTCTAATCAATTCTTCATGGTCCTTTGCTTACATTGCCAGGTTATCCATGAAGGCTCGCTTGTCCGCTCTTACCATTCTTTTCACAGTCTTGTTAACTTCTCTGTACTGTTGTAGGTATCTTTCCTGCAATCTCCCTGATTTAGCTTCTGTCAGTTTTTTCTTGAGGTTACGTCTTTCGGTGATGGCCTTCCAGGTATTCTCAGCCAGCCACTCTTTTTTCTTTTTCCATTTGTAACCCACACATGCTTCACTGCTTTTGGAGTACAATAAAGCCACCTGTTCCCACTGCTTGTTGATCTCATCTGCCCTTCCTGCTTCTTCATCTAGGGCACTGGTTCTCAATCCTAGTCCTGGAGGACCCCTGCTCTGCACATTTTGCATGTCTCTCTTATTTAACACACCTGATTGAGATCTTCAGCTTGTTAGTTCAGTTCATGGATCTCTCTCCTAATGAGCTGATGATCTCAATCAGGTGTGTTAAATAAGGGAGACATGCAAAATGTGCAGAGCAGGGGTCCCCCAGGACCAGGATTGAGAACCACTGATCTAGGGCTTGCAGTGCCTGAAACCTGTTCCTTACTTGTACCACAAAAGCGGTCTTCACCTTGGTGTCTCGCAGCCTGCTGACATCAAAGTGTTTCCGCATGGTTGTTTTGCGGCCTGTGCTTTGCAATTTTAATCTTATCAGTGCAGTCACAAGGTGATGATCGCTGCCGACGTCCGCCCCTCTTTTCACCTTGACGTCCAGCAGCGACCGCCTCCATGTGCCGTTGATCATGAGATGGTCAATCTGGTTCTTGTCTCTTCCATTGGGTGAACACCAGGTCAGCTTGTGGATTTTCCAATGAGGGAACAGGGTTCCACCGATGACCATGTTGTTCAAGGTGCAGAACTCCACCAGGCGCTCCCCGTTGTCGTTCATAACACCACATCCATGTGTCCCCATGGCTCTGTCATGGTGAGTGTTGTTGCTCCCCACCTTGGCATTGAGGTCTCCCATGATGACGATGAGGTCGTGACGTGGAGCTGCTTCCAGTTCGGACTGGAGCCGTTCATAAAACACATCCTTGGCCTCCTCGTCACCATCGTTTGTTGGGGCATAGCACTGGATCAGGGTGATGTTGACGTGTCGTCCTCTCATCCTGGCGCTCATGAGTCTGCTGCTAACCGGCTTCCACTGCATCAGGGTTTTCTTTGTTCCTCTGTGAAGGACGATGCCAACACCCTCGTGGTGCCGATCGTCCTCCCTTCCAGAGTACAGTACCGTCTCACCTGTGCTGGTCTTCATTTTACCTGATCCGGTCCACCTGCTCTCGCTGACCCCCAGGATGCGCAGGCTATATCGTCTCATCTCCGCTGTGATCTTGGCGCTTAGGACTTCCATCTTCCTGTCAGTGGTTTCCTTTCGGCTTTCACCACTGTCATTCATACAATTCACCGGATGGGACTCTGGAGAATCCCTGCAGCCAGTTGCGGAGATTTTCTTTGTTGCTGTTTCTGTAACATTTGGGTTTTTTTATGGGTCGGGGTTGTTAGCCCTGAGCCCAACCCCCGAACCTGGAGGACCGGGGTGCATGCTTCGTCTGGCTCCTCCCCCTCAACCTGTCTGGCTAGGTTGGACCTACCAGGAGCACTAGGCTCCCGTCGGCATAGCTCTTGGGATCATAAGAACACGCAAGCCTCACCGCCACGACAAGGCGTTGCACCATGGGAGGCAATACAGTTAGGATATGCCAAAAAACTCCTGTCTCATTTTCTTCTTCAATGTAGATAAGACCCTTCTTTATTGGCTGGGATCGTTTAGAGCCATTTGAAGCTGCATTTAAACTGTATTTTGGAAGTTCAAACTTGGGGGCACCATTGAAATCCATTATATGGAGATAATTCCTGAAATGTTTTCCTCAAGAAACATAATTTCTTATCGACTTAAGGAAGAAAGACATGAACATCTTGGAGGACAAGGGGGTGAGTAAATTATCTGTACATTTTTGTTCTGGAAGTGAACTTCTCCTGTAATTAGCATGCTGACCCTGTACTGGGCTACAGCTGTATACATTCAGAACAGACGTATTTGGTCATGACATGGCTAGTCTCAGCCTCAGACATCAAACCCGTTGACTGTTGGCTGAACAGGGTTTCCGGGAGACGTGATTGTTGTGTTCTTTAAAGCTCCACCTGGAAACAAAGATGCCATGATGCCAAACCCCCTCATGGAAGAAGAAAGTCGTCATGTTTACAGTTGTGACAATGAGTGAGATCAGAATCAAATAAACACTGGATTTTCAAAAGTATGTGAAATATGTAAAGTTTGCAGCATATGTAGAGTCTTTAAAATACATCCAAAAGTTTTACATACCATTTTGTTATTGTGGTGACATTTTGTGGCATAATGCAGCACAAAACAAAACGTGATTGGTTGTTTAACCTGTCAGTCATAGAGCGGACCTTGGCCATTCAAAGCGACCAAGCGAACTTCCATTAGACGGTCTGGTTACACGAGACTATGACCTGTCTAACCTTGTTTTTGGAGTTTTCCGTCATCACTAGCATGTATTAATGTTTTGAGACACATTGTTTTTTTATTTTACTCTACTTAGCTTAGTTTTCGAAAGCATCATATGTAAACACCTTATATGAACCGGGTTCAAATAGGGTCTGATGAACATGTGGCCAGCCTGTTATACATGGTTCCCTTAAGACTGATTAGTTGGGTAGTCATTCAGGCAACAAAATTAGTCATTTTGAAAAGTGTTGTCTAATGGGAAAATGTAACTATTTTGCTTGTTGGAAATATCGTATGAACCCCACACCTAAACACAACCATCACTGGAGCATAAGCAGATCATACTAAATCATATGACTCATACGAGTTTGTAAAATAGTTATGATTTTCCTTGAGACTGTGTTTAGTTTTGTCCTGTTCTATATCCTGTGTCCCTATTCTGTATCATGCTATTGTGTTTCAGTAGATTGAGGTCAGTTACTAAAACTGGGGTCAGTTTTTTAAAAGAAATGAATACTTCTATTCAGCAATTTTTTTAAACACGTTTTAAAGAGCAGGTCATATGGTATATTAAAGTGTCCTAATGATTTTTAAATGGTTCATTCGAAGCAGTTCTGTCTGTAAACCTCTCCCTTCCACAAATGTGCTCTGCTCTGATTGGTCAGCTGTCCAAGTCTGTTGTGATTGGTACAAAGAGGAGTACCAATCACAACAGACTACCTTTACATAAAACAATAATATACTGCTCCAATCCATCAAAATAATGACATAAAGTCAAATACAGTTGAGGTCAAAGGTTTACATATACCTTGCAGAATCTGCTAAATGTTTACAGGACGTTCAAACGCTTACTGATAGTTGTTCATGCGTCTCTTGTTTGTCCTGAACAGGAAAAATCCTTCAGGTCCCACAAATTCTGTTTTTTTCAGCATTTTTGTGTATTTGGACCCTTTCCGACAATGACTGTATGATTTTGAGATCCATCTTTTCACAATGAGGACAACTGAGGGACTGATCACTGATGCTTCAGAAGGAAAGAGGTGGGGGTGAAAACTTTTGAACAGAATGAAGATGTGTAGATTTTTCTTATTTTGCCTAAATATCATATTTCTTTTTATTTACTACTGTGCTTCAGAACCTACAAAAGATACTTACATGTTTCCCAGAAGTTAAAATAAGTTAAATTTACCTTGATCTACATTTTGTATGATCCCTCTTATTTTGGTTAAATAATTAACATTTTGCAGATTCTGCAAAGTATATGTAAACTTTTGACCTCAACTGTAAATGCAGCCTTGGTGAACATATGAGACTTCTTCCAAAAACATTAAAAAGATATTATCAATCCCAAACATTTACACTGAAGGAAAGGAAAACTGCTTGTTAAACGATGTCTGGGTGTCTTTAAAGTGGGAGAAACAGGAAGTGAGATGCTCCACATTTTTTTCACAGGTCTCAGCATGGTGACGCACTTACAGTAGGTCATATCACACAATCTGGACTTGCGCTGTAAAACCAGATTCCTCAAGCGCCGGAGTTTGACTGAAATCCTCAAACTCGTTTCCCTTCCCACAAGCTCAGAGTCGGAACAAACACACTTTCTAATTTCAACCTCCAAATCTTTGTATGTCAGCGATGTGGGCTTGATATCTGGGAATTCTTACGTGATGCATGAGCTAAGAGGGATTTAAATGCGTGTGTTTCCCTCTTGGTCCGTGGCCACACCCACACACACTACAGGCTGAGAGGCCTCTGGGGCAAACGCTTAGGCAGCATCTCCATGCCAACGCAAACTCCTCATTTACTTCATTCTTTATTCTCATCAAATTCATGTCTCCATGGCAACAGGAGTTTGCATTTCTCTCCCTCTCTCGCTCTCTCTCTGTCATCGAGAGAGAATTATGTTGCAAAGGACCAACATAGATCTTCAGGCCAGCTATGTTTCATATAGGTTTACTCTCCCAGATGTGCACAGCTGTCATTGTCAGTTCGATCAGTTCATTATGGCTTGAGCAGTCTAGCGGTTGATATTAAGGGATTATATCTAGCACAGAGCTGCAGTTACAGTGTGATTTTAATAGCTGTGGCTGTATGAATCCGCAATGGATTAATGTTTGTATATCCTGTATATTGAACAAACAGTTGAGGCTATTTGCATCCAGCTCAGCTAGTCAATATATCCCTCTCTTTCTCTTTCTCTTTCTCTGCTGCCTTCTCTATCTTTATGCAGTGTGTGGTGACATCCATGGGCAGTTTTTCGACCTGATGAAACTGTTTGAGGTGGGAGGCTCTCCAGCCACGACACGATACCTCTTTCTGGGCGACTATGTGGACCGGGGTTACTTCAGTATCGAGGTGAGAAAAGTTGCAATACTACAGTATATGCATCCATCATGTTAATTGAAAGAAATGATTCATTTGAATGAAAATGTTAATTTAAGTCATAACCAGGTCCAGATTGAATATGCGTTAAAGGGATAGTTTACCCCAAAACAAAAATAAATGAATGATTCAAATTAAGTCAAATTTTTTATTCAAAATAAACAAATTCTACAAAAACTACAAAGGAGGTTAAATGTGATAATAAAGAAGCATTTATCAATATTAATAAAATAAATATTTATAAACATTCATTTTAACAATACTTCAGCTAAAAGTATAAGTGTGCTGTTGTAGTTTTTAAAAAAAAGAAAAGAATAACATAGCTGCAAGCAGCGATTACTGAATTCAAGCACATATGAAAAAGATATTACATTTTATGTAGCATGCCAGTTACCACCTAAATCGATGATTAAAACGCATTTTTGGCCAAATCCTGGTCATTTTCCATAAAAATATGATGTTTTTTAATGATCATGACTGTTATAGCACCACCTATGGTCCAATCTCCCTAAAACTTTGCATGCTTAGAATCACCTGTCGCATGTACTCACCAGGTTTTGTGAAGTTTTGAGTTTTCGTTTAGGTTTTATAGGCTTTTGGGCATATTTGGACAGGCCTCTTTTATGAACAACCCTGTAATAGCTACCCAATGGGTAAATATTGACCAAGAGAGTCCAAAGACTTGTACTGCAGTTTTTTTTTTTTTTTTTTTCAAATTAAGGAAAAAACCTAAGACTAGTTCGCAAAAGTAGGTTTTTCACATCTTCTCAACGGTTTGATTGACAGCAGTGGTTCTAAAGTTGTTCAGAATGAAGAGGTCTATCGTATGATATAAATATGTGTGAAAAAACGTGCAATATTCAATTGTTTATGCCCTTGAAAAAATGCTATACAGCCCCCAGTGGCCGATTTCTTTCAAATTTCTCACAGACCTTTAAAGTCGAAAGTCAAACAGGCCCACAGAGTTTCTTTCTTTTCAACCTCCGTTAACCTTGTCTATTAGGTGCTCAAAGTTCATCGGTCTATGGCGCCTGTGTTTTTTAAGATACGCAAATTTCCTTACAGACGCTTGTGGCACTTTGGACCAAGAATGTGTGTACCGATTTTCACAAACGGTTGAGTAGTTATGGCCATTTTATTGTTTTTTCCTGCTTATTCTTCACCAAGTGGCCGAGATCCACAGCTTTTTTCATGTGACCTCAGATTCAGCTCTTATATATGTGTGGTGATTTTGACGAAGATATCTCATTCCGTTTAAAAGTTATAGCCGTTTTAGTAAGGGCAGCCCTGCCTTTTTCGATCGTTTTGGCATCCCTTTGCGACAGTGAGCAAAAGTTAAACTTTTTTCTGATAATTATTGATTCACTCTCCACAGAAGGTTTCTGCACTGGTTTGGTTCCAATCAGGCGAAACCCCTAGGACTAGTTCGCAAAAATAGGTTTTTCAAAAAATGAAAAATACCCCAAAATTTCACCAGGGTGACGGACACACTTCAATGACATAAAGACACTTGAGTCTGCAATTAACGGTTACGAAGTTATGAGCGATTTCATACTTTTGATTGCTGATTGCGCCCCCGTCAGGCCGATTGGGACGAGACTTGGTGACATTGTAGACAGTGTGAGTACTACCATCCCTACAAGTTTCAAGTCTCTATGACTTATGGTTTGGTCTGCCCGATCAGTTTAACGTAAAGATTGCTGACCCTAACAAATACAATATGTGCATAACTCAATATTCCATGAACTCTATGAAAACTTACTAAAGTTACATTTAAAAAAAAAAAAAAATTATAAATAAATAAATTTAATAAAAATAAAAATTATAAATATTAATTCAGAGTTTAAATTTTTTGTTGAACTATCTATTTAAATGCTCATGAAAGCATAAACAACAGTTTCTGTTGACCAAGTAGGCTCAGTTATTGCCTGATAGTCTCATCCCAGTTATCTTGTACCTCTCAAGTGTTCCTTTGATAACAAGAATGGGCAATTCTGTCACACACGTCAAGGAATCATCCTCCAGCTTTAAACAGAGAAGAGGAATCAGTCATCTGTAAGCACTGGGCTCTGACATTCACATTCTTTGACATGTCCAATTTCTGCCATCTTTAACTGCAGGCCATGATTAGCTCTGCGAACACATCTCAACACAGACTGCTCAATTAAATCAGTCAGCTCAAGAATTCTTCTTCTATTTGCTAAAGCATTAATACATGAGCTCAGCATGAGTTAGTCAGCCTGGTTGTGTGTATATTAGCAGTAAAGGGAAAGGAGGAAGCCCATGTATGGTTTGGTCCGAGGGCAGCCAGTGAAGGTGATGGGGACTGACAGAAGATGAGATAACATATGTAATGTAATTGGAAGAGTATCATTAACACTACACAGGCCTTGCGCTGGCCTACATTAGCATGGTGTTTGTAGGTATCTCATGGATGTGACCATATGTTTCAGCTGTTTTTCTCTCTCCTTCTCTTTAGTGTGTTCTGTACCTGTGGTCACTGAAAATCCTCTACCCAAAGACGCTATTTTTACTGAGAGGAAATCATGAATGTAGACATTTGACAGAATATTTCACCTTCAAACAAGAATGTGAGTATTCACCCGGTCTTTGGTCAAACTGTGCTTGCAATGCTGTTTTAGTATGCTGCTAAAATACATTGTAATGGCAAAACTGGTATAAAAATGCAACATAGAAGCTTTTTCATTAGTAGTTTATGGTTTAAAAGTTTGGGGTTGGTATTTATACTTTTAACATTTTAATTAATCAAAGATGGATTCAATTGATCAAAAGTGTCCATAATGTTACAAAAATTATATTTGATGTAAATGCTATATTAATTATATTATATACAGTTGAAGGCAAAAGTTTACATACACCTTGCAGAATTTGCAAAATGTTAATTATTTTGCTAAAATAAGAGGGATCATACAAAACGCATGTTACTTTTTAGGGGTGAAAACCTTTGAACAGAATGAAGATGAGTACGTTGTTCTTATTTTGCCTCAATATCATATTTCTTTCATTTAGTACTGCCTTTCAGAAGCTACAAAAGATACTTACATGTTCTCCTGAAGACAAAATAAGTCAAATTTACTCTGGTCTTTAAATTTCAAAAGTTTTCACCCCCGGCTCTTAATACATTTTTTTTTCCTTTTGAAGCATCAGTAAGTGTTTAAACCTTCTGTAATAGTTGTATATGAGTCCCTCAGTTGTCCTTAGTGTGGAAAGATCGATCTGAAAACCATACAGTTATTGTTGGAAAGGGTTCAAATACACAAAAATGCTGAAAAACCAAAGAATCTGTGGGACCTAAAGGACTTTTCTGAAGAACAGCAGGCAGTTTAAGTGTTCAGGACAAACAAGGGACTCATGAACAACTATCACTAAACAAAAAAAACACACACACACAGCTGTGGATCATTCAGGTAACAACACATTGTTAAGAATCAAGTGTATGTAAACTTTTGAATGGGGTCATTTTTATAAATTCAATTATTGTTTTCTCTTATGGACTATCTTATTTAGCATTTGCATTCTGCATTTTGTATGATCCCTCTTATTTTAATATTACTGTTTTACTGTATTTTTCATTAAAAAACGCAGCCTCTGTGAACATAAAAGAGTTCTCTTACGAGAGGTCTCTCGTACTGCGTAAGATATCTTACGCTAGGGGGAAAATCCTTTTCCGCGAGATATCTTACGCAGTACTCGTTCCCTCTTCTAGAGAGAACCGAGGTTACGTTAGTAACCGAGTACGTTCCTTAAATAAATGTTAAAAAATCATACCAAACCCAAAATGTTAAATCATAGTGTATATTTTTTTAATATCATTTATATTTAGATTTCAAGGTTGGTAATAATTTGCTTTGTATGGTGTATATTTGATTTATAATTCATGTTTCAGGTGATGATTTAAAAAGGAGTAGATAAATTCCATATCCATATATTTTCCTATATTTCACAGAATTTTTTTTTTTTTTGACAACTTGTCTTCAACTATTAATAGAAGAGATTGATTTGTCATCATTTTTATATATGTGACCATAGACCACAAAACTAGTCCTAAGGAGCATGGGTATTTTTGTAGCAATAGCCAAAATAGGGTCAAAATTTTAGATTTTTCTTTTATGCACAAAATCATTAGGATATTAAGTAAAAATCATGTTCCATGAAGACATTTTGTAAATTTCCTACTGTAAATATATCAAAACGTAATTTTTGGTTAGTAATATGCATTGCTAAGAACTTTAAAGGCGATTTACTCAAAATTTTGAGATTTCCAGATTTTCAAATTGTATCTCGGCCAAATATTGTCCTATCCTAACAAACCATACATCAATGGAAAGATTGTTAATCCACCTTTTAGATGAAGTATAAAGTTCATTTTTAGAAAATGTACCCTAATGACTGATTTTGAGGTCCAGGGTCACATGTTTTTATTTTAAGTTATATTTGATGTAATGTTTTTACATGTTGTGTTTACATATGTATATGTTTATTTGAATTGTAGTTCATGTTTCAGAATAATGACAGTTTAAAATCTGTATATGAATTCCATATCCTTGTATTTCACTAAAAATAACCAAATTAGAATAACGGAGCACAACCTTCAAATCACTTTGACAATTTCCTACACTGTCTATTGTTCCTGAAAGGACAAATCTTTCCATTTAAAGTGAATGAGGTTTATAACGCAGAGCAGTTGGGAGGGTTGGAGGAGGGGTGGGACGTGGAGTATGAGGTAATGCTTCAGAATGGAGTTTTCCCATGAGGCCGAGCGGCGGAGCACAGAGACAGGTGAGGTGGGAGGGAGAGGTGCGGAGTTGACAGCAAACTCTTTCTGTGTCTACTCCACTGACCTGTCGCCATGGTTACAAATGCTTTTGAGAGGCGGCGTATTGAGACATAATGAGAATAGGACACGCGTCGACACACTGAGAGAAAAAAAAACCCTCCTCCGTCTGGAGACACTGTTTATCTTGTGTGTGAGTGTTTGTGACGCACTGAGACACATGGGGCTGACCGCTAAAGTTCGGTCCCAGTAGGAATCTAATGAGACTGGAGAAAAACATGATAAGTGCTGTTATAACAAAATAGCTGTTGTTTGGTACAAATATTAGGTTGTTTTTTGCAAAAGAACTGTACAGAAAAAAACATGATGTCACCTCTTGTTTCTTTCTCATAGTGACTTACCTTTGTTTTACCCTGAGGGGGCATACTGTGGAAAACAAGCTTTTGAAATGAAAGAACTTGATGTACTATCTTAACTTACTTTAATGTTAACAATGCAGTCCCAGTCATGCCTAACAACTACAGTGTAAACTACGCCATTATGCTAAAAATAGCCAATCATAACTTGTCTTAAAGGAATAGTTCAGCCAAAAATTCAAATTACCCCATGATTTACTCACCCTCAAGCCTTTCTTATGACTTTCTTCTTTCAGATGAATACAATGATAGACATTAAAAAATGTCCTGGCTCTTCCAAGCTTTATAATGGGTGTTGAGATTTTGAAGTCCAATAAAGTGCATCCATTCTTCATAATAGTGGATGACATAGGTGTAGTGTAATCCCTTGTGGGAATATGCTAGTCTCGTAAGAGCCAAGTTTTGTTTACAGCAAAGGAAAACCAGTCTCCTCTCGGCTTATATAAAAGTCTATTTAAAGTTTTAAATATGGATATTTTTCTTACACAAACGCATCAGACCACTTCAGAATGACTTTATTAATCCCTGGAGCGATGTGGAGGAATTTTTATGATGGGTGAATGCACTTTATTGGACTTCAAAATCTCAACACCCATTCACTGCCATTATAAAGCTTGGAAGAGCCAGGACAATTTTTAATACAACTTTGACTGTATTTGTCTGTAAAAACAAAGTCATATACACCTAGGATGGATTGAGGATGAGTAAATCATGGGGTAATTTTCTTTTTTTTTTTCAGTCTGTTTTGATAGTGAAAGCTTAACTAACATTAAAAGTGGACTTTAGGTAAAAATAAGACAAAATAAAATAAAAATAATAAAACACACAAATAACAATAAAAAATGCACATGAAAACCATAGCAAAGGGGATTTTTTTAAGCACTGAGTTTTCAAAAAAAATTTATATTTATCAGTAAACATAATTGTGAATTGTTGATGTTATTTAGTTTTTACTGTCAAGAAAAAAATAATGATAAAGTAAAAAATAAATGCTTTTTATTAAACTACATTTCCCATCATGACAGAGCATGGCAAGTACGAAAATTCACAAAGAAAGCATCAGTTACACAACTATTGCATATATGTTGCTCTTCATTTTGTTACGCTAGCATTAAAATGTCTTTGCAAAACTGAGAAACAACTATTGTATTGATAAGAGAATAGTTTAAAATATAAAAAATTATGGTAACTCTGTAGGACCAGTTCTCACTATTAACTATTTGCTTATTAGTAGGCCTATTACTAGCATATTGGCTGTTTATTAGCAGTGTTGTGCATGGTACTTTCAAAAAGTAATTAGTTATAGTTCCTTCTCACAAACAATAACTGAGTTAGTAACTGAGTTACATCATTATAAAAGTAACTAATTACCAGGGAAAGTAACTACTGAGTTACTTAAAAAAATGTTTAAATATGTCAAATAACTTGGATACCCCAATATAAAATATAAAACACTGTACACTAATCTACACTATTTAATTCTGTGGGACAATGTGAGAGACACCTTCCAAAGGCTAAATATCACGTTATTGGGGTCGCTTCAGTCCACGGACATGAAAAACATCCTGTCTGTCTTGTTTTTCCTTGATGACCACGAAAAGAGCTAAAAAAAATACCCCATCATTATGAAACTCTAAAGGATCTACTTTTATTTTTGTATAGTCATAATAACAAGAAAACAATGTGCTTTTGTAAAATAAAGAAAATATACAGGGTGCCGCCTCGGTCTCCGTCACTTCTCCTCACAGACATGTAAATAAAACAACTTGAATCTTTGCGAATACCTGCCGCACAGACATGAAATTGTATAATATATGTATATAAAGCTTGAATTGTCTACTTTTAAATGAAGTAAGTCACGTCAAAAAATTTTCTCTGATTAAGTAATCTGTATGATACCAACGCAAGTTTCAGTTTCTCCATCTAAACTCATCTCTAATGTAATCACGCGCACAAGCGGCTTTACTTTTCAAATTTTAAACATCCACGGTAGACGGGCGGACATGTAGGTAAATGCCCACTTTACCTCCGTAAACAAAAGTGAACATTCAATTTCATCTTGGATACTTTTCGTTTCTAGAAGTAGACGTGTGAGAGGAATAAGCCAGAATTTACCTCAAAAGAAGAACGCAAAGCGAAAATTATTGTAACGCCACATTTTATTGTCAGTAACTTTTCATAAGCAGCAATTTAAGAGATTATTAAGGCAGGAGTAATAGTTAATAGCTAGTTAATAGAGAATTACCAAAATGTCTTGTTTTCCTTTGTACTCACTTGCTTTTTTCTCCCTCATTGTGTATCAGGTAAAATCAAGTATTCAGAGCAGGTTTACGATGCCTGTATGGGCGCATTTGACTGTCTGCCCTTGGCAGCTCTCATGAACCAGCAGTTCCTGTGCGTCCACGGTGGCCTGTCCCCAGAAATACAGACCTTAGACGACATAAAGAAGGTACTGCCAAGTCATGCGTGAACAGCAGCGCTGTGTGTGGGAGGAGAAAGATTTCATGCATGGCCACAAGAAAGCAGTATATGTGTGTGTATTTCTGTATTCTGTTTTATATTTGTGTCTCTGTGGCCTAGTTGGACCGGTTTAAGGAGCCCCCAGCATTCGGGCCTATGTGCGATTTGCTTTGGTCCGATCCCTTGGAGGACTTCGGCAACGAAAAGAGCCAAGAGTACTTTAGCCACAACACAGTCAGAGGATGCTCATACTTTTACAGGTGGGTGGTTTTCGTGTGTTTAAGGGTGTGTGTTTTTGAGTGCGAATATGCTGTCAGACTGTATGTGACCCTGGACCACAAAACTTCATTTGGACAGGCGATTTTCTTAATATTTAGATTTTTTGCACCCTCAGATTCCAGATTTTCAAATATCGACCAAGTATTGTCCTATCCTAACAAACCATACAGCAATGGAAAGCTTATTTATTCAGCTGTCAGTTATAAATTTCAAATTATTGACCCTTATGACTGGTTTTGTGGTCTAGATTCACATATGGGAAAAGTTGTCAAAAGAATCTGCCATTAAATAATGAAACAACAAAAATGTAAAGGAAAGGAAGCTTATTCCTGCCACAGAATAAAAAATCTAAATTGCAACTTTTTAGCCCACAGTTCTAAGAGATTCTATATATATGTCTTAATTCCACTGCCACGATGCTATGAATGCCCATATGTGTGTGCATTGATGTTGTGTAACATCTTGTGCACATATGTGGGCGTATATATGTGTGTGTATGTATGTGTGAGGACGGCTGAGTCGGTGGGGGGTTGTTGGGTCTCTCCAGGTGCTCAGGGTTGATGTCGTTTTCTGTCCTCTGCTCTGACTGCATAAAGCAACACCCTCTTAAAATTTCACACACTCTGCTGAAAATTTGATGGAACAGCAGCGCACTTGTGTATGCGAGAATGAGTGTTTGTTTCTGTTAGAGTGAGAGTGAAGATGGGTCTGTTGTTTTCCAGCATTTAAAATTGTGTTTTAAATGTTTGTGTTTTAGCTTTAGCATTAGCATGTAGTCTTCTGAAGGCAAACGGTAGCTTTGTTTGAGTATCTATCTATCTATCTATCTATCTACAGTTGAAGTCAAAGGTTTACATACACCTTGCAAAATCTGAAAAATGATAATTATTTTACTAAAATAAGAGAGATCATACAAAATGCATGTACTGACCTGAATAAGATATTATCCAACACTGTATTTACAATAGACGTTTCACACTAAGGAAAACTGAGGGACTTAACTATCACAGAAGGTTAAAATGCTCACTAATGCTTCAGGAGGAAAAACAATGCATTAAGAGCCGGGGGGTGAAAACTTTTGAACAGAATGAAGATATGTTCATTTTTCTAATTTTGCCTAAATATCATATTTATTTCATTTAGTACTACCCTTCAGAAGCTACAAAAGATAATTACATGTTTCCCAGTAGACAAAATGAGTTAAATTTACCCTGGTCTTCAAATTCAAAAGTTTTCACCCCCAGCTTTTAATGCGTCGTTTTTCCTTATGAAGCATCAGTAAGCATCTCAGTTGTCCTCAGTGTGAAAAGATGGATCTCAAAATCAAACAGTCATCTGATGTAAACTGTAGATTTGGGCCAGTGGTTTGGAGCCCTACATTCATTAGTGTATGTATATGCTATATGCATAATACCAGAGGCAGCCATGTTACAGAACACACATGCCTGAATTTATCGCACATACACACAACGCTGCATACTCTACTTAGACAGATACATACCCACACACAGCTCTGTTATGCAAGGCTCACAGAAGCCATTTGTTTTAATCTGTGTTGTCAGTGTTCGCCGAGCTGCCCACCTCCCTGAATCACCATGTTGGTGTTTAATCACTCCTCTTTCACTCCATTCACTCCGTTTGTTTATGCGATTGCCTTTATGCACTTGCACCCTCTATGTGTATGGTTTTCCCATAGTGCATTTGTACAAATGAAGACATTTAGAGAATAAAATAAATATAAATCACATTTTATTCATGAGCAAAACTGCAATATATTGCAATATTACAATATAGAACATTAAAAATGTGTAAATCACTGGTTTTTCTAAAGAAACACTGTCTTACAGCAACACCAGCAGGTGAAGTTACTCAGGAGTCCGCGTCTTTCTTGCCTCCCCTGAGCCCATTGAGTTTTAACAGACTCCCTAAAGCGTGCTGTGAGTTTGGTGGGGGGTAACTGAAAATGAATGAGGTAAAGTCACATCAGAGGAGGCAATGCCTCCATCGCGATATGATTGGATATGACTGGATATGTTCGCCTGTGATTGGTTCTCTTGTGTCCATTCGCGTTTAGCATTCGCAAATCAGTTTGAATAAACAATATAATTCACAAATTGTTCACAAATATAACATACTGTTTAAATTGTTAGTGCCTCGAGTTATTATTTTGGAATAAATGTAAAATGCGTAAAAACACTAACTTAATGAGATTCATAATTGGCTTTAATAAATATAATATTGATTACATTTATCAGATTAAGTTGCAAGTGGACCAGCCTTTATGCTGATCAAACGTCTGGCCATGCGAGACTAGGGCGAAGCTGTCAAATGAAGAGATGGGGGGGATGCCCTTTCAGCCTCTCGCATCGAACTGTAGTCAGCAGAAAGAGTGAGATGGAAGGAGGGAGTGAGTGAGAAACTGCGGCCAGCAACGGCAACTCAGCTTCGCGATCTATCCCACAATCCCCAAGGGCTCTGCAGTGTGGTGTTGCCATGACGACCCGTTTCCTCTTCCCAAACTGGAGCGAGTGATAGCGAGAGAGAAAGAGAGATGCAGAGGAAGAAGTGATTGGTAGAGCAGCAGTAAAGCAGCAGTGCCCCCTCATTAGCCGACGACACCAAAGAAAGAGAGAGAGAAAGACTGAGAGCAGCTCACACCCTCCTTTACACACTCTCTGGGTTGTAGGCAAGCATATGTTGCCATTCTGTCACAGTGACAGCATCCGTCTCCATTCATTTTCAATGTATGGGAAAGAGCAGTGTGAACATTCTGCTGAACATCTCTTTTTCTGTTTTACAGAATATAGAAAATGTTACAGGTTTGGAATATGAATGGGAATCATCAAAAATCAGGAGATATTAAATCTGTTTTTTGATTGGAATAGAGTGCAACAATCAGGTTTAGAAGTAAAAACCCCATTTAGTGACTTTTAAAGATCCACTGAAGTGCTTTGAAACAGTGTTATTCTATGTGTTGACGTAATTTTAACTGAAACAGCAAGACAGAGTGGGACATATCAAGCAGCCCCGGCCCATTTTTAAATGGCCAATAGCGTTTTGTTTATATCAGCCGTTCAGCTCGGTAAAGCCACGTATAATGAAGTATAGCATTCTGTGTAGAATTTAAATGGGTCTGATACGCAAAACCAGACTTCATTCACCCCAGTGGAATGCATATTTATACCGTCTGAATCGTTCCCTATTCCCTATATAGTGCACTATGTATTCACTATACAGAAAATACAAACTCTGTAAACAAGTGATCAATTTCAGTCACAGCTACAGCGTGTATTTATAATGTAGTGGGCGGGACTCTTTGGATCCTAGAGAGCATTTGATTGGATAGAAATTTGTTAGTGACTGTTTTGAATGCTTATATCTTCTAAATGCAAATTTTGTCAATGTTTTGGAGCATACTATAGATAATCTTAAGGCTAACATATTCATACAAAGAACCAGAAAAAATACATTTTGATTTAATGGGGGACTTCAACAATAATTATTTACACAGAGGCCTACTGTGAGTAATGAGGCAAAAAATGCTTTTCTTATTTAGATTTTTTGTCTTGTTTCCAGCCAAAATATCTAAAAATTCTTAAAATGCTTCGAACAAGCAAAATAATCCCCATTGGCAGATTATTTTGCTTGTTTCAAGAAAAATGCACTTAATTTTAAATAGTTTTTTTCTGAAAACAAGAAATGATTTTTTAAATCTTTTTGATGTAAACATTTTTAGATATTTTGCCTGGAAACAAGACAAAAAATCTAAGTAAGAAAAAATTCCCCTAGATGGCCGCTTAGAACATAGTCAAAGAAAAATTTAAGAAAATGAATTGATGACAAACTGCCTGTTACGGTGTCTTTTGTAAGGAGCTGTACTCCAGGGTATTTACAGCAATCATGGAGTTATATTTAATACCTTTTTAAGACTTTCCGTACATTTTAAGACCTCATCGCTACTTCAAGTTTTAACTGGTTACATAAGGCAACACTTCAACTTCCATTTACTATATATTGATTGTAAGATAGCACAACTAAACAGTCTTAGTTTGTGATAACTTTTTATCAATGCAACATAATGCAGAAGGGTGGGAATGAAGCACAGGAGAATGAATTTAGTGACTAACCCAATGTAAGGTTAATTAGAAAGAGAAACCAGAAACTAGAAGTAGACCAATAAACAAAACCATTGACAAAATTTAGTGAAGAGGGAAAATTGTCATGGAAAACATTTGTTGGTTCGCAGTTTTAACATATTGCTTAAATTTATTTTCAAGTTCTGAGGTAAATTATCTGTTGTTGCTTTCAGTATGGCTATAAATGTCACCAGAAAGATGTTGTGATATTCAAACTCACACTTTTTTACATTGAATAAAACACGTAATCAGTACCTGAGATTATAACTGTCATAGTTTGTGTTGTTGTTCCAGACAAAATATAGAAATGAAACCGTTTCTAAAATTGAAATTTCCTGTGTCGCATCTAGTTAGGACAAAATCTCCTTTTATTTTGTAGGACGTGTTATATACAGCATTGTGAGATAAAATATCACTCCAGAATTAAAATGTCCTGATAATTTACTCACCCCTAAATCATGCAAGATGTTCATGTCTTTCTTTCTTCAGTTGCAAAGAAATTAAGGTTTTTAAGAAAAACATTCCAAGATTTTTCTCCATATAGTGGACTTCAATGGGGATCAACGGGTTGAAGGTCCAAATTGTAAAGTACCTGAAGAACCGACCCAGTGTTTACAAAGCGAACGTGCAAAGAAAGTCAAACTCTCTTTACATAAAAGATGATTTTGTTGGAAGTTTTAAGTTGAGCATTGAGCAAGATGAGCATTTGTGGCTAAAAAGTATATAAATTTGTATTTTATTTTATTTTTTTTCGAAAATGTCTAATCGATTCACTAGATAAGACCCACATTTCTCGGCTGGGATCATGTAGAGCCCTTCGAAGCTGCATTGAAACTGCAATTTGGACCTTCAACCCATTGGCTCCCATTGCAGTCCACTAATTGGAAAAATATCCTGGAATGTTTTCCTCAAAAACCTTAATTTCATTTAGACTGAAGACAGAAAGACATGAACATCTTGGATGACAGGGAGGTGAGTAAATCATCAGGAAATTTTAATTCAGGAGTGAGGTAATCCTTTCATTTCACTAAAACACATGTCATCTCAGGGTCTGCTGAGACTATGAGTAAAAATGTCCTTGAATGTATTCTATATATGATCTCTCTCTGAATTGCAAATAACTAAGTACCAGGATTTTTTTTCTCCGGATATCTGTTAACAACATGATAACACTGCCCACCAACAGTTGAGCGCCATGTTGCCCCTGCTGGACACATGTGGAAATGCACTGGTGCTCCATTCACACATGAATGTTTTGGTTGGCTGACAGTGGAAAGCATTGAAAAAACAATAGAACATTAATGAGACACGTCCACCCACAGTTTCCGATTGCTGGCTCTTATTTTCTCTCTCATTCTCTTTTCCTTCTCTCAATTTCTGTGTTGCAGTTATCCGGCTGTCTGTGACTTCCTACAGAATAATAACTTGTTATCAATCATTCGAGCACACGAAGCACAAGATGCAGGGTATGTATTACCTGTCTTTGCTCTGTATTTAAATTTTTGTATATTAATATGCACCCTTTAGGAGTATTTTTAAGGATATACGTTTTTATACATAAAATGTGCACATTTTTTGTCTCTTCTAACAGGTACCGGATGTACAGGAAGAGTCAAACCACTGGCTTCCCTTCCCTTATTACCATCTTCTCCGCACCAAACTACCTTGATGTTTACAATAACAAAGGTAAGTCCTGTTTTTCCTTATGTGCGCGGAAAAATGGAGCATTGTGACGGGAACAGAGAGCTGGATGAGAGCGTGGGCAGGACCATCAGCTTGAATGACTCCATCCATGTGGTCTTATCATCCGCTGATGGAACAGGGTCAAGCTCTCAGCAGTACCATCTAGTGGAGGCTTTTAGTGAAAATTAATGTTCAGCCGCATACAAAACTGATATACTGTATATCCAGATGTATGTTCTTCCTGTTAGATCTCATTTAGCTTGGCTTTTGTTGTATTATTGTGTGTACACGCTGTTTTAGCAAAAAATTTAGACAACGATTCCACTTGAATTAGTCGATTAGGAAACAAACCCAGCGGCTCAGGAAGCCACGCTCTCTTGAGATTATTTCTCATATTATTGATTCAAGAATTTTCATAAGCTGGAGGCTCACTTTTTCTTATTATTCACTTCCTCAGCTGCCGTTCTGAAGTATGAGAACAATGTAATGAACATCCGGCAGTTTAACTGCTCCCCTCATCCCTACTGGCTGCCAAATTTCATGGATGTCTTCACCTGGTCGCTGCCATTTGTGGGAGAGAAAGGTACATCTTATATTTATTTATTTATTTATTTATTTATACAACAGGTCTTTCGGGTCGTCGAATCTGTTTGGCTGAGAGAAGTGTGATACACTCTTAAAAATAAAGGTGCTTCACAATGCCATAGAAGAACCTTTTTGTCTAAATGGTTCCATAAAGAACCTTTAACATCTAAAGAAATTTTCTATTTCATAAAATGTTCTTTGTGGCAAATAAGGTTCTTTAGATTACAAAAGGTTATGCAAGAAATGGTTTTTAAAGAACCTTTGACTAAAAGGTTCTTTGTGGAACCAAAAATGGTTCTTCCATGGCATCGCTTGAACAATCTTTTGAAGCACCTTTTTTTTTAAGAGTGTATTATAGACCCTTTTACAGCCCACGTGATCAAATAGTTGCGCGCGCATTTTGGCAACGGAAGTGGTGTTGTTCCCCACTGGCTCTAATGTGTTAGCAACTAAATTTTATCAAAACGGTGTCCCAGCATCAAAATGTCTGGTTGTTGTGTTTACGGTTGCACTAATAGATATTCCACCAAGGGGCTTAAGTTTTATAGGATTCCGACAGGATCACGGCCGTTTCAGAAGAACCGGTGGCGCCTGTGGCTGCAGGCGACTATAGGGATAGTTCACCCAAAAATGAAAATTTGATGTTTATCTGCTTACCCCCAATGCATCCAAGATGTAGGTTACTTTGTTTCCTCAGAAAAACACAAACGAAGATTTTTAACAAAAACCGGTGCAGTCTGCCAGCCTTATCATGGACATGGATGGGCACCAACCCTTTAAAAGTAAACAAAAACATGCACAGACAAATCCAAATCACACCCTGCGGCTCGTGATGATGCATTGATGTCTTAAGACACGAAACGATCGATTTTTGTGAGAAACTAAACAGTATTTATATCATTTTTTACCTTTGATACACAGCCACGTCCATCTGTCATGTGCACGAGTTTGGCATCAGTCACGTCACATGAGCACGCGCTCTGGCGTAGAATACACAAACGCCGTAAGGGGAAATCAGTGAAAAGTCCCGGATGAGTTTGCGCAAACTAATGTAATCTTTTAGCTTTAAATCGGTTTAAACAATCAGGATACGCGCAAGTAATTACCATTTTAAATAGCCGCTATACCCACAATCTCTGTGCTCTGTGTAAACAATGAGTGTCGTATACATGCGACAGATCGCTTCCGGCGTTTGCGTATTCTACGAGAGAGCGCGTGCTCGTGTGACGTGACTGATGCCAAACTCGTGCACATTACAGATGGACGTGGCTGTGTATCAAAGGTAAAAAATGATATAAATACTGTTCAGTTTCTCACAAAAACCGATCGTTTCATGTCTTAGGACATCAATGTATCATCACGAGCCGCGGGGTGTAATTTGGATTTGTCTGTGCATGTTTTTGTTTACTTTTAAAGGGTTGGTGCCCATCCATCTCCATGATAAGGCTGGCAGACTGCACCGGTTTTCGTTAAAAATCTTCGTTTGTGTTTTTCTGAGGAAACAAAGTAACCTACATCTTGGATGCATTGGGGGTAAGCAGGTAAACATCAAATTTTAATTTTTGGGTGAACTATCCCTTTAAACGTGTTGATTTCAACACACAAAACTCTGAGTCTATGTCATGGTATTTGACGTTCTGTACATGACCACAGACAATGTATTCATAAGCATCCAGTGATTCTCTCGTGTACACGCTCGGTTTCTCAACTAAATACGTATATATATATATATATATCTGGCCACTGTATATTTGGCCATCTGCTAACGTCTTCTATCCACTCCACTATAGTACACGGATCTGGTAGCCGGATACCATTTGATAAAGTCAACTTTTCCAAATAACTTTCTCTGTCTGTGTTGCTTAATCCGCTCGCGTAGCTTGACACACTGCTGATTCTCGCCATACTTCCGTTGCCAATATGCGCGCGCATACGTTGCTACGTCATCATTGTGTACAAACAGTAAAAGGGTCTATAGTGAACGAAACCGTTTCACTGTTTGTATCGCTCTACCTGCGGTATTTCTTAAAGGCCAATTCTACTATAATTGTATAAATAATACTGTTTGTCTAATGGAATGTAGTTTTAAAAGTGTTTAGGTGAGAATGTACTTGTTCGGACTAATATGTGGTTTGTTAATAAAGATAACGATTATTTGAAAATGCTTTGACGTTTTTGGAGATGTGAGCTCCACGGCCTCAATGGGCATTCAGCACTCATGAACCTGCTGAGAGCAGCCTTACCTTGGCCAGTTCTTCTTTAATTTTTTTTTTTTGCTGGCTCTGATGTCTCTATAGTGGTTAAACATGAGATATAATTCATTTTGGGTAAATCACAGGCAGTAAAACAGGCAGTCTTTGGTCTCAATAACCTATTGATTGTTCCAGGGCAAAATCTCATCACTGTCAACTGTCAAACTTATATTTGAGTCTGTGGCAGTAGTAGTAGTTCGCACAAAAGAGAGTTTTTAAAGATACTCCATTATTGTTTCTTATGTATTTACACATATGTGCAGCCAAACTGTTGTATAAAAGCAATATCACATGAGTAGCTGTGCGTTATGGCTGTATATCAGCACACTATGATTACCAACAGCCAAATCATATATATATAACTTTAAAGGTGATTTTCTCAGTATTTTGATTTTTTTGCACCCTTAGATTCTAGATTTTCAAATAGATGTATCTCGGCCAAATATTGTCCTATCCTAACAAACTATACATCAATAGAAAGCTTATTTATTGAGCTTCCATATGATGCATATATCTCAGTTTTGTAAAATTTAACCTTATGACTGGTTTTGTGGTCCAGGGTCACATATATAATTTGTAATATCTGTTAAAATCTGTAATATTTGTTAATGTTTTTTAATAGTTCTTATGCACTGCAAAAAATGTTTTTCTTCCTTAGTATATTGGTCTTGTTTTTTAGTATAAATATCTAAAAATTCTTGAATCAGGATGCATTTACTTGACAAGTAAAATAATTGTATATCTTGTTTTCTGAAAAAAACAAGCAAAATCATCTGCCAGTGGGGTAAGAAAAATAATCTTAATTCAAAGGCTAATATTATTTTTTTATTAATTTAGCTTGTTTTAGGCAAAAACCCACTAGATTTAGCCCTTTTTTTCAGAAAACAAGACATAAAATCTTAAGTCATTTTACCTGTCAAGTAAATGCATCCTGATTCAAGAAATTTTAGATATTTATACTAGACAAAAATAAAAAACAAAAGACAAAAACAAGACAAAAATACTAAGGAAGAAGATCATTTTTTACAGTGCGTTCTTCAAAGCTGCTTTTTTTATTAAAAATACTATTAGTATTAGTAAATAATATTAGTAACATTTTAAATAATGGTTTACTATTTTATTGTATTTTTAAAATTGAAATTATATCTGTGACGGCCAAATTTTCAGCAGTCATAAAATTCATAAATCATTTGAATATTTCTTATTATTATAAATGATAAACACAGCTCGGTTGCTTAAAATGTTCATGAAAAAAACATATTTTTATGAATTCTTTGATGATTAGGAAGTTCAAAAGAACAGTTTATTTGAAATAGGTGTTCTTACTGTCAGTTTTTACCATTTTAATGCAAAAGTCTTCACTTCCAGAATATTAAAATCCTGATAATTTACTCACCCCCATGTCATCCAAGATGTCTCTTTGTCATGTCTCTTTCTTCAGTCAAAAAGAAAGGTTTTTGATGAAAACATTCCAGGATTTTTCTCCTTCAATGGGAGCCAATGGGTTGAAGGTCCAAATTGCAGTTTCAATGCAGCTTCAAAGGGCTCTACATGATTCCAGCCAAGGAATCGTGGTCTTATCTAGTGTAACAATTGCTCACTTTCTAAAATAAAATAAAACATGATATATTTTTTCAGCCTGATGTATTACATAATCACATTGAAGAGGTCACACATGGCATACACTGCAAAAAATGATGTTCTTCCTTAGTATTTTTGTCTTGTTTTCTAGTATAAATATCTAAAAATTCTTGAATCAGGATGCATTTACTTGACAGGTAAAATTACTTAAGATTTTATGTGTTGTTTTCTGAAAAAATATCCACATTTTGTTAGTTTTTGCCTAAAACAAGCTTAGTTATCTGCCAATGAGGCAAGAAAAATAATCTTGTTTAGCCTTTGAATTAGGATTATTTTTGTTAGTCCATTGGCGGATAATTTTGCTTGTTTTAAGCAAAAACTAACAAAATTTAGATAAAAAACAAGATGTAAAATCTTAAGTCATTTTACCTGTCAAGTAAATGCATCCTGATTCAAGACGTTTTAGATATTTATACTAGAAAACAAGACAAAAATACTAAGAAAGAAAATCATTTTTTGAAGTAAAGCTGCTTTTTTAATTAAAAATACTACTAAATTAGTAAATAATATTAGTACAATTTTAAATAATTGTTCACTATTTTAATGTATTTCAAAATTTGTGACGTCAAAGCCAAATTTTCAGCAGCCGTACCATTCAGAAATCATTCTCATGTTTTATTATCATCAATGTTCAACACAGCTCGGTTGTTTAAAATGTTAATGAAAAATACATATTTTTATGGATTCTTTGATGATTAGAAAGTTCAAAAGAACAGTTTATTTGAAATGGGTGTTCTTACTGTCATTTTTTTTTATCATTTTAATGCAAAAATCTTTAAAGGATTAGTTCACTTCCAGAATAAAAAATTCCTGATAATTCACTAATGTTCATGTTTTCTTTCTAGAAATTAAAGAAATTAAGGTTTTTATTAAAAAACATTCCAGGATGTTTCTCCTTCAATCACAGCTAATGGGTTGAAAGTCCAAATCGTAGTTTCAATGCAGCTTCAAAGGGCTCTACATGATTTCAGCCAAGGAATCATGGTCTTATCTAGTGAAACGATCGCTCATTTTCTGAAAACAAATTATATTTTTTAAACACAAATTACATAATCATATTGGAAAGGTCACACATGGCATACACTGCAAATAATGATGTTCTTCCTTAGTATTTTTGTCTTGTTTTCTAGTATAAATATCTAAAAATTCTTGAATCAGCATGCATTTACTTGACAGGTAAAACGACTTAAGATTTTATGTCTTGTTTTCTGAAAAAAAAAGATCTAAATTTTGTTAGTTTTTGCCTAAAACGAGCAAAGCTATCTTAAACTAACAAAATTTGGATATTTTTTCAGAAAAAAATTGTAAAATCTTAAGTTAAATACATCCTGATTCTGAAGTCCACTATATAGAGAAAAATCCTGGAATGTTTTCATCAAAAACCTTAATTTCTTTTTGACTGAAAAAAGAAAGACATGAACATCTTGGATAACATGGGGTTGAGTAAATTACCAGGAAATTGAATTCAGGAGTGAAGTAACCTCTAACCCAAATCGTGACCATCTTCAATACGTTTTCCTTAAGAAAAAACAGGCGCACCAAAAAAGCTTTTGCTGACGTCCGATACTTTCAACTGAATGTTGTTTTGATTTGTTGTGACTGACCGTTGTTGTTTCGCCTGCAGTCACGGAGATGCTGGTAAATGTGTTGAGCATCTGTTCCGATGATGAGCTGATGAATGATGAAGAAGAGATCTTTGACGGTGAGACATCTTCTTAACTTGTTCGCTCCACAGTGTTCTTTGCATTGCATGTAAAAGATGAACATAATATATGAGTTCCCCAGCATGAAACATGATTATGATTTCTCGACAGAAGGGGCCTTTTCTTTCACATCAGGTACATCCTGAATTATGACTCATAGCTCTTTCAATATATTTCCTGTTAAGTAGCACTCTTGTGATACTGGGCTTGCTAGCTGCTAAAGAAAGAAGCACTGGGGAAGCTAGTCTTAAAACTGTAAAACTTACATTTTCCAAGCTACAAGGTACTTAGGAGTGCAACTAGAAGCACTAATAATTGCTCTTTAGCAGTATTTCTCTCAAAAACAATGAGGGTTCTGTGTGAATGAATATCATTTACAGTCAACACTTAGCACTTTATACAATGTGGGTAAAAAAAAGTAGCTTGTACTTGGAAAAAATACTTAGTAGTGTCGCTTCTTTGAGTTAGTTACTTCCAAAACTGCCGCCAACACAATACACATCATTTCTGTAAAAAAACCCATAAAGTTTCTGTAGGTTTTTAGCCTCTGGTCATACTCACTGAGAGTGCTTGATTTTTTCTTTCCGCCCACAGCCAATGCAGCAGCTGCTCGGAAAGAGGTGATTAGGAACAAGATCCGTGCCATTGGGAAGATGGCCAAGATGTTCTCCGTGCTCAGGTACAAATGGGGCTTCCTCCAGCTGAGTCATTCAGTCTGCGGTCAGCTGGGTCACATGCTTATGAGACGGCTCTTGCTTATCAGACCTGATAGATAGAGGAGAGGCTTCTTAAAAGCAAGATATGGCTGATATTCAGTGCAGCATAAAACTGGGATGCGAGAAACTTTTTTAAAGGTACGGAAAGTCTTTTAAAGAAAGTATTCTGGGCTCTCTATGGACATCTGTGCAAGTTAGGATTATCAGAATCAGTAAGAGACTTATTTCCTTAAATATAAGGGTAAGTCTTTTTTGCTATCCACCTTTTTTTCTGAGTAACCGATGAACGGCGCCATGATGGATTCTAACTTCCATTTGGGTTCTTTGGGTTCTGGTCTTCATAGAAATACATGTTAAAACGGGATAAAAAGGCAGACTGAATTGAATATTTTTCAGTATAACTAAATATAAAAATGTGTGCAGGTTTAATGTTATATTTTCAGTTTGGAAAATATGTAAAGTTGACTAGCTCCAGTTGAGCAAGATTTCCTTGTTCAAAAAAAGGTGGATATATGGCTATTTATACTGTTTGAGAAAACCTGTTAATAATTATTTAGATTATTAAAGGAATAATATGTTCCAAACCTGTAAGACCTTCATTCATCTTCGGTACACAAATTAAGATATTTTTGATGAAATCCGAGAGCTTTCTGACCATACATAGACAGCAATGCCACTGACACGTTCTCAGGCCTAAAAAGGTAGTAAGGACATCATTAAAATAAACATTGATTTTATAAACATAAACTTACCAACTGCAATTATTTGAATGGTAGTGTAATATCAGCGAAGTGTATTATTATTTCTGATTTTAATATGCTGTTGTTACAGAGAGGAGAGTGAGAATGTGTTGACCCTGAAGGGTCTGACCCCTACCGGCATGCTGCCTAGCGGGGTCCTTTCTGGAGGCAAGCAGACTCTACAGAGTGGTGAGCACATGATCCAGTCCTGGCTATGTTCCTCTCTTGGGTCTTGTCTCCCTATGTCTCTTCCTCCTTCTTTATATTTCCTCCTCTTCTGTCTCTGTAACGTCTGTCCCTGTCCCTTCCACCTGTCTCTCCATCTGTCTCTCTCTGTATCCTCTGACAACTCCAAGCTTTGGGGTGCTGCTCTTTTAGTTCCCCCAAAGCATGGACACATTAGTGGGTCGGTTTACCTGTTAATGGTAAACTGGGGTGAGAATGAGTTTCTGAGAGTCCTGTAGGGTGTCTAGAGCACAGGAAGCGTGGAAAGCAGGAGAAGTCTCTTGCAAAGTGCGAATGGTTGAGGGGATTGTCTGAGTCTGTGGTCCATAGTCTGGTTGGCATGCATGCGTCTCGCGGGGTTGTCCTGGCGCCCGCCGCTGCTTGTGCACACAACTGCTGCCTGTGCATTACTGCTGTTGCATGGCTTGTTCAGGTATAACACACTCCCCTCCTCTCCCTCCAGCAACCATCGAAGCCATTGAAGCCATCGAGACGGAAGAAGACGGAGAAGGTAAATCCAGGACATGTATCTGGGCATAATCCAACATAGGACGGTAGATGTGTTTTGGAAAGTGGTTTGTTTCTTGTTCAACATGGGATGTACCATGTGGGACATTTCAAAACACATGTATCGTCATATTCTGGATTTTCCACCAGGGTCACCACATTCTGAAGTTGACTGCTTTAACCAACTAACACACTACTTTAGAGAAAACCAACGAGATCAGAAAGCCACCAATCACTACAGAGGGGCACTGCACATGTCTGGGAAGAGTTTTCAAGTAAATAGTTCAAGTTATCTGACATAGTCTGGATTGCTTACTAGTGAACACTGTGGCTGTGTCTAAAACCAACGCTATCTTATGAACAATTCATATGTATTTTACAAGGTGGTTAATTCGTACGAATTGGTATGACCTCACTTTTTTTTTGTATGCTTGGCCTAGACCCCAGTGATGGGGTTGGGAAATATGTATGATTTAGCAAAATACAAATTCATACAAATTAACCACCTTATAAAATATGCATGCATTGCCAGGAGATCCAGAGTTGTCCAAAGCACAAGGCAGGAAGTGATTTTAGGCACTAAACATCACATCAAATGATCAAATAACCAAATTTAAGTGAGCTTTAGAGGCAACCTAGCAAATATTTAATGCTAGTTCTGAGTTTTACTTAATATTATAATTTAGCAAGGATTCATTAAAAACAGTAAAAACATTTATAATGTTGCAAAATATTTCAATTAAAAATGCTTTCCATTTATTAAAATCAGCATATTAGAATGATTTCTAAAGGATCATGTGATGACTTAAGACTGAAGAAATGATGCTGAAAATTCAGCTTTCCATCACAAGAATAAATTACTTTTTAAAATATATTAAAATAGAAAACAGTTGTTTTAAATTGCAATACTATTTCACAATATTACTGTTTTTACTGCATTTTTAAATCAAATAAATAGTCTTGGTTAGTATAATTCTTTCTAAAACATTCAAATATCTTACAGATTCCAAACATTTGTATGGTAGTGTATATTTACATGAATGATTTTGCGTTTCCAATTTTAAATGTGTAATATTTACATTTATTATTTATTTACACTACCAGTCAAACGTTTTTGAACAGTAAGATTTTGCACCAAGCCTGCATTTATTTGATCCAATGTACAGCAAAAACAAGTACAATTTTGAAATATTTTTACTATTTAAAATAACTGTTTTCTATTTGAATATATTTCAAAATGTAATTTATTTCTGTGATTTCAAAGCTGAATTTTTAGCATCATTACTCCAGTCACACGATCCTTCAGAAATCATTATATTCTGATTTGCTGCTCAAAAAAACATTTATTATTTTTATCTTGAAAACAGCTGAGTAGATTTTTTTCAGATTTCTTTTATCAGAAGAACAGCATTTATCTGAAATAGAATTTTTCTGTAATATTATAAATGTCTTTATCATCACTTTTTATCAATTTAAAGCATCCTTAAAAAAAATAAAAATATTCGTATCTAAAAAAAAAAAAAATTATACTGACTCCAAGCTTTTGGATAGGTATAGTGTATAACGTTACAAAAACGTTTTATTTCAGATAAATGCTGATCTTTGGATATTTCTATTCATCAAAGAATCCTAAAAAAAATGTACTAAACTTCTTTAAATATCAGCAAATCAGCATATTAGAATCATGTTGAATCACATCGAAGGATACACCTACTGTATGCTGGCTTCAGAAACCGCCCCAATCTTAGTATCTACAGATTCAATTTGCCTTGATCCCTTCCTAGCTCCTGCTAATCCAATGTTTTTTAGGTTGCAGACACAGCCATTATGTAACTAAGGCATCACAAGATGCTCTTTGTACAAAAAAATTATTTGAGTCAGAAGTTTTAAGGTTTATTTGATCAGCAACAGTAATTTAATCAGATATTTGCCGTGCCCTTTTGTGGTGGTGACATTAAGGGAACATGCCTTTAATTACTTGCATGATGGTTTGAGGTAGCATCTAAACTGGAGGCATGATTTTTGGGTATGGTCTGTCGGGCGCTGCTTTTTTCCTCTGGCCCTCATGGTTCTAGCGTGGGCATAGCATGTGATTAACCCCAATCAGGAACTCTCAGCCAACCAGAGTGTGTTCCTCTTCTACAACCTCTCGCTTTCTGAGACCAGCTCACCTCAGTGATACACACATGGATGGACTCAAGGGGTTTGGACACTGGTTTCTATTTCTTCTAGGCCTATATATAAACAAAAAAGCAATAAAATAGTTAAAATAGCAGGTAGGGTGGGGTGATCTCAATATATTCAGTCTTTCGACTGTTTATCTTGATAGTTATGCAGTATGTTTGCTCTGAAGTAACTTAAAGTTTTTCATTTCAGCAGAACTTGTGAGGTTGGTGTATTTTAAAATTCAGTTTGAGGTTCATTGGTTGCTCCCACAAATACACTCTTAAAAATGCTGGGTTAAATATAGATAAACCCAGCGATTGGGTTGTTTTGATCCAGCTACATTACTCAACTATTGTTTAAAAATTACAGTATGTATTGCTTAAAATGAACCCAAAATAGGTAGGAAATGAACATTTTGAATAAATAATAATTAAATAATAAACATTTTTTTTTAATTGCTTATTAATAGATGTTCACCTTCTGATTACTGCTAAAGCCTCTAGTAATTTTGTGTCTGATTTTGAATTTACAACATATTTTGGTTAAACATTTAACCCAACCGCTGTGTCAAAACAACCCAGTCGCTGGGTTTGTCTATATTTTACCCAGTGTGTTTTTAATCTAGCATTTTTTTCAGAGTGTAATATAAATTAAGAGGAATCAATGGCATTTTCCAACTAAATAAAAAGTTGGAAAATGGATTAGGAAATGCAGCTGACCAATGAATTAAGTAATTTATTAATGCTTTATTTATTGTTACACTTAACTGTTTATACATCTGAATTAAACATTCTTAAATGTCTATTTATTTGTCAGTTTGATAAGTCGTTAAGTCATTTATCAGTTAACATTTTATTAATTAATCAAATGATAATTAATTCCTTAATTATATGTTATTTTGTTATTATTTTTAAATAATTTGATCAAAAAACAATAAAAAAGAGTAAAATTGTAAAATTATTACGATTTAAAATAGCTGTTAAATAGCTGTAATTTATTCCTGTGATGGAAAAACAATATTTTCAGCAGCCCTATAATATTAGTCAAAAGTTTTTGATCAGTAAGATTTATAATATTTTTTATATTTTTAAGTCTCTTCTGCTCACTCTTCTGCATTTATTTGATGACATTTTGAAATATTTTTACTATAAAAAATAATGTTTTCTATTTGAATATATTTTAAAATGTAATATTAAAATATATTCAATATATATATTTTAAAATGTAATTTATTCCTGTGATTTCAAAGCTGAATTTTAGCATCATTACTCCAGTCTCATAATCCTTCAGAAATCATTCTAATATTCTGATTTGCTGCTTAAAAAAACATTTATTATTATTATTATGTTGAAAAACAGCTGAGCATAATTTTTTCAGGTTTCTTTGATGAATAGAAAGTTCAGAAGAACAGGATTTATCTGAAATAGAAATCTTTTGTAACATTGTAAATGTCTTTATCATCACTTTTGATCAATTTCCAGCATCCTTGCTAAATAAAAGTATTAATTTCTATAATCTCTCCCCCACACTGACTCCAAGCTTTTGAATGATATGGTGTATAATGTTGCAAAAGCTTTTTATTAGAGATAAATGCTGATCTTCATCAAAAAAAATGTACTCAAATGTTTTAAATATTGATAATATTAATAGTAAATGTTTTTTGAACAGCAAATGAGCATATTAGAATGATTTCTAATATTATGAGGATCATGTGACACTCAAGACTGGAGTAATGATGCTGAAAATGTAGCTTTGATCCCAGGAATAAATTACATTTTAAAATATATTCAAATAGAAAACAGTTATTTTAAATAGTACAAATATTTAAAAATATATATATACAGTTTTTGCTGTACTTTGGATCAAATAAATGCAGGCTTGTTGAGCAGAAAAGACTTTAAAAAACATTAAAATGTAACTGTTCAAAAACTTCTGACTGGTAAATAAAGAGAAATAAAGAGTCTATTTGTTCATTGTGGGCTTCTCCCGTCTCTCCGCAGCCATCCGTGGCTTCTCTCCCCAGCACAAGATCAGCAGCTTCGAGGAGGCTAAAGGTCTGGACCGCATCAACGAGCGCATGCCGCCCCGCAAGGACGGAGTCAACCACGTGGGCCACTCCATGGGCAAGATGAACATGTCTGAGACCAACGGCACCGACGACAACAGTAACATCCAGTGATGAAGCGGCTGCCCACTCACCTGCACCTGAGTCCATGCCACCGCCACGACGCATGGCAGGACAACGCCAAACCCGTGATTTAAGGCCTCCTGCTTCCAACCAACACCCAACGACATCACCTTCACATCCCTCCCTGCTCCAATGTCCAATTCGAGAACCAAACTATCTTAAATGTGTCACTGAAAAGAGGCAGACTGTTTTCTTGCCGCTCGCAAATTTTCGAAGCGGATACCTTGCCGACGGCAAGTTTCTGCCTTTTTTGGGAGTGTCGAAAGGAGGGGTGGGGGGTGATTTGCCTGAAGGGCTGAAAGTGTCTTTATCAGAGAGAGGGCGGTGTCAGTTCCTTTCCGACTCCACCCACATGCCAAGTGGGCGGGGTTTAGGAACTCTGTCTTAAGCCTGATTCATCCGATTCGTCGGTTCCATGCACACCTTTTTCCTCTTTTGATTCCGAGTTTTTCTTCATGATCCCATCTCATTACGAAATGATCTCACTGTTGACGACGTTTTGCTACTAGTATTAATAAATATACAAATTTGAAATGACAAAAAAACGAAAAATGTTTGTAAGAAAGGACATTTAACGACAAATCCTGTACATTTTATTACTTACGATGCAATCTTACCTGGGGGGTTTTATTTCTTGATTTGGTTTTTGGTAAGATGCCATGAAGCAGTAGAGGAGAAGAGCGGTGCTGCTTGTCCGCCGTAGACTCGATCAAAGCAACCGTTCGGACAGAGGAAACCGCAGTTGGAGCTCGAGCTCGACCTTTGGCGCCACCTTCCTGATTGTTTCTCACTTGCCTGTATCTCAAGAGAGAGAATGCACATAGTACATTTCGCAAGTCAAATAAATATTATATATATATAAATATATATAAATATATTTAAATATATGATTATTAACGGTCGAGGACAATGATTTTTAACAGCATCTATGGTACTGAACGCATCAGTGCATGCAATTAAGTTCCTTATTGATATGTGAAATTATAATTGTGATGTGTTTCAATATAGTAGACTTGAATTATTTCCCTTCAAATTATATTTGTAAAGGTCTAGTTTGTTTTTATATCTCTATAAATAGGTATGATTTTGTAATCTTTGATTTCATTTCTTTTCTTTTTCTTTCTTTTTTTTTCCATCGATATCATTTTATTATGGTTGATTTTATTTTTGTATAGTTTCGCTGTACAGGCACTGACGCTCTTTCCGAGGTGTTTTTTCGTCATCTTTCGTTCTTTCTTTCTGTTTCGTTCTCTCTGTTCAGTTGGTGTACAGAAGTTGTTCAGTAGTGTGAATGAACATATTACTCAGTGAAAAGCAACATTCAGGCTGCCAAAGCATGATCGCATGGTTTATTCAAATGTAAACTAATTGGACACGAGGAAAATTCAGTGTCTCACTTTGACGAGGAAAACTATATTATCATTATGATTCTTGATGATCTTCTTATTATTCTTACAATTAAGCTTACGGTTCTTTCATTTACACTGTTTTCTGATCCTTGTTTGGTCCAGACGTGGTTTATTTCAAAGAAGGAATTTTATGGATTTGTGACTATTTTTCTTGTAATTTTCTCTGGAACTAAGTTTTCGCATTTGACTTCCTAAATGAAAACACATATTGTAAGCATGCCCTATGGGACAAATCACTTTTTTTACTCTTGAATAAAATATGCATGAACTAATAATGTCTTTCTCCTTTTAATGATGGACTGAAATCATTGGTATAAAGGGATAGTTCACCCAAAAATGAAAATTTGATGTTTATCTGCTTACCCCCAGGGCATCCAAGATGTAGGTTATTGTTTCCTCAGTAGAACACAAACAAAGATTTTTAACTCAAACTGTTGCAGTCTGTCAGTCATATAATGGCAGTCAATGGGCTCCATAGCTTTAACATTCAAAAAAAGACATACACAGACAAAACCAAATTGAGGTCTTAAGACACCAAACAATCGGCCTCTGCAAGAAACTGAACAGTATTTACAGTCAAGCCTGAAATTATTCATACCCATGGCAAATTCTGACTTAAAGTTACTTATATTCAACCAGTTTTTTTTTTATTATTAGAAATGACACAGACGTCTCCCAGAAGATAATAAGACGATGTACAAGAGGCATCATTGTGAAAAAAAATATTACTTATCTTTTATTTACATTTGAACAAAAAGTGGCATGTCCAAAATCATTCATACCCTTCTCAATAATCAATAGAAAAGCCTTTATTGGCTATTACAGCAATCAAACGCTTAATTGCTGACCAGCTTTTTTGCATGTCTCCACTGGTATTTTTGCCCATTCATCTTTAGCGATGAGCTCCAACTCTTTCAGGTTGGAGGGTCTCCTTGCCATCACCCTGATCTTTAGCTCCCTCCACAGATTCTCAATTGGATTTAAGTCAGGACTCTGGCTGGGCCACTGCAAAACATTAATGTTTTTGTCTGCTAACCATTTCTTAACCACTTTTGCTGTGTGTTTTGGGTCGTTGTTGTGCTGAAATGTCCACTGGTTTCTCTGCAGACTGCCTGATGTTGTTGTTGAGAATTTTGATGTATTGCTCCTTTTTCATGGTGCCATTTTCTGTGATTAGGTTCCCTGGTCCACCGGCTGAAAACACCCCCAAAACATTAGGTTCCCACCACCATGTTTGACAGTGGGGATGGTGTTCTTAGGGTTGAAGGCTTCTCCTTTTTATGCCAAATGAAGGCTACATCATTGTGGCCAAACAATTCAATTTTTGTTTCATCTGACCATAAAACAGACGACCAGAAGTCTTCGTCTTTGTCCAGATGAGCATTTGCAACAGCCAAGTGGGCTTTTGTGTGCCTTATCGCAGAAGTGGTGTCCTCTTTGGTCTACGTCCGTGGAACCCAGCGGTGTGCAGTGTCCGTTGGACTGTCTGCCTTGAGACGTTGCCACCAGCAGAGCCCAGATTCATCAGGATGGCCTTGGTGGTGATCCGTGGATTCTTTTTTACCTCTCTCACTATCCTCCTGGCCAGCACAGGTGTCACTTTTGGCTTCCGTCCACATCCTCGGAGATTTTTCACAGTGCGGAATGTCTTGTATTTTTTATTAATACTTTGCACTGTATCTAACATTTAGATATGGTCTTCTAGCCCTTTCCTGACTTGTGAGCAGCCACAATGCGCAGCCACAGGTCCTCAGTGAGCTCCTTTGTCTTAGCCATGACTGTCCACAAACCAACAGCAGAGAGCTTCTGTTTTTCACCTGTTGAGTTGATTAAAACAGCTGTCCCCAATGAATCAGGGTAATTAGGATGCTTAAGAACAGCTTGGACTATTTGGAATGGTACAGAACTTTGGATTTTCCCATAGACTGTGACAGTTTGCAAAGGGTATGAATAATTTTGGACATGCCACTTTTTGTTCAAATGTAAACAAAAGCTGAGAAATATTTTTTTTCCACAATGATGCCTCTTGTACATCATCTTTTTATCTTTTGGGAGAAGCCTGTGTCATTTCCGGTCAAAAAAAACTTACTGGTTGAATAAAAGTAACTTTAAGTCAGAATTTGCCAGGGGTATGAATAATTTCGGGCTTGACTGTATATAATTTTTTACTTCTGATCCACTGCAATGTCCAACTGTCCTAAACACATTCACAACAGCCGGTGTGTGATACGTCTAAGTGCATAGTATACATAGTATGCATATTAGACGCATACACGGACGCGATTCAATTAAAAACTAAAAACTCACCCGGGAGTGTTGACTTTTCACTGACTCCCAACTTTTGAGCCTGATCAACTGAAATTATGGTTGCTTGCTCTTCATCACGCATCGGTTTCTGGCACAGACCGATTGTTTGGTGTCTTAAGACCTCAATGTATCGTCACGAGCCACAGGGTTTAATTTGGTTTTGTCTGTGTATGTTTTTTAGACTCTTAAAGCCATTGAGCCCGTTGACTGCCATTATATGGCTGACAGACTGCAATGGTTTGAGTTAAAAATCTTTGTTTGTATCCTACTGAAGAAACAAAGTCATCTACATCTTGGATGCCCAGAGGGTAAGCAGATAAACATCAAAGTTTTCATTTTTGGGTGAACTATCCCTAAAAAAGTGTTTATTTTTCTCTTACAAGAATAGCATAGCATAATCAAGTATGAAAAATGTCATTTTAATGTAACATTAATGTCAAAGACCACAGTTTGTATGAAGCTTTTTAAAGTTTCAAAGCCTCAGTCAGTGAGGGCTTTTTTCCATGAGGGCATTCCACCTGTTTCCTGCTATTCTTCCACAGGAAGCTAAAGGGGCCGTAGCCACTTCTCCCTCAAACCAGAGCTCGGCGCCCACTGACACACACCCAAACACACGCTTCTCAGCAGGACTTCATAATACTATGTGCACTCCCTCGTGTGTTACTATTATATCCAACAGGAAACAGATTTGGACAGACCGGTTAGTACTTCAACCAAATTCACTCGCACAAGAGCATTTTTCTCTTTGTTTTTCATTTTTTAGACATATTTAATTACCATAATTATATTCTGATATCTGGGATACATACGATCAGTCCTGTGTAGGTGGACGAGAGTAAAACCCATTTGGATTGAGACATGGAGCAGCTCTTTTTTCTTCTCATTCCCCTGTTTGCATCTTCATCCATAATCTTAGCAGGTAAGTCAATCAGAAGCCAGTTCTATATATATATATAGAAAGAAAGGGAAAAGGGGAAAAAGGTAAAACCGTAAATAAGGGGGGAATTATTCTAACAATGTTTTCTGGCTTAGTCACTGACAATGAATGGTGGCCCCAAAAGTATTTAAACACTTAAGGCTGCCTTTAGTGTCCAAATACTTTTTGTGGCTATTTTCTAAAAACAGCATATCTTTTTATTTATGTTCTCTATGCAACTTGCAAAGGAAATGACACAAGTACACCAACTACGGTACTTCTAAACACAACTGTTACGTCTCAATGGTCTGTTGATTCAAAAACAGGTGAGTGTTTCTCAAATCTACACAAGATTTTCCTATTTTAAAGATGTCTTGAACATATTCTGAACAATTGGAATCATAATTTTATCATTGTTTGGATAATAGTTATAGGCAAATGTCCAATCACATTACCTATTAAGTGAAAGTAGTGATGGTGTCATTTAACTTCAGAAATTAGACACAAACCATGTGATGAAAAAGTTAATCGTAATGTAAATACATCCGTCTTGTTTTATTTAGAAGTACAAACAGAAAAAACAGTGACTTCTACTTCTTCATCTAAATATGTGGATGTCATGACCAGCCAAACCACAAAAACTGTAAGCACAACCACCGCTCCTGTAACTTCTAGCCTTGCAGGTAAGGCACAAATATAACTTAAGTTGATAAAAATATACTTTATAGAAAATATACAGTAATGTTATCTGTACCTCTGTTTGTCTAGGCAGTACTGTTGGATCAGGCTTCTCTTCACAAAGCACATCAGGTAGTAATTATTACCTGCTGGTAAAAGAATAGTTCACCCAAAAAAGATGTACTCACCCTCAGGCCATCCAAGATGTAAATGTAGATGATTTTTTTAATAATCAGAACAGATTTGGAGAAATTTAGAATTACATCACTTGCTCACCAATGGATCATCTGAAGTGAATGGGTCCAAACAGCTCATAAAACATCACAATAATCCGAAAGTAATCAATTTGAAGTGAAAAGCGGTGTTTTAAATCATTTAGCTAAAATATGAGTCCTCTATCCATAATATTGCTTTGTCTTGTCTGAATCAGATGACAAATATGGCCAATCTAGCACCATTTAGAAGTGAAAACAGTCCAAAACAGTTCTAAACAAATATGCTGGTGGATTTCGGGTTGGTGGGAATTGTCTTTTTCGCTGGAAGGAGCGTTATTATGAATTACAGACTAGCATTTTGGCCAGAAGTGATGGTTTAAAGTTTATACGCCTTAATGATGGATTTGTTTCTTACAAACATGTCGCTTTTTGCTTTACAAGGTGTTAATTTATGGACTGGGGTTGTGTGGATTACTTGTGGATTATTGTGATGTTTTTAATCAGCTGTTTGGACTCTCATTCTGACGGCACCCATTCACTGCAAAGGATCCATTGGTGAGTAAGTGATGTAACACTATTCTCCAAATCTTGTCTTCTCTGAAAACGCATGTACATCTTGGATGGCCTGAGGGTGAGTAAATTTTATTTTTTGGGTTCATTATTATTTTTTCAATTGTAAGTTGATGGTTTATCATGTCTACAAAATGAAATTCCTTCTGAGAAATGTGAGGGGAACACAAAAGATGTTATAAAAGTTATAAAATTGTGTATTACAGGGCAGTCTATAATCACCAGCTCCACGTTAGCAACACCAAAATCCTTCAATGACACAACTCTAAATTCCTCCTCATCCCCAGCAGCCAATATAACAGGTTTTACCTCCTTTTTCTAGTTTCCTATTTGCTAAAATGTATCCCTGGGCCACAAAACCAGTCTTAAGTTGCACAGGTATATTTGTAGCAATAGCCAAAAATACACTGTGTGGGTCAAAACGATCAATTTTTCTTTTAAGCCAAAAATCATTAGGATATTAATTAAAGATCATTTTCTCAATAATTTGATTTTTAGATTGTTGAATCTTCAGGTGATGTATAAATCTCAATTTCCAAAAATTGACCCTCATGACTGGTTTTGTGGTCCTGGGAACAGTAAGTATCATTATTAGTGTAAATAGACAAGATATAGTTTATTAGAGAACTAACATAGTTGAGTTTTAGGGATCAAAATCAATGGAAGTGGATGACAGTAATTAAACTTGTACCTCTATTTTTCCAGGTAGTACTGATGGACCTGGCCTCACTTCAGATAACACACCAGGTAGTAATTATTAAATGAAATATAATAAAAATTTGTAGTAATGTACTCACCCTCAGTCCATCCAAGATGTAGATAAGTTTGTATGTATCTGAAATGTATGAAAAAATTACATTTGAAAAACATTGTATTGTATGTTAAAGAATTGGTCATGCTGAGCAATACAGTCAAGCATTTATTTTTCAAGACTACATTAAAACACTATTTCACGTGTCTGCTCCATGTGCAGTGGGGGTTTCTGTACTTCCAAACATTTCAACAACAGTTAATTCAAACATCAGCATCTCAGAGGTGACCGTAACACCTTCACAGGCACCAGACAGCGGTCTCACTCTGCTCGCCTTCAGTAGGTTTTATACTTATGTAATCTGATGATACACATTATTTCTGGTGCTAAAATATTTCCTGTCTGCAATTCTAGGTGTGATGAGTCTTATACTCATTTTAATTGTTGTGATGGTGGTCTTGGTGACTGCTATCAATCTCAGGGGACGGTGTAGAAATACTAAACAGCACGAAGGTGGGTTTCTCTTTCTGAATTTCAAGGTTAATTTTTAAAGCAGACATGGCTACAAGTGTGCAATATAATTAATCTTTTTTTTATATAGGTATTAAAAGCTGTGATTCTGTGTTGTCTGACAGGTGAGGACTTATTTAAAATTTATAAATTCATGTGACTGTGAATGTGTGGTTATATAATATTAGATAAGAAGAATAATGAAATATGAAAATTAAAGCATGTACAGTTGAAGTCAAGGTTACATACACTTTGCGGAATCTGCAGAAAATGTTAATTATTTTACCAAAATAAGAGGGATCATACAAAATCTTTTATTTGGTACTGACCTAAATAAAATATTTAACATAAAAGATGTTTACATATAGTCCACTAGAGAAAATAATAGTTGAATTTATAAAAATGACCACGTTCAAAAGTTTACATACACTTGATTCTTAATACTGTGTTGTAACCTGAATGATCCCTGTTTGTCCTAAATAGTTAAACTCATATGCAACTATTACAGAAGGTTCAAATGCTCACTGATGCTCCAGAAAGGAAACATGATGCATTAAGTGCGTGGGGATGAAAACAGAATCGGAGTAAACGTAAATTATTTTGTCTTCTGGGAAACATGTAAGTATCTTCTGTAGCTTCTTAAGGCAGTACTAAATGAAAAAAATATGATATTTAGGCAAAATAAGAAAAATGTACACACACATTCTGTTCAAAAGTTTACACCCCTGACTCTTAATGCATCTTTTTTTCCTTCTGAAGCATTAGTGAGTGTTTAAACCTTCTGTAATAGTTCCATATGAGTCCCTCAATTGTCCTCAGTGTGAAAAGATGGATCTCAAAATCATACAGTCATTGTTGGAAAGGGTTCAAATACAAAAAAATGCTGAAAAACCAAAGAATTTGTGGAAGCTGAACGACTTTTCTGAAAGTTTAACTGTTCAGGAAAAAAAAAAACAGTTGTGGATCATTCAGGTAACAACACAGTATTAAGAATCAAGTGTATGTAAACTTTTAAACCAGGTCATTTTTATAAATTCAACTATTATTTTCTCATGTGGACTATATGTAAATGTCTTTTTAAATAAACAATACCATGCATTTAGTATGATCCCTTTTATTTTAGTAAAATAATTAACATTTAGCAGATTCTGCAAGGTAAATGTAAACGTTTGCCTTCAACTGTATCAATATAGCCTACAGTAATAATGGGACATTAAATAAGAAAACCCAACACATTAAATGTATTTACTAAAATATTATATAATATTATATATTATGTTTAAATAACAGGTCTGTTGAAAATTAACTTAAGATTAATTTTTCTCAATTTTTGATCAAGCAACATAACCAGCAACTCTGAGAAAGAGAGCATTACTCTTGTCTCTGTGAGGACAATAAACACAGAAAACAGTAAGTGCATGCCTTCCTTAGTGTTTTTGTGATTGATACTGAAAGAATAGCATCCTATTTTACATTATTCTAATATATGGTAAATGTAAATGTCCTGTTGTAAGACTTCACCTCTCTTCTATGCAGATACAGATTCTCCCCAGATGTCTTCGGTTCGCAGCACTATAGTGGACAATGAAGACCAAGAATTTACCAGAGACCTGCTGGGCTTTAAAGACGGACTGTGATCTCATTCAGTTCATAGTGCATGGAATTGGAGGCTGCATACTCTATTTATAATGTTAAATGAATGTGAATTAATGTGCCTCTAGCTGATGGTCAGTGTATAAATCACACATCATGCTTATGACATATATTGCATATACAATGATCCCTGTGTCAGACATGCTCTCATATATTAAATGACACATCATTCATCAATAAATAAAATGTCCCTTTTGTGTTAATCGTCTTTTTCAGATTAAAAAAACTGCATTCATGTGTAAAGTCTTGTGTTTGTAAATTGAAATACAGTATGTAAGGTTTCGAGTTAAAAATACAATTACGCATATGGGATTTTTGTTCTGACCTTCTGTACTTACCTGCTCCTACTTACCTGAGGTTAATACTCACATTAACACACTCCTGAAGGTGAACCAGATTATTATCAAGATTATCATATTGTTTTCCTGATAAAACAACACATTTTGTGTTTTTTTTTTTCACAAACATTGTGTTTTAATGTGGCACAAAGGTGTAATATATTTTTGAAGGAATCACACCAGTGACAGGAAACACTGGGGCCATGAGAGGATCTTCTCATGCAGTCGAGACAGAAACCTCTAAGGCCAGCACAGCTTTAGCAGGGACCTCTGGGACCAGGGAGGTTCAGCGAGATGCTCTGGGACTGGAGCATCTTTAGATATCAGCTCTGGCTGAAGTTATTACAGGAAACACTGAGGTGGCCTTGGTTGGAGGTTTTTTGGCCGTGACTTGAATCTCAACACCATCATGAGAGGAACATTTTTGACACCCACAATGGGAAGCTTTCAGACTGTAGCTGTTGTGACACAGAGCTCTGAAACCATTGCCAGTTCTTGGCTTGCAGCAGCAGGAACCTTTAGGCCTGGACAAGAAGCTTTGGGACCAGGGCAGCTCTCAAAAGGGACCATGTCAGGTAACCTCTATGGGGCCTTTGATTTGGTTGTCTCTGACATCTGCAGGTTCTGGAGCAGCTGCGTCAGGAACCTTTATGAAGGCCTTAAGTGATTTTTGGAGCGGCCCTGACAGGATTTCTAGGCCCAAGGTGGCTGTGACAGTGAGCTCTGTTGCCAGTGCAGGTGGCAGGGACCTCTAGTGTGGAAGTGCCAGGAGCTTGTGGGACAGGCTTGACAGGGAGCTCTGAGAAGCTCTAGGTGACTCCGTTTTTAGAAATATGATTGGATGGTGTAATACTTAACTAACTAAACTAAACTAAGCTAACTATGTACAACACACATCCCTAGGCGAGTAGTCTCGCAAGACGCTAGAACTACTCGCCTCAAGCCAAGGCGCCAGACGCAACCAAGGCTTGCCAGCCCCGCAAGACGCTAAGACTGGAGGGATGGATAAGCTAACTTAACTAAAACTAAACTAACTATTTACACTATGTACACATCCCTAGGCGAGCAGTTCCGCAAGACGCTAGAACTACTGCCTCAAGCCATGGCGCAAGACGCAACCATGACTTGCCAGCCCCGCAAGACGCAAAGGCTGGAGGGATGGAGGGGTCACCCATGTCAGCCCGCAAGACGCAAGGCTGACCCTGTCCTCCATGACTTACAGGGGGACCTGAAACACAATTACAAATTGTACATTTGCAAACTGGACAAACTGGACAAACATATTTCATAAAATATAGCTTGTTACTATGCAGTATATGAGGACTGACTATATGAGTTGCCACAGGTATTGAAAGGTAACACAAGAAAGCTGATGTTCATATTCAGATAATCAGACTTAACCACCAAAAAGCAAAAAAATAAACAAACCCTATATCTTCAACATCATTTTAGCTTGTCTTTGCTCTGTACCTTAAACCAGTCATGGATGAGCAACTCCTCAAGATGAATCCTCCGCTCTGGGTCGCTCTTCAGACAACCTCTGATGAAGCAGCAGCATTCTGTGCAGGAAGATGGAGAGATGTCTGATTATTACCTTAAACTTTACACTTACTTTCAAAGCTGTAAACCTAACCCTATGTCCATAAGGACATTTTTTATAAAGACATATTGTCTAATTAAAAATTGTAGAAATAAAGATCTCACCATCAGAGAAGTGTAGCTGGGACCAGGTATCATTGTCCATCTCAATGATATGGGTGCTCCTAGGGAAAAGGCTGGTGATCATTCGGAAGAGGAGGACACCCAATGACCACACTGTCGCCTGTTTCCCATTGTACTCGCCCCTCTGAAAAAATTCAGGTGGGCAGTACTTTGCTGTCCCTGGAGGAAAAATTGTCACTTGTCTAAGTCTGCATTTAATAATAGTCAATAAAAATAATATTATGACTAGCTTTTCTTCTGAGAATGCTGTTAGTTAATTAACACATGGTCTGACTAAGATATGGATATATATGATAAGTCCCATAATACATGTTTGAAGATTAATACATACCACTGTAGGATTTGTACAGTGTGCTCTTCAGGAGGTCCCCACAGCCGAAATCAATCAGCTTCACCTCCAGGGTCTCTATGTTGACCAGGAGGTTCGGCATCTTGATATCGCGATGGAGGACCCCCCGAGAGCAGCACACGACGGCAGCATTGATGATCTGCTGCATAAAATGACGGGCCATCCCCTCAGAGAAGAGGCCGTCATAATGCAGCCAGAAATCCTGCATGTCCATGCAGGGTGAGGGCCGCTCCAGGACCATGAAGTACTGGTCAGGATGGTCCTGCCAGTCCAGTATCTCTATAATGTTCTGACAGCTCGGGCCTTGATTGGCCAGAACTGTCAGGGCCACCTCTAGAGGTACTGGTCTGGGATGGTCAGGCTAGAAGCAAGAAAATATTGAAACATTGATTATTTGTACGCTGTGATTCGCATTAATCCAAAATGTTATAAACTGCAAACAATGGCTGAGAGATGACACAGAGAGCACAGTCTACTTACAAGTCTGAGGTACGGCTCGTTCTTCGTCTTTGCTGTGATTTTGACAGCCACCAGAAGACCGTCCTCACAGCGGGTCCCTTCATAGACGGAGCCGTACGATCCTTCCCCCATCTTTTTGCCGATGGCATATTTCCAGCAAATGTGTTCTATTGAAACATAATTATAGCTATTTTTTATTATCTAATAAAAAAATGTCCTGCAGTGTGGCATGCCATGCTTACTCTAAAACTATTTTAACATGTTTGTAATTCTCATCATATCACTATACTTGCACTTTCTTTTGTACACATCCACCTAAGATAATATATTATCAGAATAGCATGTGTGTGAGAGTTATATTTTGGATTATAACAGTAAACTCACCCTCAATCCTCTCGATCTTCTCACAGTCCAGCTGTCTCAGCAGATGGGAATCAGTCTCACCTGCTGACAGACTGGCTGGACCGTCCTTATCTTGAGGATGATCATCCACTATTTGCTGGTCCCCGACAGCGGCATGGACCTCAGGATCACTGGTAGGAGGCTCCTGATGATCGTCCTCCTCTACAGTACAGACAACGTCCTGCAGAGAAATTTGATCTAAAGAGAGAGATATCAACCAAATGCTTGTTTTAATTAGCAGTATCAAAAAAAATATGACATACCCATATTCATGCAAATACATTTTCATCTACAGGAACATTTGACTACTTGCATTTTTTAAATATTCAGTATTTTCAAAATACTACTTTCTATATTAAAACTTTTATCACATTACTTGATCTGCGTTTTTATAATATGTCATTGTGATTTTCACACTGATTAAGAGACTTCCTGATGTTCAGAGCTTGTTATTTACCATCAGTACACCTCGATGGGGCCTCATCAGTGTCCTGGTCCACCTCACCCTGCTCCACCTGCTCATCCTGAGCCCTGGTGGATTTGGGACGAGACAGGCAAGAGAAGAAAGAGGTAAACCTCCGAAACCTCTTTCTCTTCCTCTTCTTCTTGGCCTTGTCTGTCCCTCTCTCCTGGCCGTCTCCCTCACCGGCACACTCAGGCGTCTCGCCGAAACGAGGATGGACCTCCGCCTTGTGGTCGGTGGGTGTAAGTGAAGCGCCGGGATTGACCGCGGGCACACACTCACCACCCTCCAGGTTCACTCTACGACAATGTCGCTGTCCCATAATAAACAAAATACAACGCTATCAACAACTGAATACTAAAAGTAAACACTGTTGACAACACTCCTAACTCGCTACAAAGTGAGCAAATGAGTTTCGCGCTTTATATAGTCCCGCGCAACGTTCTAAAACTCTATGATATCATAAGGGCTAATAGGAGAATTCCATAGTCTCTGTGTGGCTCCAAACATTTATTTATTTATTTAACCCAGTTTATTTATTTATTTATTTAAATTGTAATATTAATTAATTATTGTGGTTCCAAATGTAAATTCAATAATAATAATAATAATAATAATTAATAAATTTATTTATTTATTTCACCCAGTATAATAATAATTATTATTATAATTATTATTATATGAATATAATATATTAATATATTAAACTGTAACCCCAGCTGCATTGACCAGAAATAATGTTTTAACGAATTTGCTTTTGGTTTTACCTATTAACTGGTTGATAAAAATTAATTGCAAGGAAGGGTAGTTCTGAGTATATATGTATGTATGTATGTATGTATGTATGTATGTATTTATTTACAATATTATATTATTTCATATTATTTAATTATTGTGGATCCAAATGTAAATTTAATAATAATAATAATAATAATAATAATAACCATAATTTAATATTAATAACAATAATAATTATTATTATATTAATATATAATATATTAGACATATTACATGTGGGTCAAAGACGAAAAGAGGTTCAAGCATAAAAAAACAAGTGTAATACTGCTTTAAATTGTTGTTGCTTTTCCAAAAACTCAAAAAAGTTTTGTTTAATTTAATAGCATTTTTGTTTTTCTTAGCAAAAAATAAATATCATACATTTTTCCCAAAATTTTAGAAGACACCCACTAAAATGTCATTCAGGGTAACAATCTTGTCAGGCTATTTACAACAAAAATCAATTTATGAAATATTAAAAGATGAGTTACTAATTAGTTGTAATTCTACATTTTTTTTTTTTTTAAATTTGCCACTATCCTAGGTTTTGCTTATTTGTCAGTAAGAATTTTTTACCCATTTAAAACAATAATAAAATTGAATATGCTCCTTTATTCTTTTATATATATGTTGTTTGAATTTTTACATAAATATTGTTACACTGAATGGCAATGCAACAATATTTCAACCAAATTTTGACATTTTATTCTCCAAAAAATTATTCAAAACCTTAAAAGTAGACACTTTACATTTAATTTGCTTTCTACGGACATAAAATCACTTTTATAAATTTTGTAAAATAGTTTAATCTTAATGTCTTTGACCCATATACATATATATGTAACACCAGCTGCATTTACCAGAAATACAATTTTAAATTTAAATGGTTGATAAAAATTAATTGCACAAAAGGTTAGTTCTGAGAAAAGAATTTATTTTTAGATGCCACTTGGTTTAATCATTTATCAGATTAAAAATTTGAGGCCACTGTATGATAGCGGAATTATGTTTTCTTTCAAATTTCTGAAAACTTAAAAGGCACCACACAACAGTATCAAACCATTGTTATATACTTGTGTCAAATCAATATGTATATTAAAACACGTTCCACTTGATCTGACCTGATGTGTGACCCTAGACCACAAAACCATTCATAAGGGTCATTTAAAAAAAAAAAAAAAAAATAGATTTATACATCATCTGAATAAATAAGCTTTCCATTGATGTATGGTTTGTTTGGATAGGACAATATTTTGCCGAGATACAACTACTTAAAAATCTGGAATCTGAGGGTCTAAATATTGAGAAAATTGCCTTTAAAGTTGTCAAAATTAATGCATATTACTAATCAAAAATGTATATGTAAAATAAAAAAGTCAAAGAGGCCGAAGCCATAGAAACCATAGATGAGAAACCAAGGCAGAAGCCAAGAAAAAAAAGAATAATTTTGACCTATACAACGTATTTTTGACTATTTCATTTTATATATTATGTTTATTTGTACTTATTCATATTTTTAAATTCTACCTTTGTATTTAATGTTACTGTTTGTATTTAATGTTACTTGTATGCACCATGGGTCTGAGTGTAACGCAATTTCAATTCTCTGTATGTACATGTGGCAGAATTGACAATAAAGTTGACTTTGACTTTGCTACAATACAAATATATCCCTGTGCTACTTAAGACTGGTTTTGTGGTCCAGGGTCACATATTAATTGAAAAATGCTGTTGAGCTACCTTCATAGCATAGTTGACTCTTATCAGAATGTTCAAGACATGATGTTAAGATTTAGTTTAAAGCAGTCATTCCCAAAGGCGGGGTCCCGACCCACAAGTGGGTCGCGGGAAATATTGTATGGGTCGCCAAGTCGAGCACTATTTTTCAGTGCGCTATACTCTTGCTTAAAATTTATATGTGTAGTTCACCTAATAGCCGCACGAGGGAGCTCGTTGTTTTCTTCTTCTTTTTTCTTTTTTTTTGTTGTTGTTGTTCTTTAGCTGCGCTCTGCATCGCCTGTTTCATACTCCGTCTGCAGTGCGTATTTTTTTCCACACCCATGTTAACGGATTGGAGCGTTCACACTGCACGCGGTTGCAGTCCAGCAGTGCGTCCCAGAAGCAGTGCGTTTGCAGCAGAGCAGCGATCATTTCGGCAGAGTCTTTTTTTTGCTGTGCTGCAAGCGCTGCATTAAAGTGACAGCGCATTGTTCGCTGTAAAAATGAACATGGATTGACACGAAAATGTCCCATAAATGCATATAAATGAAGTCCACTTTTTCACAGTCAACACGTGGCTTTTTGGCTAGGTTTAAAATAAGGAAAAGTGCAGTTTTAAAGAAAAAGGCAACATAATACGTGCACTTGTCCAGGCAGAAAAGTTCTTTAAAGCATTGTTTTTAATAAAGATTTAATGCGAAAGAAAAGCATGAGAGCCGACTATTTCTGTCTGTGGTAAGTTTTAATTAAAATATTTTTTGATAGCCCAATTTCAATTAGAAAAGGAAGCTATAGCCTCCCTATGTTGTGTTTAAATGTGTTGCAACTTGCTTGAGCAACTTAATATACAAATCTAGAAGTCAAGTGCATTGAATAATATGTTGTTTTTTATTGAGTTTAAACGTGAATATGTCTGTTATTGTATTAGTGTACTGTGATAAAAGAGGATCACAATGCTGAAAAAGCACTTGTGGATTTGAAATCAAAATAACGGATAAATATTGTGTTTGTGGTAAACAGCATTTTCTGCAAATCTGCATTTTACTTAAAAAAAAATGTGCTTTGTCAAATATCTGTATCTCTTTTAAATAGTTAAGTGGAAGCATGACCTTAAAAATGGTCACACATATTTTGTTAATGCATAAATTATCTTCGTGATATATGAACTATATGGGCTTAATGTTTATTGGGTCACAAGGATTTATCGACTTTAAAATGTGGGTCCCCAGAAAAAAAGTTTGGGAAACACTGGTTTAAAGGATACTGGGGTTTTGAATTTTCCTATTCCTTGTCATAGCCTCAAGATGGCGACAAACAATATTTTGAATTCCTTACAGTCTGGTGCATCCTGACATTCAGTACAAGTTGTTTTGTTTTTGTATGTTTATATAATATAATAGTATATAAGTAACGTTATTATAATAAATCCCTAGCGACCCGCTTCTGTTATAATAAATAAGGAGTAAATAAAGAGTTCGTTTGAAATAATTCTACAGTGGCCAGTAAATGTAAGCCAATAAAAGCTTGTTTGTACAAACAAATAACGGGTTAATCGTTAAACACATTAGGCAGCATCACTCATTTACACTGAGTGCTAGTTAGGATTTTTATGGTACTGCCACCATGCTATTTAGGGCAAGGAATGTCGCGTTCTAATTGGCTGTTTGGATTGTAGTCCACCGCCTCATGCGTTTCCGCTTCCGTTTAGCGATGGAGGTTACAAGCAGTATTGCATTTCTGTCTTTCTCGCACATTTTACAATGACGAAGCCAATTCTAATAAGAAAGGTCCAACATGAATTGTTTTGGTAATAAATTCATATTCGACTAAGTCGCGGCGTCCGTTAAGACAGCGGAAGATGTCTAAAATCGGAAGTTAAATTGTTATGGTTGCATTAGCATAACCCACTAGATTTAGCTTCATGTCAACAACATTGCGAGTCATTTTGACAGCCAAACACGCTTTGTTTTGATTATTTTGCCTTTTCGTTCATTGTCGCGTCATTTCATGCGGGTTTGAGGTGTCATTGCTTGAAATGTCACTGTTTGAGATGGAAAGAGAGGAGTCTGACAGGCTGATAGAGAAAGCCAAGCTGTGTTTGCGGTCAGGACGCAAAGAGAAAGCCTTGCAGCTGCTGTACGAGGCGCAGAAGATCTACCCGAGCACCCGGGCCAGAGGTTTGTATCATGCTATTTGTGCTTTGATTGACAAATCAGGTGTGTTTGGTCAGTGCGCTGAAATAGAAAGTGCAGCGTCTGGATCTTGTGCGTTATATAATCTGCCCTCAGGTCAGCGGTGGGTTTGGGTCTCCCACTGGTTGGAAAGATCTGAAATATGAGGTTTTGAACGTTATGATGCCTCTCAGTGAAGACTAAGCTTGCAAAACACGCCCCCGTTTTGATCCAGAAACCTGCATATAATAAGCTGTGCAATTTACAGCGTTTCGCAATCTTTTCTAAAGGATTGTTTATCATTTACCCTCATTTGGTTCCCAGAAACGTGCATTTCTTTCTTCTGTGGAACACAAAAGATGATATTTTGAAAAAATGGTGTTAACTAGTTTGGGTTCCCACTGATTTCCATCGTCTGAACAGAAATACAATTGAAATCAATGGGACCTGAAAGTTTTCTTTTTTAGATAAACATGGGGGTCTTAACTACATACATTTACTAGAGATGCAATATTAAGATGTAAAGTCTTATTTTGAGAAATGGAACTAAATTAGATATGTTTTTTTTTTTTGGAACAAGAACAAATGTCTGGGGTATGAAATGTATACATTTTTATTAATTTTTCAGATATTGTCATATAGTTATTATTTTTTAATGATAAATGCATACACTGTTGTTCAAAAGTTTCAGATCAGTAAGATTTGTAATGGTTAAGAAAGTTTCATCAAGGCTGTTTTTATTTGATCAAAAATACAGTAAAAAATAATGTTGTGAAATATTATTGCAATTTGAATTCATTCCTGTGAAGCAAAGCTGTATTTTCAGCATCATTACTCCAGTCTTCAGTGTCACATGGTTCTTCAGAAATCCTTCTTAATTGCTGATTTATAATAAAAAAAAAATTAAACCGTTGCGCTGCTTAATATTTTTGGAGATATTTATTATATATTTGGAGTCTTTTCCAGAATAAAAAATTAAAAAGAACACTTTTTTTTTTCATTTAAAATAGAGATTTTGTGTTACAATTTGTAAACGTTTGGAGACTGTAAATCTGTTTTCTTGAATACTTTTAGTCAGCAAGGATGTGTTAAATGGATAAAAAGTTAGTTTTATAGATTTATAGTAAAGATTTATGTTTTTAGAAAAGATTTCTATTTTAAATAAATGCTGTTTTATCTACATTAAGCAGCACAACTGTTTCCAACATGGATAATAAATCAGTATATTAGAATGATTTCTGAAGGATCATGTGACACTGATCAGCACTGCATCACAGAAATAAAATATATTTTAAAGTATATTAAAATAGGAAAACAATATTTGAAGTTGTATTATATGACAATATTAGTTTTATCTGTATGTTTGAACAAATAAATGCAGCCTTGATGAGCATAAGAGACTCCTTAAAAAAAAGTAAAAATCTTACTGATCCCAAACTATTGAACGGCAATGTTTATCTTGATTTGGAAAAATACTTATGAAGTATGAAGGAAGTACTTATGAAGGATGTTATTTTCAAGTTCTAGCTATTTTGTATGTTTAAAATGAATTAAAAAGTGTTTTTTCAAACTGAAGTGTTGGTAATATAACTAATTTTGTTCTCTTTAGACATTTACATTTAAAGAACATGTTGATATATTGTGTTCCCTTCAATTTGCTCCTTAATTTGTATTTAATTGTTCATAAAAAGGTAAAACTTGCAGAAACCTTGTTAATAGAAATGGGAGACCTGCCGAAAAAAACTTAATGTTTAAGTCCATTTCTCTCTGATTTCTCTCATTAGTACTGATTGATGCCATTGTGAAGAATGGCGGCACTCCTCCCGAACAGGAGCGTACTTTCACACCTCCACCCGGCTGGAGAAACTCTGATGAGGATGGCCCGGCTCCACATCAGCGGCACAGTACGCATGAGAGAGCAGAGGGGTCCGGTGATGACAAAAAGAGCTACACGGAGGAGCAGCGGCAAGGAGTGCTCAGGTACTGACAGTAGTAGTCACCCAAAAATAAGATTTCAGTTATTGTTTATTTATGTACTTCCCAAACCTGTGCAGGATAAAGAGATGCAGAGACTTCTACGAGATTCTGGGGGTGCCAAAGGATGCAAGTGATGAAGACCTGAAGAAAGCCTATAGGAAACTGGCATTGCGCTTTCATCCGGATAAGAACTGTGCTCCTGGAGCGACCGATGCTTTTAAAGGTATCTCTTATATGTTATGACCACTGCTGGTGCTAAAAAGTTTGGGGTCAGTAAGATTTTTTATTTGTTTTAATATTTTTGTTTAGTAAAGATGCATTAAAGTATGGAAGCCTATTTCCACCACTGAATAAAAAGTAAAAACTCTTACAATTGCCACTTTTTTTGCAGTTGCCAGTCTAAATCTTGCAATTCTGACTTTGTAACTTGCGATTGTGAGTTTACATAATGCAATTCTAACTTCATTTCTCAGAATTGCGTTCATATCTTGTAATTCTGACTTTATAACACACAATTTTGAGTTTATATCACATAATTCGGAGAAAAAGAATTCTGAATTGCACATTTATGTCTCGCTATTCTGACTTTGTATCTTGCAATTGTGAGTTTACATAATGCAATTCTAACTTCATTTCTCAGAATTGTGTTCATATTTTGTAATTTTGACTTTATAACTCACAATTTTGAGTCTATATCACATAATTCTGAGAAAAAAAATCTGAATTGCACATTTATGTCTCGCTATTCTGACTTTGTATCTTGCAATTGTGAGTTTACATAATGCAATTCTAACTTCATTTCTCAGAATTGTGTTCATATCTTGTAATTTTGACTTTATAACTCACAATTTTGAGTTTATATCACAATTCAAAGAAAAAAATTCTGAATTGCACATTTATGTCTCGCTATTCTGACTTTGTATCTTGCAATTGTGAGTTTACATAATGCAATTCTAACTTCATTTCTCAGAATTGTGTTCATATCTTGTAATTTTGACTTTATAACTCACAATTTTGAGTTTATATCACATAATTCGGAGAAAAAGAATTCTGAATTGCATATTTATGTCTCGCTATTCTGACTTTGTATCTTGCAATTGTGAGTTTACATAATGCAATTCTAACTTCATTTCTCAGAATTGTGTTCATATTTTGTAATTCTGACTTTATAACTCACAATTTTGAGTCTATATCACATAATTCTGAGAAAAAAAAATCTGAATTGCACATTTATGTCTCGCTATTCTGACTTTGTATCTTGCAATTGTGAGTTTACATAATGCAATTCTAACTTCATTTCTCAGAATTGTGTTCATATTTTGTAATTTTGACTTTATAACTCACAATTTTGAGTTTATATCACAATTCAAAGAAAAAAATTCTGAATTGCACATTTATGTCTCGCTATTCTGACTTTGTATCTTGCAATTGTGAGTTTACATAATGCAATTCTAACTTCATTTCTCAGAATTGTTCATATTTTGTAATTCTGACTTTATAACACTCAATTGCGAGTTATTTCACAGTTCTGAAAAAAAAAGAGAATTGTGAGATAAACATTAAGATAATAAACATAATAATCATAATATAATAATAATCATTGATAATAATCAGTAAACATATAGATTGGTTCCAATAAATCTTATTAATAAATGCAGTTTTTTTTTCCAAAATACTTTTTCCAAAAATACTAAAAAATGTGCATGGTTTCCGCAAAAATATTAATCGGCACAACTGTTTTCAATATTGATAATAAAAAATGTTTCCTGACCACAGTAATGATGCTGAAATTTCAACTTGGCTGTCACACGAATACATTACATTTTAAAATCTGTTAAAACAGAAAACATTTCAATTGTAATCATAGTTCACAATATTATTGTTTAACTGTATTTTTTAATCAAATAAATGCAGCCTTGGTGTGCATAAGAGATTCTTACTGACCTCAAACATTTCTATTTCTATTTTAGAAATAAAATATAGATCTATTATTCATATGTGGCTTTAATATTTGGGTTTCTCTGCTTCTGTTCTCTATTCAGCTATTGGAAATGCATATGCAGTGCTCAGTAACCCAGATAAAAGGCAGCAGTATGATCAGTGTGGAGACCAGGGCCCTCCAGAGACATTCGGTCATAGCTCAGCCCAGCCCCGTCATGCATACGCACACCACCGCACCTTCAGCAGAGACTTTGAGGCTGACATCTCTCCAGAGGAGCTCTTTAACATCTTTTTTGGTGGCAGGTTTCCTACAGGTCTGAACCTCTGTGAAAAGCATTAAAGCTAAGGAAGTAGTAGTAACACTTTACAATAAGGTGTCATTTGTTAACATTAGTTCATGTATTTACTGACATGAATGAACAATGAATAATACATTCATTATACTATTTATTAATCTTTGTTAATAAATAAAAGTTAATAATAATACAGTCCTTCAATGTTTGTTCAGTGGATTAACTAATGTTAACAAACACAACTTGTGATTTAAATAATGCATTAGTAAATGCTAGATTAATTAATGCTGTAGAAGTATTGTTCATTCTTAGTTCATCTTAACTAATGGGGCTATTGTTAACTAATAGACTGTATTGTAAAGTGTTACCAAAATAGTTTTCAGCAATTTGTGATATGTCCGTCACATCTCTATTCCAGTACAATGCAAGTTACATATTTCTGTCACGTATTTATAGAGCAAACAACTCTTATCCTCATGCAGGCAACATCCACGTGTACACCAACCGAGGAGCATCTTACGCTCATTATTACCAGCCCCGCAGACGCCGTACGAATGAGAGACGGGAGGAAGATGTGGAGGAGAGCCACAGTCAGGTGTGCACATCTTAATTGTTATTTAAATGTATTTGAAGTTAAACCACAAGAACAAATGTCATGTGATGTTGAGGTCGTCTGTGTGATACATTTTCTTGTTGGTTCCACCACATAACTTTGATTTAGCAGACAGAACTTTTTTCAAATATTAATAAACCAGTATGTTCTTTGTTATAAGAACAGATCCAAACATTCCACATCAGAACTTTTAAAACATGTTTATCGTAGAATAAAGACTCGTAGATATTCAAGTCTATGTATGAACAGCATTTATAATGTATTTTTATTCTGACATCAAGTCATTGACTCAAAAAACAGTGCCTTAAAGGGATAGTTCAACCAAAAATGAAAATTACCCCATGATTTACTCACCCTAAAGCCATCCTATGTCATCCGCTGGAACTCCACTGTCTTAAACGCGCAGATGACAGTTCGGAAACTAGAGATTACGCTTTATAGGCCTGGTTTCACAGACAGGGCTTAGACTAAGCCAGAATTAGGCCATAGTTCAATTAGGAAATTTAAGTCATTTTTATAAACGTGCTTAGTACAAAACTTTACTGGTGTACATCTTGAGACAAATAAAGGCTGATGTATATTAAGATCAGTCAGTGCACGTTTCTTTCAGCTGAAACAGCTCAGACTTACATTTTAGTCTAGGATTAAACTTAAGCCTTGTTTGTGAAACCAGGGGATAAAGTTTTAAATATGGATATTTTTATTACACAAATGCATCAGTTCACTTCAGAAGGCCTTATTAACCCCCCATCACTGCCATTATAAAGCTTGGAAGAGCCAAGATATTTATTAATGTAACTCTCATTGTATTCATCTGAAAGAAGAAAGTCATTTGTGAGTAAATCATGGGGTAATTTTCCTTTTTGGGTGAATTATCCCTTTAAGATATTTCACATTTACTGTTGTTCGGCACATTGTCACGAGTGAAACTCAGTCATTTCAATTGGAATCTACACAATCTGTAATTTCCAGCAAGAATGAAAGATTTTGCTACATAATCTTGCTTTATACATTGCTGCAATATGGAAATCACTTTTATTCTGTTTCTGACTTCATACTATAAACAGGGTACATCTCAATACTTGTTCCTGTTTCTTTTCATGTAGAACAACTTCACAGCTCTGCTGCAGCTGCTGCCAGTACTGGTCCTCATTCTGATATCTGTATTCACTCAGCTGATGGCCACCAACCCTCCATACAGCCTCTTCTACAAACCGTAAGTCAGTTGTACAGTTTTAAACATTGCTTTAAAGGGATATTTCACCCAAAAATGAAAATTCTGTCATTTTTTACTCACCCTCATATCGTTCCAAACCAGTGTTGTTTTTGACAACCGTCTTAGTCTTAGTCTTTTGGACTAAAATGCTTATTAGTTTTAGTCAAATTTTAGTCACTTCTATATGTGATAGTTTTAGTCCAAAAAGGTTTTAGTCTAGTTTTAGTCAAAAAAAGGGGGGGAAAGTAGTCTTTTAACAAATTAATGTAGGTCAGTAAGTATTTTGCTGTTGGGTAGTGTCACTTATAAGTTGTGAAAATAGCAGATCTATAGTTCAACACATTGTGAGCTTCCTGATCGACTATTTTCACCAATAATTACAATAATGAAGGAATGGTTTTAGACATAAAACCCAACTGCAAATACTTTCTGATCTAAGGATTGTGCATTACACAGAGATAAAGTGGTAACAGTGGAATCAATGTTCATTACAAGTTACAAGTTACGTGCTGACAGAACATAAACACACAAAGAGATGACCATAATGTCACCGAATGTAAACATGGCTAAACATGCTGCTAAAGTAACACACACATAATGAATTGACATTAACCAAACAAAAGCTAACTTTAACCTGAAGCTAGCAGCCCAGTTGCTTACTATGAAATTACTCACGAGCCGATTGTCGAACACTGTAACATTATGTGTAGGCTATATTCAGGGCTCGAAATTAACTTTTTTACTTGGTAGCACTGGTGCTCCCAACTTCGAAAAGTTAGGAGTACCAAAAAAAATTTAGGAGCACCTAATTTCTTTTTAGTAATGTGAAGAATTGATTCTTCATGGACAATTCTGATTGCAGATGTTTTATAAGCAAATGGGCTTTTTTATATATTTATATGAGTAAATATGAGTATTTATATGAGTACATGAACAAGATGTTTATTTTCTCTACTATAGGTAGAGCCATTTAAATTAGAGGCAACCACTGCATTTTTAAACAATCTACAGTACAAACAACAAAAAATAAACGACACTTCTTTCGTCGTGTATAGACAATAAATGCAGGCATGATCAAAGTAGGCTACTCTTTCAATATTCGAAGTGCAAATAGAGACCGAATTTTTCAATCATGATACAGAGTTATAGACACTACACAACTTATTATAGCCCACATACTAATAACAGCCTAGATATTTTATGTAGCCTAATTTGTGCGCATTGGGAAGTCGCTCTCTAAACGTTGGGTATTAAAATTGCTTTTGAATGCGCGTGCGCGTTTTACTTTTGGTTTCGTTTTAACGATCGCGCGAAACTCTCGCCGGCGCGGAGCATGCATTCTACAATACATTACTTTAACAAAACCATTTGAAAGTGGGAGGTCACCAACGGGATTTTGAAAAGCGTGTCCCCAGTGGAAATTACGCCCCTGCGTGAGTGCCGCTGAGTTATCATTTGATGTGAGTGTATGCCGCGTTGTACAGTATAATGAGACGGAGGCGCCAGAATTGTATCTGACAAAGTACGCTGTAGCACAAAATATACAGATTTCTTCAAAAGCAGACTGTGGAGACCTTTTAATTGTCCACAATCAAAAGAGAGAACGGCGAACCTGTCACTGTATCAGCTCACAGCAGTCTGTGCAGTAGTTAGGCTAGCGAAAGTTTTGTAAAGAAATGAAACCAAGTCGCACCACAACAAATACATTTTGAGGTCGCGCAGATTAAATTTTGGGAGCATATGCGACTAAAACGGTTGCAATTTCGAGCCCTGTATATGATATGTTAACAGCACTTGTAACTTACCTCCGAAAAAATATCCTTGTGGCGAGCCTTCAGGTGCCGCTTAAGGTTGGTCGTATTTTTTCCGCCTACTTTGTGGCCACATTTGTCACCGTCTTCCTTCACAATACACTGTTTTATTATCTGCTGGGTTACATTTGAAATACACCCATAGGTCCTCTCGCCGTTTGCGACCACCCTGTGTGCAAACTGCCGCCATCATGGTTAATCGTCTGTGTCTGTCTGAGTGACAACAATGTGACTTGTTGAGCACTTGTTGTGCGCTGCACGCCAGGTGGTGGGCGTAACCAAACAAGGATCGAATGCAGCGGCAGATACTTTTTAGGTTTTAATTGGCATGTACAATAAGCATAAATGTCATGCATTTTAAACGTTAAACGTCTGACGGACCACCCACTAACATATTCGTCTATTCTCGTCTCGTCAACGAAAACTAACACACGTCTCGTCTTGCTTTAGTCATCAAAGAGCCATTTTTATCTCGTCATCGTCTCGTTATCGTCATGAAAAAAAGTGACGTCAACGAAATTATTTCGTCATAGTCATCGTTGACGAAAACAACACTGTTCCAAACCCATAATTCCTTCGTTCATTTTCAGATGAAGATATTTTTAAACAAAAACATTGTTCAAATATAGCTGCAAGCAGCAATTACGGGGCCAAGCACACCAAAGGGAAAATGAGGAGCTAAGCATGGCATGGAGCACCAGACTAACTGCATCAATAAAGATATTCATAAGATATTGGCAAATGTTTTTAAGCGATAAAATGCAACATTGCACAAACCTTTTAAGCGATAAAATGCAACATTGCACAAGCCATAAGGCAAAACCTGGCATGTTTGGTTGACTCCCGTGAAAATAAGTCGACCACACCCAAAGTTATAAGCATGTGAATATTTGATCGAAACTTCCCAGGCTCCTTCAAGGCATTGTGTTGATGACCCATACCGAGTTTTGTATTAATACGTCAATGCGTTTGTAAAATATGGCATTTTACTACAAAATTCAAAATGGCAGACGCCCAAAATGGCTGACTTGGGAAATTGGATATCATTCGACCCGGCGTGATGCACCGAATCTAAAGAGACCAGCTGTTTTTCATATCTCCTGACCACTAGGTGGCACTGCGTGGAAACACTGCAGATAACCTCAGGTCATGCTTGTTATAACACACACCATGTTTGGTCTCAATATGCCAAACCATTGCGGAGATATAGCCTCACATCCATTTTTGTGTGCTTTTCGTGGAATTCATTTGCTCGTTATTCAAGAACGGTTTGACTAATCGTCTTGAATTCAATAACTTCTTGCCAGCATGGTCTGAAGATGATCTGAGCCGATTTTGGTGAAAATCAGACAAACCGTCTAGGGCTGCGTTTCCCAAAAGCATCGTAAGCTTAAGTTGATCGTAGCTCCATTGGTTTCAATGGGTCTACGATGTACTTAAGCTTACGATGCTTTTGGGAAACGCAGCCCAGGATAGTATGTTTTACGAACTATTAAAAATATTTTAAAAAACTGAAACCTTACGATTTTTGAATTTTGGACTTCATTCGACTCGGCATGACCCAAGGATTCTGAGAAAAAAGATTTTTGATTCTGTGCCTTACGGTTCGAAAGTTATTAGCATAAACATGAGTGAAACTTTGGACAAGTGATGGCGCTAGAGAGTTTGAGTTAGAGACTCCAAATTTGCTATGGTTAATGATGAGACTGTCCTCTATCTGTGTGCCAAATTACACAACTTTCCCGCAAGCAGTTCTATGGGCTGCCATAGAGTCAAAAGCGTAAGAAGAAGAAGAAGCAGAATAATAAGATTTCTAACGGATACAATAGGTGCCTAAGCACCTTCGGTATTCTCGTAAGTATTCTCGTAGCTTCATAAAATCAAGGTTGAACCACTAATGTCACATGGACTCAGAGGGTCAGAATGCTCTTAGATTTCATCAAAAATATCTTAATTTGTGTTCCAAAAAATGAAGGTCTTAAGGGTTTGGAATAACTTTTTGGATCTCTTTAAGAAAAGACCTGACATATACTCTCCATCTCGCAGGTCCATTGGGTTGGTGGTGTCAAGAGAAACCCAGCACATGGGTGTGCCATACTATGTGGATAAGAGTTTTGAGAAGGAATACCGTGGTGCTGCCCTGGATGAGCTGGAGAAGACCATTGAAAATGACTATATTGACCACCTACAGAACAGCTGCTGGAAAGAAAAGCAACAGAGTAGGATGTCTTCTCATCCATTAGGTTATGTTTTGGTCATTTATATTCTAAAGATATAATACTAAAGCTGTTGTTTTGTTTCAGAATCTGATCTAGCTAATTTGGGCCAGCTGTATCGAGACGAGCGACTGAAGCAGAAGGCCGAAACCATGAAGTTGGATCACTGTGAAAAGCTCCACCGCTTCATGGGCCGACAGAGAGGAGACTGAGACGGCGTCGCCCTCCCAGCCAGCATGGTCAGCCTAATCAAAGAGCTTTTAGTATTGGTTATATATTTCAATTTACTTGGGTGGGTCACCGTTTTGGGAAGGAGAAAGGAAGGGAGAGAGAGAGATGTGTCACAGTAGGAACCCAAGCTGATTTTCTCATGAGCATTTGTGCCTTTCATCCACGAGTAGGGTGAAGTCTAACGGCCTTTGGCTCATCTGAATCAGCTGCGATGCACAGTAAGAGGGAAATTCGGGCGAGCGCCTGGTATTTTTTTTCCTTACATTAAGGAGCACAGATTCCAGGCTGGCCGACAGGATAAAAGCTAGTGATTGTCGTTTATTAGTCGCGTTTAAGCTTTATTGTTAATAGGAATTTAACTTATTTAATAACATATTTAATTTTTTTCTGAACTTGTGCTGTGAGTTACATTTGACAAAAACTTTTAATCGAAAGCTAATTTTTAGTTTTTGGAAACAGTTCTCAAAAACAGGGATGTAAACCACTAAAGCTTTTTAAAGCTCTTTGGACATAGCGAAAAACCCCATTGTGTACATTAAATTAGTTTTTCGGGCCCTTTGTTACAGTACTGTATGTTTTGGACATTAAAGGTATTGGGCAACTGTTGTTAAGACAGAAATACTAAATGCCATTACTTCGGATTTATTAATCTGCAGTATTTGATTTATATTTTGCCACTTTATTTGTCTTAACTTCTCGTGTATTGCATGCATCCATCCATCCATGCATTCTTCTCGCCTTGTTAGTGTTCGAATGTGTTACTGGCACAGTTTAATATCGGTAATTATAACTAGGCAAATAACCGTTACTGAGCATCTGTTTTAAACTACGATTAATGTTTTACCTCATGTCACTGAACACTATGTTCTATATATAATAATATACTGATCTCTAGCACAAATTTGAGCATGAAGGCTAAGATGTTCAGAAGTGCTTCAGGAGGCATCCACTCATTCGGGAGGAAATAGAGGAAGGGTGTCGAATGTTGCGTGGAGAGTTTGTGCCAGTGGTGGTATTGTGATCTTGTTTCTATGCAGTATGCAAACTGCTGGAAGTTTTGTTTGGATTGAGTGCGTTTTGTGCTGCTTAAATAAAACATTAATCAAATACGGTTTCTCTGTGGTCTATCATTCTCCATAGTTGTATGGCGAATTCACTAATATTTTACAAAATTATGTTAGTATCATCATTTATAGTTTTAATTTTGTATCTCTTTTTATTGCAATATTAGTTTAAAAATGAAAGAAGTTATTTCCATACAATTAAAGACAATGGTGACCAAAGGTTTTCAATTATGACTTACGGTCCTTGCACACTATTCTCGTGCAAAATTTTCACACATTAAAAAATAAATATATCCTAACGTTAATCTCGTTTCACACAGCCTCCGAAAATTTTGTCCATCATAAAAAATTTTTTGGATCGGGTTTAATTTTCAGCATTTTTCGCATTCGTGAGAAGCATTTTGAGAGGTGTTTTGACAATTCTGAGCCACTGTGACATTTTGTGCGTAACAAATAAAAAAAAAAAAACGCAAATTAAAATAAGTCCAAAATTTTCTCGTTCTCGAAATTTTCACACTTTAAAAAATAAGTATGACCGAACGTCAATAATGTTTACACAATGTCTTTCGTCCGTTATAGAAAAAAATTGGATCTGGTTAAATTTTCTTAGTTTTTTGCATCCGTAACAAACAGTTTGAGAGGTGTTTTGACAATTCTGAGCTACCACGACATTCTGTGCATGACAAATTTTGACAAATATGAAAAAACGCAAGTGAAAATTTCTGACTTTCAAACAACCGCAATAGTGCGAAATTCTTGTCTGAAACTTACATTAAAAAATAAATAATTGGGTTAAATTTTCAGCTTTTTTCGCATCTGTAGCAAGTATTTTGAGAGATGTTTTGACAATTCTGAGGAACCATGACGTTCTGTGCATGACAAATTTTGACGAATACGAAAAAAACGCAAACAAACATTTCTGACTTTCAAATAACCGTAATAGTCCAAAATTCTTGTCTGAAATTTTCACACATTAAAAATAAATAATTTGGTTACATTTTTTGCATTTTTCACATCAGTAGCAAGCATTTTGAGAGTTGTGTTGACAATTCTGAGCCACGGTGACTTGGCAAATTTTGACAAATATAAGGACCTTTAACTCTGCCTTTTATCAAGTTAAATTTTTTTTGCATTTTCCACATTTGTAGCAAGCATTTTGACAATTGAAGCCACTTTGACGTTCTGTGTGTGATGAATTTTTAAAAAAAAATCTAAATTCTTGTCTGAAATTTTCACACATTAAAAAATAAATGTGACATAACGTTGTGCCAATCACGTTTACCCACTGCTATCCGAAACTTTCGTCCGTCATAAAAAAAAAATTCGGATCACGTTAAATTTTCTGAATTTTTCGCATTTGTAGCAAGCCGTTTGAGATGCGTTTTGACAATTCTGAGCCACTGTGACATTCTGTGCGTGACAAATATGGAAAAAAAAAAAAATTTCGGAAAGGTCCCCGAGAAAAAAATACGACCTCGCATTGTGTCAATCACATTCACACTGCCTCTGAAACTTTTGTCCATCGTAAACATTTTTTTAGATCAGCTAGATCTAACTTCAGCCCTCTTTTTTAGCCCTTTTCTTTCAATCGACTACAAGCTTGCATTCAGATATGTCTCCAATCCAGTTAACAACCAATGGATTGAACCAAATTCTCGCCCTACGTTTTGTTTTTCATAATCTGTTTAATTCAGATGTACGTCACAGTCTGGAAGAAAAGATGATGTTACAACAATTATATTGTCATCACCATAAGGCTTCAGAAGACTTTAAATGTAGTACACAAGTCATATGGTCTCTTTTTATGATGCTTTTTATTTTTTCTTTCTTTTTTTGGAGCTTGAAAGTCCTTGGTCCTCATCTGTTACATGGAAGAAAGCAGTGTGCACATTTTTTAAAACCTCTCTAAGTAAAAAAAAAAAAAAGTAGTTTAGTTTGGAAAGACACAAATACAGCATTATGGCAGAGAGTGAAAAGAGGATAAATTGTCAGTAACCTTGTTCTCACATAAGAAGGCATTTCAATTCAAACGTTTCGTCCTTTCGTCAGGTTTTTTCCTGCTCATTCGTCAATACCTGTGAAGGCACTATTCGTACACAAAACAAATCTTTAGTAATACACAACACACACCTCACAAAATTACATACGCACAGACACATATATGCACAGATTTTGAGGCAGTCCCATCGTTGTCCAGTGAAACGCTCATAACCCTCGTCTTAGTGATAAAGACGGATTGTCCTATGCTGTCTTCATCACTCAGTCACTTATTGGCATTTTAAAGGAATCCACCCACTTGGCTGCCTATTTCTTCATCTTCAAGTCTGCTTCTATAGCACAGCGTCGTCCCCTGGTGCCCCCATCCTGCAGAGAGGAAATGAGTCACGGTGATGGTTGTCAGTCACTTTAAAGCAAATCGCTTTTTACAGCAGGTTTTCCAGATCACTTTAAATATACAGTTGAAGTCAAAAGTTTACATACACCTTGCAGAATCTGCAAAATATTATTTTTGTATCAAAATAAGTGGGATCATACAAAATGCATGTTATTTTTTTATTTAGTACTGACCTGAATAAGATATTTCACATAAAAGATGTTTACATACAGTAGTGTTTGTCACACTTTAATGTTTCAGATCATCAAACAAATTTATATATTAATCAAAGATAACACAAGTAAACATAACATGCCGTTTTTAAATGAAATAAAAGGTAAAAAAAAACAACACATGGCCCTGTGTGAAAAAGTTAAAACATAACCCCCTGTTAAAACATAACTGTGATTTATCACACCTGAGTTCAGTTTCTCTAGCCACACCTGTTCGCAATCAAGAAATCACTTAAATAGGACCTGCCTGACAAAGTGAAGTAGACCAAAAGATCCTCAAAAGCTACACATCATGTTGAGATCCAAAGAAATTCAGAAACAAATGAGAAAGTAATTGAGATCTATCAGTCTGGAAAAGGTTATAAAGCCATTTCTAAAGCTTTGGGACTCCAGCAAACCACAGTGAGAGCCATTATCCACAAATGGCGAAAACATGGAACAGTGGTGAACCTTCCCAGGAGTGGCCGAACGACCAAATTACCCCAAGAGCGCAGCGACGACTCATCCAAGAGGCCACAAAAGACCCCACAACAACATCTAAAGAACTGCAGGTCTCTCTTGCCTCAGTGAAGGTCAGTGTTCATGACTCCATCATAAGAAAGAGACTGGGCAAAAATGGCCTGCATGACAAGAGTTCCAAGACGAAAACCAGAAAGAAGAACATAAAAAGAACATAAAGAACATAAAAAGAACATAAAGGCTCGTCTCAGTTTTGCCAGAAAACATCTTGATGATCCCCAAAACTTTTGGGAAAATACTCTGTGGACTGACGAGACAAAAGTTGAACTTTTTGGAAGGTGTGTGCCCCATTACATCTGGTGTAAAAGTAACAGCATTTAAAATATGGTGGTAGTGTGATGGTCTGGGGCTGTTTTGCTGCTTCTGGACCTGGAAGACTTGCTGTGATAAATGGAACCATGAATTCTGCCGTCTACCAAAAAATCCTGAAGGACAATGTCCGGCCATCTGTTCGTGAGCTCGAGCTGAAGCAAACTTGGGTTCTGCAGCAGGACAATGATCCAAAACACACCAGCAAATCCACCTCTGAATGGCTGAAGAAAAACAAAATGAAGACTTTGGAGTGGCCTAGTTAAAGTCCTGACCTGAATCCTATTGAGATGTTTTGGCATGACCTTAAATAGGTGGTTCATGCTTAAACCCTCCAACGTGGCTGAATTGCAACAATTCTCCCAAAATGAGTGGGCCATAATTCCTGCACAGCGCTGTAACAGACTCATTGCAAGTTATCGCAAACACTTGATTGCAGTTGTTTCTGCTAAGGGTGGCCCAACCAGTTATTAAGTTTAGGGGGCAAACACTTTTTCACTCTGGGCCATGTGGGTTTTCCATTTATAATAAACTTCATTCAAAAACTGCATGTTGTGTTTACTTGTGTTATCTTTGATTAATATTTAAATTTGTTAGATGATCTGAAACAATAAAGTGTGACAAACATGCAAAAAAATAAAAAATCAGGAAGGGGGCCAACACTTTTTCACACCACTCTATGTAAACGTCTTTTATGTGAAATATCAACTTCAGGTCAGTACTAAATAAAAAATAACAGGCATTTTGTATGATCCCTCTTATTTTGGTAAAATAATCAACATTATGCAGATTCTGCAAGATGTATGTAAACTTTAGACTTCAACTGTATGTCAAACTAAACATAAAATAAATCTACTTATGGTGTGTAAAAATTGCTGGTAGCCTCTAATAAACAAAAGCGTGATTTCTCAAAAAAGCGACTGGCTCTAACTTCACCCCAAAATGAAAATTCTTCTTCTGTTCAACATCAAAGTAGATATTTTAAAGAATGTTGGTAACCAAACAGTTGCTGGTAGTTTTTCCTACTATGGAAGTCAATAGCTACCAGCAACTGTTTGGTTACCAGCATTCTTCAAAATATCAGTAAAACCAGCGTTGGTAAGGGGTAGAAGAAGCAGACAGGATACTTACAAAGAGAGAGAGAAGGAATGCAGGAGAGGCCATGGGAACACAGTCCTGTATGAGGACAAATGTCAGTGTCAGAGAAATAAAAGAGCCTCGAATGCACACTCAAATGCAAAAGCAGTTTAAAGATGGATGTTACATTGAAACAGACAGAAACGGAAAGATAGGTGGGTTTCATGTTTGTAAAATGCAACTCAACTGGACTGACCAAATTTAGACATCAAATGTGACTTCTTTCATATCACTTTCTATCATATCTCTTTCTTCTCACATTATAGAATAATTTAAACTCTAATCTATATTTTGTCTGTTACTTATTGCCTTAAAAGGATAGTTCACCTAAAAATGAAATTACTCCCCCTCATGTCGTTCCAAACCAGTAAGACATTTGTTAATCTTCGGAACACAAGTTAAGATATTTTTGATGAAATCCGAGAGCTTTCTGCCCTTGCATAAACAGCAATGCAACTACCACGTTTAAGGCTCAGAAAGGCAGTAAGGACATCATTAAAATAGACCATGTGAACTCACCTCAGTGGTTCAACCATAATGTTATAAAGCTACGAGAATACTTTTTGTGTGCAAAGAAAACAAAAATAACTTTATTTAACAATTTCTGCTCACACATCTACTCATAAACACGTCGAAGACTGACACTGATGAGAAGAGATTGTTGGGTAAAGACTTTGCACACAAAAATTATTCTCAGAACTTCGTAACTTTAAGGTTGAACCACAAATGTCACATGGACTATTTTAACAATTACTACCTTTCTGAGCCTTGAACATGTCAGTTGTGTTGCTGTCTATGCAGGCTCAGAAAACTCTCAGATTTAATCTAAAACATCTTCATTTGTGGTTTCTGGAGATAAACAAAGGTTTTACAGGTTTGGAACAAGATGAGAGTGAGTAAAGTACGGTAATTAGTGAGAAAGAGGGAGAGTTTGTGCGTGCATCTGTGCAGTTTCTCTACTTATAGTAGACTAACATTAGTGATCCAGAATCTTCTGATGCGACCAAAGGTTTAAACACATAAAGTGCCCCACCTTGTCATTGGGATCCTGCTTGCGGTTGGCATCTCTCCCACGCAGGCTCTTGGCACTGATGCCCGATTCCGAGGTTTGCATGATCAACTGTGTGGCCAGAAACTGCTGGATCTGCTCCAGAACGTCCCTCTGCATCTCCACGGCCATGTGGAACACATCATGGTCTGAGCTGTTGTACATCACCGCGTTCTGGAACATCAGCATGATGTCGCGCTGGAACTCAGCTGTGGTGCGGATCAGCCCGTTCTCAATGTTCTTCTTGATGGTGGACAGATCCATTGGCCTAAGAACCCAAAAGTGTCACTTTGTAATTACTTTTCGGAATTGATTTGTATTATACATTCAACAATCTCAAAACATCAAGGACATTTGGATTTGCAAATGCTTGTATGCTCACCTGTGCACAATACTATGATAACCAGGGGCGATGTCATCTGTCACTGGTTGCAGGAAGACATTTGCATACCTGTTTAAAATATCCAATTATCACAGTTTAATCATTCCTGCTGAGCAGAACTGCGGCTTTTAGACGAGTCAGATAAAAGGGGATGGTGTTTGGTACGCAGTAATGAAGACTCTCACCTGTGATTGGCTGCTGCTCGCCACACCAACATAATGGCTTTCTTCCAGATCTTCTGAGCCTGAATTGCTTCTTGATCTTCACTGCAGATAGAGCTGAGGAGGATGAAGAAGACAGCATTATGTAATAATAGCATGTTGAATAATTGTACATAAGAGTGTTTACACCAAGCCTGAGGTGACTAGATGACACAAAAATATGAATGGAATAGTTCACCCAATCATGAAAATGTACTCATTCTCAGGCCATCCAAGATGTAAATGAGTTTGTTTCTTCATCAGACCAGATTTGGAGAAATTTAGCATTACAACACTTGCTCACCAATGGATCCTCTGTGGTGAATGGGTGCCAACAGAATGAGAGTCCAAACAGCAGATAAAAACATCACAATAATGCACAAGTAATCCACACGACTCCAGTCCATCAGTTAATGTCTTGCAAAAAGAAAAGCTACTCGTTTGTAAGAAACAAATCCATTATTACGCATTTTAAACTTCAAATTGTTGCTTCCAGCTAAAATAGGACTCATCCATCCATAATATTGCTTTCTCCCGTATAAAACTTGTCTAGTCTGATTTGGGAGAAAAATATGCACAGATCAAGCAGTTTACTTGCGAAAACAGTCTGAAATAGTTCTAAACAAATATGTCAGTGGATTTTATGTGAGAGACTTTTTTTTCACTGGAGGAAGTGTTATTTTAAATTATGGACTGGTTTAAACAATGCTTTAAGGTTAAAATGCTTTTTTTGATTAGTTTTTTACCAAGACACAGCTTTTTGCTTAAAGGAACACTCCACATTTTTTGGACATAGGCTAATTCTACAACTCCCCCCGAGTTAATAAGTAAATTTTTACCGTTTTGAAATCCATTCAGCCGTTCTCCTGTTCTGGCAATATCACTTTTAGCATAGCTTAGCATAGATCATTGAATCCTATTAGACCAATAGCATCGCGTTCAAAAATGACCAATGAGTTTTGGTATTTGTCCTATTTAAAACTTGACTCTTCTGCAGTTATATCGTGTACTAAGACCGGCAGAAAATGTAAATATGCGAATTTCTAGGCTGATAAGATTAGGAACTACACTTCCATTCCGGCGTAATAGTCAGCAGGCGCAGTAATATCACGCAGCACAACGTGACCAACTGAATGCACAGGGAGCGTTCCTCATTGGAAGTTACCTAGCTGGGAACTAATTTCAGGCGCTGCATGATATTACTGCGTCTGCTGCGTCCATATTAGGGCAGCAAACTTCTTTGACTATTACGCCGGAATGGGAGTGTAGTTCCTAATCTTATCAGCCTAGAAACTCGCATCTTTACATTTCCGCCGGTCTTAGTACACGATATAACTACAGAAGAGTCAAGTTTTAAATAGGACAAATACCGAAACTCGTTGGTCATTTTTGAACGTGATGCTATTTGTCTCATAGGATTCAATGATCTATGCTAAGCTATGCTAAAAGTGATATCACCAGAACAGGAGAACGGCTGAATGGATTTCAAAACGGTAAAATTTTACTTATTAACTCGGGGGGGAGTTGGAGAATGAGCCTATTTCCAAAAAAAAGTGGAGTGTTCCTTTAAGACATTAATTGTTGGACTGAAGTTGTGTAGATTACTTGAGGATTATTATAATGTTTTTAACAGCTGTTTAAACTCTCATTCAGATGGCACCCATTCACTACAGAGGATCCTTTGGTGAGCAAGTGATGTAATGCTACATTTCTCCAAATTTGTCCCAATGAAGAAACAAAAATCTATGTCTTGGGTGGCCTGAGAGTAAATTTTCAGCAAATTTCACTATAATCATAATCATCAGAGCTATTTACAATCAGACTTAGTGGAATTAGTTCCCTTCCAGAATAAAACATTTCTGATAATTTACTCACCCCCATGTCATCCAAGATGTTCAGATCTTTCTTTCTTCAGTCAAAAAGAAATTAAGGTTTTTGAGGAAAACATTCCAGGATTTTTCTCCATATATTGGACTTCAATGGTGGCCAATGGGTTGAAGGTCCAAATTGCAGTTTCAGAGGGCTCTACGCGATCCCAGCCGAGGAATAAGGTTCTTATCTAGCGAAAATTAAAATGTATATTCATTTTAACTACTAATGCTTCACGCATTATGTAATCACATTGGAAAGGTCACACGTGGTTAGTTCTTCATCTGTGTACTTCGGTTCAAAAAGGTAGGGTAGGGTAAAAAACTCCTAATTTTCTCCTCTTCAAACTGCCCAACATCGTTGTTTTACCTATCTTTGTAAAGGGTATTTGACTTTCTTTGCACGCTTGCTTTGTAAACACTGGGTCAGTATTTGCCTAAGTCACGTTTGTGACATTTCCAACGTGACTACATAAGACGTGAAGTCGAGCTAGTGCAAGACAAGCATTTGTTGTTAAAAAGTATATAATTTTTGTTTTTTGTTTTTTTTCTAAATGACTGATTGTTTCACTAGACAAGACCCTTATTCCTTGGCTGGGATTGTGTAGAGCCTTTTGAAGCTGCGCTGAAACTGCAATTTGGCCCTTCAAAAAAAATCCTTTGTTTTTCTTCTTTTCGACTGAAGAAAGACAGACATGAACATCTTCGATGACATGGGGGTGAGTAAATTTTCAGGAATTTTTTATTCTAGAAGTGAACAATCCTTTAATTATATTAGTTTTGGCACATACAACTGTGAGGAGGCAGGGCTGCTAGGAATGGAGTCCGCAGTTGTGTGGAGCTGTACGGAAGAGGATGCCGTGTGCATGCTGTAGCCGTCCTCGCTCTCGCTCGCTGGAGGATCCAACTCTGTTTCCCCCTCTGCCTCAGAGAGATAAACTCCATCTCCATCCTCTTCTCCCCCACAATCCTCGACTCCATCCCCTTCTAATCCAGCTTTCATCTCCGACACACTGCCCTCCTCCGCATCACTCACGGCCTCCTCCTCCTCTTTCACTTCCTGTTAACGAGGAGTGTAAAAAAAATACTAAAAAGGGCAGAGTTCATGGTTTCCGGGTCTATATGTACTCGTGGGTGGTACATTATGTGTTAGCGTAAGCAGACAGTCACAGCATCACCACACCTTTGAGTGCTGTTTTATCGCAGGGTCATCTTCTGACCGTGTATCTGGAAAAGAATAGAACATCTGTGAGGTCTTACTACAAAAGTTGTGTATCCAGTGTGTGTGTGTGTAAAGGTTTTTTGCACAAAAAGTATTCTCATAGCTTCAGAACATTACAGTTGAACCGCTGATGCCACATGGACTATTTTAACGATGTCCTTACTACCTTTCTAGGCCATAAAATGTTTCAGTTGCTTGCTGTCTATGCAGGGTCAGAAAGCTCTTGGATTTCATCAAAAATATCTTAGTTTGTGTTCCGAAGATGAAGGTCTTACAGGTTTGGAACAACATGAGGGTGAGTAATTAATGACAGAATTTTTATTTTTAGGTGAACTAACCCTAACTAATCTGCTTTAGTATAAACGCAAGCGCAGAATACCTGATTGAGACTGTGTCCATTCGTCAGTCTCACTTTTGATCACAGCTCGCAGTGATTCTGGCTGCCCATCCTGGGCCTCGTCAGTGTGCTCCGGTCTAAGGGCAACTGGGTCTAAAGGCGCTCCAGCTGTCGGAGTGGGGTCTTTAGGAACTGAGAGGACAGTGGTGGAGGGTGACTTGAACCCCTGTGCGCAGCCACTGCTGGATCCACACATGTCGGAAACCTCTCGCTTCCCCTCTAACAGATGCAGGGAATGTGGGTCTAAGTCCTCTGAAGTGCTGGAGGGCTCAGGGCCAATGGGCCTGAAAGGGTTGGGCTCCCAGGTACCTGACAGGTTGTGACCAGTGTCCTCACACAGAGACAAGGCGGCTTCCACCGCTGCAGCATCCAGTGCCTCAGCATTCTCGTCACCCTGCATCAACACAGGAGGATTTTTTTAGTTGGACTATGCGAGAAACGTCAGACGAGAAAGATTTGAGTGATAATGGTTTAGGGCAGGGGTCCCAAAACTTTTTTCTGAGCGGGCCACATAATTTTCTTTTCTTTAATGGGGGGCCGGGTCAGTTTATAAAATAAAATTCCATGGGCCGGACTGACTATTATTATTATTATTATTTTATTATGATTTTACCTGTATTTATTATACCTTTTAATGCTAGAATAGTTTATTATTTTTATGCACCAGACAGACAAATGATCATTTCTTTTCAAAAGATATACAGGTGCTTCTCAGTAATTTAGAATGTCATGGAAAAGTTCATTTATTTCAGTAATTCAACTCAAATTGTGAAACTTGTGTATTAAAGGAACACTCCACTTTTTTTGGAAATAGGCTCATTCTCCAACTCCCCCCGAGTTAATAAGTTGAGTTTTGCCGTTTTGAAACCCATTCAGCCGTTCTCCTGTTCTGGCGATATCACTTTTAGCGTAGCTTAGCATAGATCATTGAATCCTATTATACCAATAGCATCGCGTTCAAAAATGACCAACGAGTTTCCATATTTGTTGTATTTAAAACTTGACTCTTCTGTAGTTATATCGTGTACTAAGACCGGTGGAAATGCAAAGCTTCAATTTTCAAGGCTGATAAGATTAGGAACTACACTCCCATTCCGGCGTAATAGTCAAGGAAGTTTGCTGCCGTAATAAGGCTGAAGCAGGAGCAGTAATACCACGCAGCACATGTGCAAATGCTAAACTAGCTGGGAACTCATTTCTGATAATTCTCTGCCTGCTTCGGCCTTATTACGGCAGCAAACTTCCTTGACTATTACGCCGGAATGGGAGTGTAGTTCCTAATCTTATCAGCCTAGAAACTCGCAGCTTTGTATTTCCACCGGTCTTAGTACACGATATAACTACAGAAGAGTCAAGTTTTAAATACAACAAATATGGAAACTCGTTGGTCATTTTTGAACGCGATGCTATAGGTCTAATAGGATTCAATGATCTATGCTAAGCTATGCTAAAAGTGATATCGCCAGAACAGGAGAACGGCTGAATGGATTTCAAAACGGTAAAAATCACTTATAAACTCGGGGGGAGTTGGAGAATGAGCCTATTTCCAAAAAAGTGGAGTGTTCCTTTAAATAAATTGAATGCACACAGAGTGAAGTAGTTTAAGTCTTTGGTTCTTTTAATTGTGATGATTTGGCTCACATTTAACAAAAACCCACCAATTCAGTATCTCAACAAATTAGAATATGGTGACATGCCAATCAGCTGATCAGCTCAAAACAACTGCAAAGGTTTCCTGAGCCTTCAAAATGGTCTCTCAGTTTGTTTCACTAGGCTACACAATTATGGGGAAGACTGCTGATCTGACAGTTGTCCAGAAGACAATCATTGACACCCTTCACAAGGAGGGTAAGCCACAAACATTGTATTGCCAAAGAAGCTGGCTGTTCACAGAGTGCTGCATCCAAGCATGTTAACAAAGTTGAGTTGAAGAAAAAAAGTGTGGAAGAAAAAGATGCACTACCAACCGAGGAAAACTTTGGGTAACTGGGAGATGAGTGAAGTAGCAGTGCTAGTCATTTAGTCATCGCTCTTTTCTAGCTGGCTCGCGCATCACCTGTTTGATCGCGATGACACATTACGTTGAATGTACCATTCTCTTAGTGAATTTAACAAATAATTATACCTATGTTAATAACTAAGGGAAATTTTAGTTTGAAAGCCAACCTTTATTATCAAATACCGACATGATATAAGTAAAACATATTTAAAATTACATTTTCAAAAATGTCTCTGGCATTGTTGATTGCCGCATTCGGCCCCCGGGCCTTAGTTTGGGGACCCCTGGTTTAGGGTGTTTTCACGATATTGGTGGCACTGAACGAAAACAATGCCACTGAACTGAACGAAGCTGGCATATTTTGCTGATTATTGCTGAAAATGGTCAATTATTGTCATGTTTTGAGCTGTGCTAATCGGTCAGACCAGGAATGCATTTGAAGTACTACAGACTGCCAAAAGTTATAACACATCAAGGAGAAGAGTGCAAAAAACAGTCTGAGGAACAAAAGGCGTTTGTGGTTGGCCAAACTGCACCAGGATTTCCAGGGCAAGAATCCTGACAACATTTGTGTCTGTTTTTATCCTTTCTTGTCAGGTAGGTGAAATATTAGGCTAATATCTTAATTAATTCTGCTTGTACGTATCTTTACCACCTATTAACTTTAGTTAGTCAACATATTGCACCCTTTACTACTAAGTCCTTCTCTATATGATATAACAGCTTCCACACATTTTTTCCTTGGTTTCAACAACATATTCAGTAGTACATTAAGCGTGCAATCCATGTTGTTGTTTGCATCTGAGTATATTCAATATATGGCCTCTTATTTGGGTAACTGACCAAACCGTGACGTAACTGCAAACCCTCGATAGCGGATAGATATTTCTATAATGTCGACTAGTTTGATCCAGTTTGATGTTTTATATATATCTTTTTGCTCAATATATTCTGTTTTCCTTGTGTTCAAATGGTAGATATAGTACATCAAAGGAAAATATCTAAATGGATTTAGAAAAAATGTCTTGTTGCTTTTTTGCAAATTCATATGTTTTCAAACTTGGAAATCCTGCATACTCCAAAAAGATTTGTTTAATTTTTTATCCATAACATCCTCACTACTGAGAAACTATTGTGCATTATATCTCTTGCTTTTTCTTTAAAACATAAACCATAATTAGTTATATAAATATGATCATATAACTATAAACATTTTAAAATAAATTAATAATTGCACATACCATTCATAATTTATTTATTTATTTTTAAGTACTTTTATTCAGCAAGGATGCATTCAAATAATCAAAAGTGACCCTGAAACCTTTTTTTTTGTTTTATATTTTCTATTTCAGTTAAATACTGTTCTTTTAAAGTTTCTATTCATCAAAATATTAAGCTTAACAGCTGTTTTCAACAGTAATAATAATTAAAAAAAATGTTTCTTGAGCACCAAATCAGCATTAAAGAATCATTTCTGATGGACAATAGACTGGAAAAATGGCTACTGAAAATTCAGCTTTACCATCACAGGAAAAAATGACATTTTAAAATATATTACAATAGAATTTCTTTTTAATTGTAATAATATTTCACAATATTACTCATTTTAATGTATTTTGATTAAATAATATGAAATATTCTGTTATTAATTCTGTTATTAATTAGGGTATCCTGTCGTGTTGTTCCAAATCCATAAGACCTTCGTTCATCTTCGGAATACAAATTAAGATAATTTGATGAAATCCGAGAGATTTCTGACCCTACATAGACAGCAACGCAACTGACGTTCAAAGCCCAGAAAGGTTGTTAGGACACTGATAAAATAGTCCAGTGGTTCAACTGTAATGTTATGAAGCTTCAAGAATACTATTTTTTGGTGAAAGAAAACAAAAATTATGACTTTATTCAGCAATTTCTTCTTTTCCACGCCAGTCTTGATGGGCGTCCATGAGAGTACCATGAAGCGTATGTGGTACTCTTACTACCTTTCTAGACCTTGAATATGGTACTTGTGTTGCCGTCTATGCAGGGTCAGAAAGCTCTCGGATTTCATCAAAAATATCTTAATTTGCATTCCAAAGATGAACAAAGGTCTTACGGGTTTGGAACGACGTGAGGGTGAGTAATTCATAACAGAATTTTCATTTTTGCGTGAACTATCACTTTAATATTAAAAAAAAGTGTGAGAAAAATGCATGTGTGATTTACCTTCTCTTCAATAATGGCTATAATGTCCCCAACTGTCTCTAAGTCCAGCTCCTCTGCCATATACGACACAGTCACCAGGTCCTCCTCCCCTAAAACCGCCTCCTTATTATCCACTGAAGCACTGGGGGCTCCATCACTTCCTGTTTAAAGTATTACACACAAATCAAACCCACTTATCAACTTTACAAAAATGTTACAACAAATCAAACAAACATGAAATGGTCTAAAAAAGGGACTAAATACTAAATACATGATACTGAAGTTGGGAGAAGCATAAGGCAGCATCTAGAGACCTGTGCTGAGCGGGGCAGCGGTGTCCACTGCAGAGGTGGCAGCGCTGGAGGCGGGGTCTGCAGTGGCCAATGAGCTCAGCTGAGAGGGGAATTGGGCGGGGCCAGCTTCCAGCAGACGAGACAGTGTGGGAGCACCTGAGACACACGCATACAAACACAAGTGCAGCACGACATACCCATACACACAAGGTACACAGAGAGAGCGGGCTAGGCGTTAAGCTGGAAGAGATACCCGTATATTGACTCTAATATACAAAGATGCTGATCCTTTTCTTCCTTTAAGAGTGGGCATGGGCATTTGTAAATTTTATGAGTGTGTCTTCCGGTCTCATCCACGTCCAGCTATTTTTAGCTGTACAAAACAGCTCGTTTTGCTGCTTGATATTGCAATTTTCTACTGCTTAGATGCTAAACTGGGTCATTCAGTGTTAACTCAACCAGAGGTCCTATCTCAAATTTTTGATTTTGCTAATATATTAATTCTGAAGAAAGATAAGACATGTTTAGTGTTGAAAGCCAATATATTAAATGTCATGGATGAATAATTACTGAGTAATCCACTATTTTGTAGAGGGAGGTCAAAATGGCTATTTTCACCTTAGATTTAGAGTCAAGTTACAGGGGGTTAAAAATGACTTCAGAAAGATGGCAGCATCATTATCGTATTGTTGCACAGAGATTGGCAGTTATCAGTGCTTAATTTGAGCCGGATCCTGCCGGATCCTGTTCCGGAAAATGTCAGATTTTGGATTTTTGCGTTCCGGTATTTGTTTTTAAAGATCCGGCATTAACAAGTGCATTATATCGTGACAGTGCGTGCATACCAGACAGAGCAAGAGCAGGTTTATGTAGATGAATTTGGAGAAGGAGTGTTGGTCTTCAACATATTTTCGACCAATCCGCTTTTTTAAGTTCAAAATCGCTCTCATTGATTGGTGCTTACTGCTTAACCCACTCTCTCCAAACGTGCACTACTCACAAAACATATTTAGTGAGCAGCGGAATGTTTAGAGAGAGAGTGTAATATTGGAAATAATACCAAATCAAGTGAAATATTATAATGTATAAACATAATAAACACTATAAACATAGCTATAAGTTAGTTACCCTGACTCCAAAACAAATCATTTAAGGTATTTAGAACAGAACAAGAATGAAACAAAATATATAAACAAAGTGAAACTAAAAATACCAGGCGTTGGGCTCACATACCTCTGTAATTCGGCACAAATCCAAGTGTTTCCATATTCGCAATGTATTTGAATGATAAACTATTATTTATAATGTAGACTAGGCTTTGTACTTTACGTTCGTAAAAAAAAAAAAAAAAAAACCCCTTCAGCAAAAATGCGCTTGGCATAACAGCAGAGTGGACCGATTATACTAGGCTACGGACTATTTAAATAGACCAGAGTAATATTTTAAATGTTTAATTGACTGTATTTTATTTTGATAATGTACAGACTGCAATGCCAAGTTTGAATTGCTAGAATATGTGGTGTGTTTTTTTTGCAACACATTTTATTTTTAATGTAACTTACATTTTCCATCATCCTGCTTACCTATTTTTGACCCAGGGTTTGTGCCCTAGGCTGCAGTCCATGCAGAAACTTGTGAACTATGCGCTTATAGTTGTGGCATCACTGTTTAGTCGCGTAATTGAATGTTCCGGTAAAACTAAAGTTGTATTGTCAGTGTCGGTCACAGCGCCTTTAAACTGCTGTTTTGGATCCGGCAACTATTCATTTACAAATTAAGCACTGGCAGTTATATTAGTAAAATCTGTTGACTTTAGCTATCTTTGTTGCATTATGTTCCAATGGTGACCATTCAAAAATGGGGACATAGCACTTTTCAAGTTTTTCTCCAAAGTTTACATGCCTGTAACTCAAGAAGTATTAAAGATATTTGAATGCCCTTTTAGATATTGGGTCTTAACAAACTTTCCTTTTGGCATCTTTATTGTTATTGCCCTATGAGATTTGGTTCCAGAGATATTGGAAATTCAATATGGCTCTTGGAGTAAATTGTTAAAATGTGCACATTTTCAGTGGTCAAAACCCCAATGTGGGTTAGTTTAAAAAATATGATACTTCTTTTATTTTAAAGTGGAATGTCTGAAGAACAAATAATGTTAAAACTGGAGATGTATCTTTTGTTTCAATGTTTCATTCTGTCAAGACAACTGCATTAAACACACCAAAAAATAAGACATTTGGTTGACAAAAGAAAATAAGTTTCATATTTTTTTCAAACTGACCCACATTTGATTTTTGACCACTGAAAGTGTGTACACTTTAATAATTTACTCCTGGAGCCATATTGAAGTACCAATATCTCTGGAACCGAATCTCACAGGGCATTAAAAATAAAGATCCAAAAATGAAAATTTATTAAGACCCAATATCTAAAAAGGCAGTCAAATATCTTTAATACTTCTTGAGTTACAAGCATGCAAACTTTGGAGAAAAACTTGAAAAGTGCTGTTTTCTCCATTTTTGAATGGTCACCATTGGCACATAATGCAACAAAGATTGCTAAAGTCAACAGATTTTACTAATATGCCTAATAATCTCTGTGCAAAAATAAGATAATGATGCTGCCATCTTTCTGAAGTAATTTTTACCCCACTGTAACTTGACTCTGAATCTAAGGTGAAAATTGCCGTTTTGACCTCCCTCTACAAAATAGGGGATTACTCAGTAAATATTCATCCATGACATTTAATGTTTTGGCTTTCATCCCTATTAGCAATATCAAAAAATTGAGCCGGGGAAGTTTTTTAAATTTGGTTGATTTTACACGGAATGACCCAACTGTAACATTGCCAGACTCATTGTACACAAAAGTGTGTATTGATTCATACCTGTCGCTGCCTGAGAGGCAGGTAGTGAAGAAGTCATCATCTGATTATCGTGACTCCCTGTAAGTTGACTGGACGGAGATTCTCCCTCAACTGCCTGTAATAAGGATTTTCTTTAGATTTGACGCAAAAACTTTTTTAAAACTATAACAAAGAATCCAACATTCCTTAACAGGCATGATACAAGACATTTCTAGCGACAAGACATTTGTATGTCTACACAACAAACCTGCTCAGATTTATGCGGAAGAAACAGTTATATCACTTTTACAGGGTTCTCAAACTTAAAGGGATAGTTCACCAAAAATGAAAATTGTGTCATTATTTACTCACCCTCATGTTGTTACAAACCTGTTTCTTTTTTATGCTGAACATAAAAGAAGATATTTTAAAGAATGCTGCTAATCAAACAGTTGATGGTTGACTTCCATAGTATTTATTTCCCTACTATGGAAGCCAAAATTCTTCAAAATATCTTCTTTTGTGTTCAACATAAGTCATTTGTGGATAAGGATTTTTAAAATGTGTTTTATAGAGACTCACAAAGAGTAATTTCTAGCCAAAGAATTTATTTATTTTAATGATTATTATTTAATTGTATTAAGCATACAGAATGTGAGCAAATTTATATTGACTATAGAAATTGGCACACTTTTTTTCATGACTTTTTAATATTTCTGAATTTTTCAGACATGAAAATCGCATTTCTGACATTCCCTGGAATCTACAGAATTGTAGGAACCTTGCTTTTATTATTATTTTTTTTTATGACTTTATCATAACATATGGTTAGTGCACAATTAAACACTACTACACTACTGTTAAGTTTGGGATCAGTATTTTATACTTTTATTTAGAAAGGATGTATTAAATTGACTATATATGTATAATAATAATAATAATAATAAGGATTTCTATTTTTAAATAAGTGCATCAATAAATAAATTCATCAAAAAATATCTCAGGGTTTTTATGAAATGAAATATTAAGCAGTACAACCATTGATATTAAGAATAAATATTTCGTAAGCAGCAAATCAGCATATTGGAATAATTTCTGAAGGATCATGTGACACTAAAGACTAGAGTAATAATGCTGAAAATTCAGCTTTGCATCACAGGAATAAATTTCACGTTGAAAAATATATTAAAATTGATCAAAGCTATATTGAATTGTAATAATAATTCACACTTTTTCCTGTATTTTTATCAAATAAATGCAGCATTGAATAATAAATTTACTCAACTGTTTTAATATTAATAATAATAAAAAAAGAAACAAATCTTGAACAGCATTATCAGCATATTAGAATGATTTCTGGAGGATCGTGTGACACTGAAGACTGGAGTAATGATGCTGAAAATGTAGCTTTGATCACAGAAATCAATGACATTTTCAAATATATTTAAATAAAAAGCAGTTATTTTAAATAGTAAAAATATTTCACAATATTACCGCTTTTGCTGTATTTTGGATCAAATAAATGCAGGCTTGGTAAGCAGAAGAAACTTCTTTAAAAGCATTACAAATCTTACTGTTCAAAAACTTTTGACTGGTAGTGTAGAACTAAATTAATCTGTAGTTTCTATAGTTCCGAAATGTTATAAACATATGTGAAAAATTCTGACCAGTCTGGGGCTGGTGGGCAGAAGACTGCCTTTCTTCAGCAGTTCTGACAGAAGAGGAGAGGGAGGCGGAGTGATTTTCTGACCCAAAAGCTTCTTCTGTGTTGATTCATCCAGCAAAGACCCCAAACTCGCCTCTACCACTCCAGGGCCTGGCAGCTCCGTCAGAGGCACAAACACTGTTGATCCTGTCCCCTGTATCGGAGAGGGATGATTATTAAAATACATGACAAATTAAAACAAATTTCCAGAATGACAATATAAAAATTCAAAACAGAAACGCACCGTGGTGCTAGGATCTTCAGATGGATCTCCAATAGGAAAATCCAGGCTTGGGGAGCAGGCCCCAGAGGGGGATCGCACAGTCACACTGGGCACACGTTTAGGAGTGTTCTTCACTGCCTGCCTGGCTAAAAAGAAAAGATAAACAGCTCTTACTATTAAGCATTTATGATTAATTGAAACTACATTAATGAATGTCAGATTTACCCAATTATGTAATAAATGCTTCAGTATGCGTTAATTATTTTAGTAACCCAAGACAATGTGACCAAACCAAACAGTGCTCATGACACTTTGTGGGCTTTCTTTATATACCCTGGTACGCTGCATCTGTGGCCTTTCTTTTCACCTCAGCTTCCTCTTCCTCTTGTTTTCTGCTCCTAATGGACACACAGCATTTAAATCACTAAACTGATAAAAATCCTTTTAAATGTTGTATATTTATAGCAGATGGAAAGGATATACCTCGTATAATGACTCTTACCGTACAATTTCCTCCCATAGCTCCTCAAGTTTTGAGTCCAGATGTCCTGCCTGGATGAGTTCAGTTTCTCTCTTCAGTTTCCTTAAGAGACAGATTAATAGATTACAGTTAGCAGATAGCAGGTGTTGGTCCAAGTAAGCATGTGAATATTTGGTACCTGTGCTTCTCTTGTGTGTCCTTGATCAATCGCTTCAACTCTTCTATTCTTTCTGCTGTTAACCTGCGAACGATCACGTCTTCCACCGTCTCAACCACCTCCCCTTTCTCACCTCGCTTTCTCCTGTGAACGTGCACACATTTACACTCATAATTAAGTGCTGTCAGGAATGGACTGGATGTTGGAATGCAAATCAACAGGAAGTGGACTCACTTTGGAGCCTCGGTTGTCTCCAGGAGCTCAGAGTATTGTGAGGCACAATGCTGTGAAACAGTGAAGAAAAGAAAGAGAAAATGTGTTATATCCAGTTGAAGTCAAAAGTTTACATACACCTTGCAGAATCTGCAACATGCAAGTTATTTTACCAAAATAAGAGGGATCATTTATTTATTTAGTACTGGCTTAATTTACGTATTTCACATAAAAAAAACATACGGTCCACAAGAGTGATCAAAAATTTATATACACTTGAATCTTAATACTGTGTTGTTACTTGAATGATCCACAGCTGTGGGTTTTTTTGCTTAGTGATAGCTTTGTTTTTCCCACTGTTCTTCAGAAAAATGCTTCAGGTCCCACAGATTCTTTGGTTTTTCAGCATTTTTGTGTATTTGAACCCTTTCCAACAATGACTGTATGATTTTGATGATCTTTTCACACTGAGGACAACTAAGGGACTGACATGCAACTATTACAGAAGGTTCAAACACTCACTGATTCTTCAGAAGGAAACATGATGCATTAAGATACCAGAAGCTAAAATTTGTTAATTTTACCCTGATCTTCAAATTCAAAAGTTTTCACCCCTCTCTCTGGTTTTTCCATTGTTGGAAAGGGTTCAAATACACAAAAATGCTGAAAAACCAAAGAATTTGTGGGACCTGAAGGACTTTTCTGAAGAACAGTGGGCAGTTTAACTGTTCAGGACAAACAAGGGACTCATTAATAACTATCACTAACCCCCCCAAAAAAACTGCTGTGGATCATTCAGGTAATAACACAGCATTAAGAATCAAGTGTATGTAAACTTTCGAACAGGGTCAATTAACATTTTGCAGATTCTGCAAGGTGTTTGTAATCTTTTGACTTCAAGGTCTTATGGGTTTGGAATGACAAGAGGGTTAGTAATTAATAGAAGGTCATTTTTGGGTGAACTATTCCTTTAAGTATTGCATGTGATTGGATTTTTCCACAGCTTTCTAAATACCTTTTGAGAGAACCAGTCAGGAGGGCGTCCAGGTTCTGCAAATGGCTTGATGGCTCGGCTCACAGACACCCTGGAACAACACCCATGTACAAAACACATGACTATGATGTTGCTTTTTAAATTCACACTTCACACGTCGACGCAATCTTACTAACCTGCGTCCTATTAACATCTCTTCCACTGAACCGTTCTCTTTCACGGTTGGTCTCTGGAACTGCCAGTCAGCTGTCAACAAAGCTGACTTCATTTCAGCCTTTTCTTTGCAATCTGGTCTGAGCATCCTAGGCTTAACTGAGACCTGGGCCCGTATTCATAAAGAATCTTAGTGCAAAGAGTTGCTCCTAGTGACAAAATTCTAAGAGAATTCTTAGAAAAGTGGGCGTTTTCCCTTAAAATTAAAGAAAAGATCCTAGTAAAGAAAAAAGTAATTCAGAAAGAATCTTAACCCTTAAAAGAGGTCTTAAGGTCCAAATTTTTAGGAGTAGGGAAGAGGACTTTTAAGAGGCTTAAGAGTTTCTTTAGCAGTGGATAACACTGACAAAACATGAGGAGGGCAATGCGATATTTGCACACAATGCATGACAGTGATTTCACTGATGCTACACATGAGATTGTGCAGAGATAATGTTTGTGACTTATTTTATTAGAGACATGCTAACATCTCTGACATAGTGCAGAAATGCCATAGTGCAGAAATGGAAGAAATCACTACATTTATTACATGAACTTATTTGGCAACTGGAAACAATGCAACTATGCAGCAGTAATAATTTGGGTATGTTCACAACCTTCTATAAGCAAAGAGATCACACAAACAATTACAGCACTTTCACAACCTTAATGTGCTGCTGTTCATTACCTATCAAATACATTAAATACAACATTAACAGCATGGTAAACAAAAATATATATAAACATATAAAATATATAAACTTATATAATATGTGTGTTGCGGTAAAACAGGAAAAATGATGCCTATAATTTCAAAGTGAAGGCTTAAACTAGACCCTACACTTAAAAGTACTCTTTTATTTCCTTCTTGGACAACCAACCAATCACAGTCTTTAAAATGCTGTGTCATCGCTAGCAACGGGGTCAACCCCGCCTCCACACTAAGATAAAAGTTTTTGTCTTTTCTTTGCTCAGAGTTGCTCTTAGATTGATCCTGAATCACTCTTAAGCTAAAACTCCTACGTAGGAGTTTTTAAGCTAAAATAAAAGCTTTCTGAGAGGATTCTTAGAATCTTTATGAATACGGGCCCTGGATTTGTCCAGAAAACTCTGCAACCCCAGCCGCTCTATCTACTAACTTCTCCTTCTCTCACACCCCTCGTCAGACTGGAAGGGGTGGGGGTACGGGCTTGCTCATTTCTAACAACTGGACATACTCAACCCATTCTCCTTCATGCACTTATAACTCTCATACAATTACTATAACATCTCCTATCAAACTCCATGTTGTGGCAATTTACCGCCCTCCTACTCAACTTGGCATCTTCTTAGAGGAGCTGGATGGGCTGCTGTCCTCATTCCCAGAAGATGGCAGCCCACTTCTAGTCTTTGGTGACTTTAACATTCACATTGACAGACCTAATGCTACAGACTTCCATTCACTCCTAGCTTCATTTGATCTCAAACACATTGTCACTACATGCACTCACAAATCTGGCAACCATCTTGACCTAATCTACACAGGCAATTGTATTTCAGACAACATCTTGGTCAAACCCCTACACATCTCTGACCACTTCTTCATTTCATTTGAACTACATCTTGCTACTTGTGCACCCCCAACTCTCCTGCCTGTCACTTTTAGACGAAACCTACGCTCTCTTTCTCCCTCCCACCTTTCTTCACTAGTATCCTCCTCTCTTCCCTCTCCAACCCACTTCTCATCCATGGATACTAATGCAGCGACTGACACCCTATGTTCGACACTTACTTCTTGTCTAGATTATTTATGCCCTCTCTCCTCCAGGCCAGCACGGGCTACTCCTTCAAACCCTTGGCTATCCGATGTTCTTCGTGAGCATCGGTCCAAACTCAGGGCAGCCGAGAGAAAATGGCACAAATCTAAAGACCCAACTGACTTGAGTATGTATCGGTCTCTGCTTTCATCTTTCTCTACTCAAGTCCATACTGCCAAATCTTCATATTTCCACAACAAGATCAACAATGCTGCGGACGCACGGAATCTTTTCAAAACTTTTAATTCACTGCTCTGTCCCCCTCCACCTCCTACAATCACTTCTATAACACCTGATGATTTCGCCACATTCTTTACACACAAAACTACATCTATCAGTAGTCAGTTTTCAGCTCCACACTTACAGGAACTAAAATCGACCACACCCACAACCAAAACTCCCCTCTTCTCCTTCTGTCCCCACTCTGAGGCAGAAGTATCCAAACATCCGACGACATGTCCCTTAGATCCTATCCCCTCACACCTTCTCCAAGCAATCTCTCCCACAATCCTACCAGCGCTCACACACATCATCAACACATCTCTTCTCACAGGCTCTTTCCCCACTACATTTAAGCAGGCCCGGGTAACCCCACTACTCAAAAAACCTACACTTAACACTTCACTCATTGACAACTACAGACCTGTCTCCCTCCTTCCATTCATAGCAAAAACACTGTAACGAGCTGTCTTCAACCAGCTATCTTTATTTCTCACTCAGAACAACCTATTGGATGCTAACTAGTCAGGTTTCAGGAGTGGTCACTCAACTGAGACTGCGCTACTGTCTGTCACTGAAGCCTTGCGGACTGCAAAAGCTGATTCCAAATCATCAGTACTTATTTTGTTGGAACTATCTGCAGCTTTTGACACAGTGAATCACCAGATCCTCCTGTCTACCCTCTCATCGCTGGGCATCACAGGGACACCACTTCGCTGGTTCAAATCCTACCTCTCTGGTAGGTCTTTCAGAGTGGCCTGGGGAGGTGAGGTATCTAAAACACATCAACTGGTCACTGGGGTTCCTCAGGGATCAGTTCTTGGACCTCTCCTCTTCTCCATATACACTACATCTCTGGGTCCCATCATACAGGCACATGGCTTCTCCTACCATTGCTATGCTGATGACACACAGCTCTATCTTTCATTCAAACCAGATGATCCATCGGTAGCTGCACGGATCTCAGGTTGCCTGGCGGATATCTCTGCATGGATGAAGGAGCACCATCTACAGCTCAATCTGGCAAAGACTGAGCTCCTTGTCTTTCCTGCCACTCCAACTCTACAGCATGACTTCACTATCCAGTTAGGTTCATCAACAATTACCCCATCGACTTCAGCCAGAAATCTTGGTGTAATCTTTGATGACAAATTAACTTTCAAAGACCACATTGCTAAAACTGCTCGATCTTGCAGGTTTGCGTTGTACAACATCAGAAAGATCAGGCCCTTCCTAACAGAGCATGCTGCACAACTCCTTGTCCAGGCCCTGGTTATTTCTAGGCTGGACTACTGGAATGCTCTTTTAGCTGGTCTTCCAGGATGTACAATCAGACCTCTACAAATGATTCAGAATGCAGCAGCACGGCTGGTCTTCAATGAGCCCAAAAATGCCCATGTCTCACCTCTCTTCATATCACTGCACTGGCTACCGGTTACAGCACGCATCAAATTCAAGACACTGATGCTGGCATATAGGACAGTCACCGGCTCTTCACCTGCCTACCTCTGTTCACTACTACACATCTACACTCCTTCCAGAAGTCTGAGATCCTATAGTGAAAGACGCCTCATTGTACCACCACAGAGAGGCATGAAATCACTTTCCAGAACATTCTCGGTCACTGTTCCTGCCTGGTGGAACGTTCTTCCCACACCTATCCGGAATGCTGCCTCCTTAACAGTTTTCAAACAACTGCTAAAAACCCATCTTTTTCAAATCTATCTGACCCAATTACAAAAAAAAAAAGAAAATCTTTCTTGATCTTGTCTTTATAGCATGTACTCATATAACAATGCCTGATATATGGTATTTTCGAGCACTTCCCGCTTCGATCTGACTCTTAGGATGAATCGCTTGCTGTTCTCCCCAATTGTAAGTCGCTTTGGATAAAAGCGTCAGCCAAATGAATAAATGTAAATGTAAATTCGTCTGATTTGAGGAAAGACAGATTTGCTTTATTGGAATTAAAGCAGTAGTTCTCAAGGGGGTCCTTTACAGTTAATAAAAAATAATAAGTTGATGTAATTTACATATTTATAGTTATATAGCTTTAAAAAATTGTATCAATTGTGAATGAAAGTTTCTTGCTGGTGCTTATTTTACTCCTAAATAATGTATTTTGGAATGTAAAGAAATATACATGATGCAATTATTTGTTTAATAAGGAAAATATCATATAAGCTTTGTAAACCAAATGTCTTCCATACTATAAATTACTTTATACATAAAATAAACATAATTATATAGTGGTGGCCAAAAGAACACTAGTATTTTCACTAACTAAAAAAAATGTCAGTTATTTCTATCTTTTGCTGTAGTGAGTCAGTAGGACATACCAGTTTACATTTCCAAACATCCATTTTGCTATTAATTGTAATAATTGAGTGAGGTTTTTATTTGCACAGGGAGTCCGACAACAGCCAGTGCTCCACTCTGAGGTCTGATCTCATCATCATCCAGTCCATCTGGAATGAAATGAAGAAACAGGACAAACTGAGACTAAATCAAGAAGAACTGTTGCAACATTTCCAAGATGCTTTAAAAAAAACAACCTGCAAAGCTAAAGTACTGTTTAGTGTTTAGGCACTTGTGTAAAAATGCTGTAAAATAAGAATGCTGTCAAAAATAATGTCATAAATAGATTTTCTTTATCAATGAACTTCTGTTAACTAAATTAAATCAACATTTGGTGTGACCACCCTTTGTGTTTAAAGCATCTTTTGCCCTAGGTGCACTTGCGCATAGTTTTTCAGGTAGCTTTGCAGGTAGGTTTCTTGAAGCGTCTTGGAGATGTTGCCACAGTTCTTCTGGATTTAGTTTGTCTCAGTTTGTTCTGTTTCTTCATGTCATTGCAGACTAAAAGATGATGAGATCAGATGTGCAAACAAAATCTCACTGGATTATTGCAATTAAATTAAATTACAATTAAATAATTGAATGGTTGGAAATGTAAACTGATATTTCCTATTAACACACTACAGCAAAAGTCAGAAATAACTGACTTAAAACCATGTTTCTAATAATTTTGGCCACCACTGTACCTACATTCCGCATTAATATAATCCAAAACAACTAAAAATCAAGATATTTCATATACATAATATAGTATTTTTTATATATTTATTCATTCTCAATTTACATTTTTGTAGTTATGACAAGCTAAAACAAAAATAATCCTTATCCTAACACCTTATTCATAAAATCACAGACAACTGAATAAGTCAAGCGGTCTGAATTAAAGCAATGATATAAATGGTTTTTTTTTTTTAATCACCAGTTTTGGTCTCCACTCTTCATGACAGATGAGGCGAGGCACAGCTTTTCTCTAATTGACCATGGCTCTGTTGGGCCCAACAGCAATTTATGTTCTGTCCAAAGAATAAAAAGGCAGGATACACAGATCAGAATGCATTTCAAGAGTAATCAGTATTTAAGCACATATGTATTGGGCTCCGAGACGCATTATACAAGAGTGGGTGGGCAGTTTGACAACTAATAACGGGGCCATTTTAGATGGTCGACGCATCATCGGCATCTCACATTCCTCTAGCAGAAGACAAATGTGATGTCCTCACGAAAGCTAGTCATAAATGTGTCATTTTGTGTCCAGCGATTCGGCCAATGAGCGTCATTGTAATCATGACTTCTGCGTGTCGAATCCCGCAACACCTATGCACGCGCACAGCCGAATCCATTATGCACGCGCTTGACATGCATCAATTATGATCTGCCCCTCCGCCCCATGCAGGACATACGACGTACATGCATGTGTATGATGAAAATATAGAGAGCAATACTCACTTCCAACTCCGCTCGCCATTTTGTCATGACTGGACTGTTTTCTATTGCTCCTTTGGCATAACAAGTGTCTGGCTATCAAATGTAAATGTGCATATCCGGTGTGAATTTTCCAACAATCATTTTGCTCCAAAGGTCTGCGTAACCCCAATGTTATTAAGTCACATGTTTGCTGAATTTATAAAAGTCTATCATTCTGACAAGCATTTTGCGCTGGAATGCCTATATGAAGTACATACTTAATACTTAAGTCAGTGAATGACTGTTTGTGATATAATACTAAATATATATAATAATATTATTAATCATAATATATCGTATTGGTAGGTTTTTTTCTTCTGCTTACTAAATTCAGTTGTGAATGAAAGCTTCTTCCTGGTGCTTATTTCAGTCACTAATGAAATTGTTTTACTTAGAAAATACCATGCACATAAAAAGTGGACATTTTCCAAAACAAATAAATGACTTTGAATGAACGTAAACATAAACCTTTTGGAACCAACAAAAACATTGATTTTACATTTGGCAGCTATTAATGTAACTATGCAATACCTCGTTTTTGTGGCTTTGAATATAAAAATGTTGAAAATTCAAAAAGAAAATTCAAAAAGAAAGAATTCCTTTACTTTTTGGATACTTTTATTTCATTATGATATGATATTAGGTATTATATGCTATGAAAAGCGATTTTACCGTAGCGAAGAAACAACCCTGTGATAAACCAAAGTATTGTTATAAAGAAGTAACGAGTTGGTTTATAAACAAACATTTTATAGCTTTTATTTTGACTGGCTGATTCTTACCGGAAGTGGAAAGAATAAAATATATTTATTTAACGTTAGATACATTCGTTCAGAACGAACTCACGATGATAAATGAAGCAAAATATTTATTATAGGTTATTGCTAATCACGAATTATATCGTTTCTACGACTTGTCGAGCACTAATACTGAATCAAATATGAATAAAGTATGTAACGTTGTTGTGTTTTATTTTTGACGAATCGGAAGCATACTTCATCGAGGGGGATTAGCTCAGATGGTAGAGCGCTCGCTTAGCATGCGAGAGGTAGCGGGATCGATGCCCGCATCCTCCAATATTTTCGTTTTTCTAAATATACATACATGTATATTGTTCTAGGTGTCATATACTAGCAGTGATTATAATATAAATAAATATTCCATGAATAAAACAAGCAGCTTGGTGTGAATACTGTAGAAATACACTAAATACTTAAGTATACTTAGGTGCACTTTTTTAGTGTGAAACTTTTAGTCCATAAAAGCATAACAAATACAGTAATGTCGACAAAAACTCTGACACGTGAACAGTAATAAAGCAGCAACAATAACATTTAAGCAAAATAAATTAGTTTTAGTTTAGAATCAACACGTTGGTTCCGAATGCGGAAGTGGGCGGGGAAACTCAACGGAAGTTGTCATGTACTGCGCTGAATGAGAAGCAGCAAAACGTTCAAACGTGACCACGCCGAGCAGAGAAAATACTAATTACACTAAGGTATTATTTTTTTGAATCGTTTTCTTAAAAACATAATATTTACAATGTACAATTTAATAGTTTTACATAATCGATTCTTGTTTGCGTTGATGGAGTATTTGTTGTGAAGCTACCGGGCTTTTAGAGGCCTGCGAGCGCTCTTTGTTTCAATACTGGTCGTGTATATGTGTTAATACGGCTTAATAGGACAGTCAGTAAATGCTGGTTTTGTTTCATTGTAAACATTAGTACTCAATTTAGTCATTTTATAATACCAAATATATTTAAACCGGCTAAAGCGAGAAGTGCACTAGCGTGCACACTAAGTAATATAAAGCCTATAAATAGTCCGTGTGCTTGTAGCCACTGTTGTTTCTCAGTCACTGACTTTGGTGTTTTCTCATCAGGAATGCTTGAGCGTTATATGATCGTGTTTTTTAATGTTTCCCTAGTTTGAAAGCAGATTCTTTGTGTTATCATGGCTGATGATGAAGGATTTGTCGTCCGTGTTCGGGGTTTGCCTTGGTCGTGCGCTGTAGAAGAAGTGTCCAGATTTTTTTCAGGTAAGAATGTGGAGTTTACATACTGATCTTCGAAATTGTCGAGTGTTTTTAGCTGTAAGATTAACTAGAAGTTTGAACACTTTCGTTTTCAGGCTGCAAAATTGGCAACAATGGAACAGCCATTCACTTTACATACACACGAGAAGGCAGACCAAGTGGGGAAGCATTTGTGGAGTTGGAGTCAGAGGAAGACTTGAAGATTGCAATCAAAAAAGACAGAGAAACAATGGGACACAGATATGTGGAAGGTACGAAGTTCTTTATGTACACTACTCAAAACAGAATGATTATTTTGAAAGAAGTCAAATAATTCACCAAGCCTGCATTTGATTTCTAAGCACAGCTACATTTCAGTCAAATTTTAAAAGATTTTTACTATTTAAAATAACGTTTTCTATTTGAATATATTGTAAAATGTAATTTATTTCTGTGCTTTCAAAGCTGACTTTTTAGCAGTCACACGTTCCTTCAGAAATCCTTCTAATATTTTAATTTGCTGCTCAAAAAATATAATTTTGAAAACAGTTAGTAGGATTTTTTTCAGGTTTCTTTGATGAATAGAAAGTTCAGAAGAACAGCATTAATTTAAAATGGAAATCAGCATAATAAATGTCTTTTATCATCAATTTATAGCATCCTTGCTAAACAAAAGTATTAATTTCTTTCCAAAAAAAAACAATTATACTTACTCCAAGCCTTTGAATGGTGTAGTGTATAATGCTACAAAAGCTTTTTATTTCAGATAAATGCTGATGTTTCTATTCATCAAAAAATCCTGGGAAAAAAAATACTCGACTCTTTTAAATAATAATTAAAACAATTTTTTTTGAACAGCATATTAAAATGATTTCTGAAGGGTCATGTGAAACTGAATACTGGAGTAATGATGCTATAAATGTATCTTTGATCACAGGAATGAATTGTATTTTCAAATACATTCAAATAGAAAACAATTATTTTAAATGGTAAAAATATTTTAAAAGTTTAGTTTTTGCTGTACTTCAAAGCAGAACAGACCATTTAAAAAAACAATAAAATCGTACTGTTCAGAAACCTTCGACTTTTAGTGTATGCTACCATTTAGAAAATTTAGGATCAGTATATAATTATAATTTTTATTTATTATTTGTATATTGAAATGAATTAATGCAAATCTGAATATTAGAATGATTTCTGAAAGAACGTGTGACATTGAAGACTGGAGTAATGATGCTGAAAATTTAGCTCTGATCACAGAAATAAATTTCATTTTAAAATACAAACAAATAGAAAACAGTTATTTTAAATAGTAAAAATATTTCAACATTTTACTGTTTCTGCTATACAACATTAAACACTAAAAAACTTTTGACTAATAGTGTATGCTACCCCTTAGAAAATTTGGGGTCAGTGAGATTTTAAGTTAGTTAATTCAGCATAAACACATTAACACGTACATTTTGCGGCACTACCTCACAGTTTGAATTGTCGTCTTTCTGTTCATGTTCTCAGTATTCAAATCAAACAATGTGGAAATGGACTGGGTTATGAAGCACACTGGTCCAAACTGTCCAGAGACCGAGGGAGACGGACTTGTCAGATTGCGAGGCCTTCCTTTCGGATGCAGCAAGGAAGAGATTGTGCAGTTTTTCTCAGGTATATTTAAACTCTTCCCTCCAGCCCTTCACATAGTCATCGGGAGAAGTAATAACCAAGTGTAGTCCTCATTGAGGTGAATTGGACCATTCCCATGGTTGCTAGAATAATTTGACCCATTAATTCATTAGTTAATCCACACATTATTCTGCTACTTTAGGAATATTCCTTTATTAGCTACCAACTTTTGGGATGGCCACTTTATCATCAAGTCTAAGCCAAGTTAGTGGAATGCTTGCCCACTTGTAAGTGGTGGAACTCTCCCAGAAGGCTTTATTGCAATATTCTCTTTTGTTTTCATTTCTTATTTTAATTCAAGAAAAGATCAAAACAAACTTTGTAAATGGGAATGTGATTTATTTAATATGTCCCCGTTGGGGTTATCTGTCCTTGGGTTGAAGGGTTGGAAATCGTGCCAAATGGGATAACATTGCCGGTGGACTTCCAGGGGAGGAGTACGGGGGAGGCCTTCGTGCAGTTTGCTTCACAGGAAATAGCTGAAAAGGCTCTAAAGAAACACAAGGAAAGAATAGGGCACAGGTGGGGATGGATGGTTGGATGGTTAAGATGTTTTTCATGTGGTAAACACCTACTACAGTAAACATTCAAAGTGGTATGCAACACGATCTTACACACGGCACATGGACACGCACACGTCTTTACCAGAGGGCTCCCAGGGCCTTGATGGACTACTACTGTTTGTTTGATGTGTTTTTCTTTTTTTGTGAGTCATGAAAATGTTTGGATTCAAAAAGGCTGAATGCATACTTAGTGTGTAGCAATGGTGCGCTTGGGCATCATGGGATTTTTCTCATTTATAAGTATGCAAACCAGTGCCTTGCAGCAGCCGGTTTGAATACCACTTTAGACTGGATTGTGTAATGGGTCTGTATTTACTGTCATACTGAAGTATAAGTTTTAATATAAGAGTTTAATGCATGGATGGCCCAGCAGAAGGAAACAGCAAAGATATTATTAAAGAAATGGTTCACCTACAAATGAAAATTTTCAGAACATTTATTCACCTTCGGGGCATCCAATTTGCAGATGAGTTTGTTTCTTCATGGTAACAGATTAGGAGAAATTTAGCATTACATCACTCGCTTACCGATGGATCCTTCGCAGTGAATAGGTGCCATCAGAATAACAGCTGATAAAAATTCACAACTAGTCCATACACGACTCCAGTCCATCAACTAACGTCTACTGTAGTATAAAGCTGCCTGTTTGTAATAAGTCCATCATTAAGGGTGTGAGAGAACCATGAGGGATGGAGAAAGCGTTATTATGGATTGTGAACTCGTATTTTGGCCAGAAGTGATGGTTTAAAGTTAAAAAGCCTAATGATGGATTTCTTTTACAAACAGTCTTTTACTTCAAAACTTTTATTGTCATGTGGATTACTTTTTGATTACTGTGATGTTTTTGTACGCTTTGGACTCTCATTCTGATGGCACCCCTTCACTGCAGAGGATCCACTGGTGAGCGAGTAATGCTGAATTTCTTTTAATTTAGTTCCAATAAAGAAACAAAGTCATCTACATCAAGTACATTTGGGTAAATTTTCATTTTTAGGTCAACTATTAAAGTTTTTTTTTTTTTTTTTTTTTTTTTATATATTATTAAAGGAGAAGTTCCCCTTTAGAACAAAAATGTACAAATAATTTATTTAACCCCTTGTCATCCAAGATGTTCATGTCTTTCTTTCTTCAGTTGTAAAGAAATTGTTGTTTGAGGAAAACATTTCCGGTTTTCTCCCCATATAGTGGACTTCTATGGTGCCCTCAAGTTTGAACTTCCAAAATGAAGTTTAAATGCAGTTTCAAAGGGCTCTAAACAATCCCAGCCAAAAAAGAAGTGTCTTACCTAGCAAAATGAACAGTTAATTACTAAAAATAATGTACAATTTATATATATATTTTTTTTAACCACAAATGCTCGTCTTGTCTAGCTCTGCTTGTACTCCAGTTCAAGACAGTTACGGTGGGTCGAAAAACTCCCATCTCATTTTCTCCTCCAACTTCAAAATCACCCTACATCGCTGCAGAAGTCCCGACCCAGTGTTTACAAAGTGAATGTGAACAAGACCAAACGCCTTTTACAAAAAAAGTAAAACTGCAAAGCAGGATAATTTTGATTTGGGAGGAGAAAATGAGATTAGTTTTTTTGACATATCCTAACTGTCTTGAACCATGCAGAGCTAGACAACTCAAGCATTTGAGGTTAAAAAGTCTATAAATTATAATTCTTTTAGAAAATAATCGTTTGTTTCGCTGGGTAAGCCTTCTGCCTCTGCTGGGATTATTTTGAGCCCGTCGAATCTGCATTTAAACTGCATTTTGGAAGTTCAAGCTTGTGGGCACCATAGAAGTCCAATGGAGAGAAATCCTGAAATGTTTTTCCTCAAAAAACAACTGAAGAAAGAAAGACATGAACATTTTGGACGAAAAGGGACGAAATTATCTGTACATTTGTTCTGGATAGGAAAACCCCCCTTTAATAAGTACCAATTGTTCTTTTCTAAAGCTCTAGAATGGAGATGTATGTAATAAAATGAAGTCAAGAATGTGCTAACATCAAACTTTCAAATGCATGTATAATATACATGTAGAACAGGGGAATGTATCGTACTTGTGTATCTCTTTTTCGTTGGTGTCCATTTGACTTCTGAACAGGAGTGTTTGTGTTGAGTTCTTGCATTGCGTCTTAATGCTCATCTATACGCTTGTAGGTATATTGAGATCTTTAAGAGCAGCCGAGCTGAAGTGCGGACACATTATGAGCCCCCACGTAAAGGCATGGGCATCCAGAGACCTGGGCCTTACGACCGACCCAGCGGAGGAGGCCGGGGCTACAATGGAATGAGTCGTGGGGGATCGTTCGATCGGATACGACGTGGCGGATACGGTGGAGGTCAGACCAGCTTCTTTTGTTCTTCAGTGTGCCACATTTTTGTGCTTTAGCCATCTTGTAAGTGCTTTCTTTTGAATTTACTTTGTTTTGTTTTTTAAATAGGAGTGTCAGATGGACGTTATGGTGATGGTGGTAATTTTCAGAGTACCACGGGTCATTGTGTTCACATGAGGGGACTCCCTTACCGGGCAACAGAGCCCGATATTTACAATGTAAGTTGCCGCCGTTTGATATGCTTAAAGTGATAGTTCACCCAAAGATGAAAATTCTTTGAATAATTCCTCACCCTCATGTCATTCCAAATCCGTAAGACCTTCATTCATCTTTGGAACGCAAATTAAGATATTTTTGATGAAATCCGAGAGCCTCCAAGGTCCTTTCTGACCCTTCATAAACAGCAAGCGTCCTTTCACATTCAAGGTCTAAAAACAAGGACATCGTTAAAATAGTTCATGTGACCTCAGTGGTTCAACCATAATTTTACGAAGCTATGAGAAAGTTTCTGTACTCTTGCTGTCTATGGAGGGTCAGGGAGCTCTTGGGTTTCATCAAAAATATCTTAATTTGTGTTGTGAAGATCAACAAATGTCTTAAGGGTTTGGAGCAACATAAGGGGTGAGTAATTAATGACAGAATTTATATTTTTGGGTGAACTATCCCTTTAATTTTGTATTATGAAATGTATTATAGTTGGATGTTAAAATATGTACATATTAAATTAACTTAAACTTTTTCTGTGCAGTTTTTCTCCCCTCTGAACCCTGTGCGTGTGCACATCGAGATCGGTCCAGATGGACGGGTAACCGGTGAGGCGGATGTAGAATTTGCGACACATGAAGATGCAGTGGCTGCAATGTCAAAGGACAAAGCAAACATGCGTAAGTTAGCTGTAAACTGACTAGAAAGAATCGTTTTTGTGTTATTGATAATTATCGGAATTTTAAACTGTCTTTTTCTTTTCAGAACACCGTTATGTTGAGTTATTCTTAAACTCAACAGCAGGGGGCAGTAATGGGGGCTACGGAGGGCAGATGATGGGGGGAATGGGTAAGTTACCATATAAATATAGTGATTTTTGCATATGAAGTAGTGCTGTCAATCTATTAAAAAAATAATCTCACGTTTTTTTTTTTGTAATTAATAGTGATTAATCTCACCTAACATTAAAGTTTTTAAATATACTTTTTAATATTGCAGTTTCACAATAACAAATATATGTCCAGTGAGTGTTAACTTGTTTGAATTACATTGATTTTTCTGAGCCCATTGGAAGATATTTGTAATAAAAAATATATATATTTTTTTCTTCTAGGAAACCAATCGTCTTATGGACATGGAGGGCAACAGATGGGTGGTGGCTACACTGGAGGATACAGCAATCAGTCCAGCATGGGAGGCTACAATGACTACAGTGCGTTTTAACTTTTTTTAATATTATTATTATAAACAGTTGAGGTCAAAAGTTTACATACACCTTGCAGAATCTGCAAAATGTCAATTTACCAAAACATTTAGTAGTTTCACATAAAATACGTTTACATGTAGTCCACAAGTTTTTTATGAAAGAGAATTTATAAAAATGACCCCGTTCAAAAGTTAACATGTTCCTGAGTCCATTGTTTGTCCAGAACAGTTAAACTGTTCTTTAGAAAAATCCTTCAGGTCCCACAAATTCTTTGGTTTTTCAGCATTTTTTGTGTATTTGAACCTTTTCCGACAATGACTGTGATTTTGAAGTCCATCTTTTCACACTGAAGACAACTGAGGGACTCATATGCAACTATTACAGAAGGTTCAAACGCTCACTGATGCTCCGGAAGAAAACATAATGCATTGAGAGCCAGGGGTGAAAACTTTTGAATTTGAAGATCAGGTTAAATTGAACTAATTTTAGCTTCTGGGAAACATGTAAGTATCTGCTGTAGCTTCCGAAAGGCAGTACTAAATGGAAAAAAATGAAAGATGTACACGCCTTTATTCTTTTCAAAAGTTTTCACCCCCAGTTCTTAATGCATGGTTTTTCCTTCTGGAGCATCAGTGAGCGTTTGAATCTTCTGTAATAGTTGCATATGGGTCCCTCAGTACTAAAAGATGGATCTCAAAATCATACGGTCATTGTTGGAAAGGGTTTAAATACACAAATGCTGAAAAACCAAAGATTTTGTGGGACCTGATTGATTTTTCTGAAGAACAGCTGGCAGTTTAAATGTTCAGGTCAAATAAGGGACTCAGAAACAACTATCACTAAACAAAAAAAACAAAACACAGCTGTAGATTATTCAGGTAACAACACCGTATTAAGAATCAAGCCTATGTAAACTTTTGAATGGGGTCATTTTATAAATTCAACTATTATTTTATCTTGTGGACTATGTGTAAGTGTCTTATGCGAAATATTTATTCAGGTCAGCACTAAATAAGAAATAACATGCCTTTTGTATGATCCCTCTTATTTTGGTCAAATAAGTAACATTTTGTAGATTCTGCAACTTTTGACCTCAACTGTATTTTCTAATTTCGCTCACTTTTCTGGCTCTCACACATTTATTCCTCTACTTCAACAGATAGCCAGGGTGGAATGAACAACAGTTATTATGGCAGCAGCCGTGGATCAGTCGGCATGAATGGCATGGGAGGAGGCTGGGGCATGTAGATGCACCTGAAGGAATATGTTTGAGTGGCAGGTCGTCTCGATTTTGCTGAGGCCGTCTGGTTTTTGTTTTTGTAACGACGACTTTGGGAAGAATCCGATTCACTCCTTGCCCACCTGTACTCTGAACCTCAGCGTTGGAATCAGTATTACATTTCCTGCAATTCCTGGGTTGAAGGTCAGCCGTTGAGCTCAAGTCATGGCGATTGTCCATTAGCCCCATGCTTGTAAATATCCTCCAGATATATTGTTCACTTCGGAGACTGTAGAACACCAGCCTCGCATGGCACGAGGTGCTGCAACTCCACTTTTTATAATGCGGAAAGGACTTTGTTGGAACTGATTTTTAAAAATAAACTGGAAAATGTTTTTTTCTTTTTTTTTTTTTCGTCTGGCTACTTCACAAGATGCATATTTTAAGTTTCTTTATTGTAGATGTCGCAATCCCCTCTGTTGATTTGTCTTTGATTTCTCGTGGTTAATAAACATTCACAAATGTATTGTCTCTGCTTTATGCATGCTGTTTTGTCTTTTTTTTCTGTAAGTTATTACATCAAAACAAAGGTCTTACTTTTAGTCAGCTCCTGAGTCAAGTTTATAAAAAGGATTTGAATTTATGATTGATGCCTGCATATTGTCAAATTATATTTTTGAGCACAAGGTGGTGCCAGTGATCCAACTGCAGACAATCACTTTTCATTTAAAGGGATAGTTCACCCAAAATTTAAAATTGTTATTAATTACTCACCCTCATGTCGTTCCAAACCTAAAAGATCTTCATTCATCTTCTAAACATAATTTAACATTTTAGATGAAATACAAGAGCTTTCTGACCCTCCATAGACAGCAGGGGTAGGCTACTAGACTACCACAGTCAAGGCCTAGAAAGGTAGTAAGGACATCAGTGGTTCAACCTTAATTTTACAAAGCTATGGAGAAAAAAATGTTGCAGAGAAAACAAAAATAATTATCTCTCAGTCTTCAACGCGTGTTCATAAGAGTACCACAACATGTTTCCTAACTACCTTTCTAGGCCTTCAACGTTTCAGTTGCGTTGCTGTCTATGCAGAGTCAGAAAGCTCTTGGATTTAATCCAAAATATCTTAATTTGTACTCCAAAGATGACTATTTTTAAATAAAGTTGTTATTTTTGTTTTCTCTGGGCAAAAATACAAAATGTATTCTCAGAGCTTTGCAAAATTACGGTTAAAGCACTTTCTAGATGTCCCTACTACCTTTCTGGGCATGTTTCAGTTGCGTTGCTGTCTATGGTCAGAAAACTCTCAGATTTAATCAAATATATTTTAATTTGTGTTCTGAAGATGGACAAAGGTCTTACGGGTTTAATACGACATGAAGGTGAGTGATTAATGTCATAATTTTCATTTTTGGGTGAACACTTGGTTATGAGCACTTTCTGTATCCTGAAATAATGCAAAAGTAATCAATGAATTTTATAACTTTGTGTATGTCTATAAATCATTTTGTCCCATGAAAAATCAAAAAGTTAGACAAAAAACTATTTATAAAACTATTTAAAAAATGAAAATTCTATTATTAATTACTCAGCCTCATGTCGTTCCAAACCTAAAAGATCTTTGTTCATCTTCTAAATACAAATTAACAAAAAAATAATAATAAAGCTTTCTGCCCTTCCATAGACAGCTTAGAAAGGTAGTAAGGACATTGTTAAAATAGTCCCTAAAAATAGTTAAAATAGTGTGACATCAGTGGTTCAGCCATAATTTTACAAAGCTACAAAAATACTTTTTGTGCACAAAGAAAATGAAAATAAGGACTTTATTCAACAATTCTCATTCAGTCTTTGATGCATGTTCATAAGAGTACCACAAAGCTTTTCCTAACTACCTTTCTAGGTCTTGAACGTGTCAATTGCGTTGCTTCCTGTTGAAAAGGTATGTTCTGGTGCTGGGATGCTGAGTTTAGCTGGTTTATGCTGGTCCTTTGCTGGTTTATGCTGGTCCTTGACCAGCAACATGACCAGCTAAAGACCAGTACCAAAACATACCTAACCAGCATATGCTGGTTTTTTCAACAGGGCTGTCTATGCAGGGTCAAAAATATCTTAATTTGTGTTCCAAAGATGACTTTATTTTTGAATAAAGCTGTTATTTATTTTCGTTCCCTGCTGAAAAAAACAGCTAATACCAGCTTAGGCTGGTTGGCTGGTCTTAGCTGGTTTAAGCTGGAAGTGGCTGGTTTTAGCTGGTCTCCCAGGCTGGCCATGCTGGTCAGGCTGGTTTTAGCTGGTGGTTTCCCAGCCTGACCAGCTAAGACCAGCCTGACCAGCCTGGAAAAGTGGACAAAACCCCTCTAAAACCAGCCTGCCTTCCAGCTATGACCAGCTAAAACCAGCCAACCAGCCTAGGCTGGTTTTAGCTGTTTTTTTCACCAGGGTTGGGCACAAAAAGTATTCTTGCAGCTTCGTAAAATTACAGTTGAACCACTTTTGTCACATTTTAGATGTCCTTACTACGTTTCTGGGCCATAAAACGTTTCAGTTGCGTTGCTGCCTATGGTCTGAAAGCTCTCAGATTTAATCAAAAATATTTGAATTTGTGTTCTGAAGATGAACGAAGGTCTTACCGGTTTGGACAAAAAAAAATACATGCAAATTTACTTAGTTTAAAGTAATCAATAACTGCTGTAACTTGGTGTAGGTCTATAAATCCTATATTTGAACAGTTTTGTCCCGATAACATTTTAAAAGCATCTTAAAGAAATCTTTTACAGATGGTTCACAGCTGAACAATTCAGTTTATGCTCATAGCAGGTCTAAACTTGTGGACAACCACTAAACCAGCTAAGAGTTCGTCATACCTGTTTAAGTCTGTTTTTGCAACATAATTGCGACCAGACCATACCTAAAAACTAGTGAATAGATTTATTATTAACCGGACAGTTATAAACCTGTGACACTGCTGTCTCCTCGCTGTCAAATTATCAATCAGTCTCGACCAGATGTACTATTTCAATATTAGTTTTCTGTCTTACGTGTTGATGATCGATTAGGTGTGGCCAGTGATTCATAAAAGGGAAGTGTGTGTCGGTCTATAAAACTGCACCGGCGCGCGTTCTTGTTCCTGGCACTCTCCACACGAGACTTTTGACACAGTCCCCAGCACGCGCATTTGCGTCCAGATCGCGGACGGTGCTGGAGGCAGGGAGATACAGTGAGACCAGTGACAACAACTTCTGATACTATAATATCTCGGATTATACCAAAAGGAATATGAATACGTTACGAATTGCGATCTTTCTCGTCCATTGTCTCGGTAAGTGTCAAAACAATGGCTTCTTATTAAAATATGCTGTAATAACTTGCAGGCGGACCTGCCCAATATGTCAAGTATGGCTCGTTTGTTACACGAGGTTCTTATGTGAGGGCGAAACCTTTTAAGAATTTTTTTTTTGAGTTATTATATTCACTATTTGACTTTTGTACTTTTACTTTTCCACTATTTACTTGACATTTTACAATACACGCGTATATGTCTTTTAGATGTCTTTAAAGTGTCTTGTTCTGTTTCAGTGTTACACAAGGTGTGCAGTGGCGCCTCTGTGGACAGGTATGAGAGTGCCAAACCCAAAGCTACAGTGGTCAACCTCTTTCACACCTTGGAGAAAACAAACACAACAGGGCTCCAGGTGAACAGCGAGACGAATGACTATGAAGATGTTGAAAATGAAGATGAATACGATTATAACTCTGGGGATTATGACCTTTACCAACCAAGAGGTAGAGTTGCGTCATTTCTCTGAATGCAATTTGTAAGTGGTCAGAGAGTGTTTCAATGCTGAGTGCTTATATGCCGACCGAAATTTAACGTAACAAGTACTGCAAAAAAATTGTAGTTTATATACAGCATTGTATACATCCACAGGAAATGCTAGTGAACCCGTAACATATAAACTGAATGTGTTAGACTATTGTACAATATTAGGTCATCGTGGACTGACATCACCGCTCTTTCTTGCTCAACAGTGGCATTATCCACCAAACCCAAACATCCGTCAGTGATTCCCACTACTGAGAAGAAGACAAAAAATGGAAAAAGGAAGGGCAAAGGAAAAGGCAAGGGAAGAAAGAAGAACCCCTGCCTGGGGGAATACAAAGATTTCTGCATTCATGGAGTGTGTCAACATCTGAAGGAGTTGAACACTCATTCTTGTGTGTGAGTTTTGTGCTTTTCTAGTTTTTGTTCAACAAATTAAGGACATTTTCAACCTTAGCAGACACTTGTATCCATAGTGGCTTACAAATGAGGGAATAAGTCAGTTAATTATATAAAGGCCAAGATTTATAGAAGCCTGTGTCTGCCACTGAATAAAAGAGACTTGCGACTTTTTATCTCACAATTCTGACTTTTTTCTCAGAACTGAGAGATATATACGCACAATTGCAAGCTATAAAGTCAAAATTGCTAGATATGCTTTTAATCTCGCAATTGCAAGTTTGTATCTTGCAATTCTGACTTTTTCTCAAATTTGTGAGATATAAAGTCCAGTTCTGAGGAGAAAAAAAAGACTGATATGTTAACAGAATTGTCACTTAATACCTCACAGTTGCGAGGTTATATCACACGATTCTGACTTAATTTCTTAGAATTGCGAGTTTATCTCTCGGAATTCTGACTTTATAATTCACAATTGCGAGTTTATATCATGCAATTGAGATATAAAATAAAAAAGGAAATTGTGAGTTTACATCTCACAATTTTGACTTTTTCTCGCAATTGCGAGTTTACATCTCACAATTCGTACTTTTTTTCTCAGAACTGCATCATATAAACGCGTCATATAAACTTGCAATTCTGACTTTTTTTCTTAGAACTGACAATTGCGAGTTATAAAGTCAGAATTTCTAGATATAAAGTCAGAATTGTGGGATATAACTCACAATTCTGACTTTTTTTTCTCAAAATTGTTAGATATAAACTGAGTTAATTTCTTTTAAGTTTATCTCTCGGAATTGAGACTTTATATGAGTTTATGTCATGCAATTGCGATATAAAAAAGGAAATTGTTACTTTTTATCTCACAATTCGTACTTTTTTCTCGCAATTGCGAGTTTACATCTCGCAATTATGACTTTTTTCTCAGAATTGCATCATATAAATGCGCAATTCTGACTTTTTCTCAGAACTGTGAGATATAAATGCACAATCGTGAGTTATAAAGTCAGAATTTCTAGATATAAAGTCAGGATTGTGAGTTTCGAGATATAAACTCATAATTCTGACTTTTTTTCTGCAAATTGCAAGTTTGTATCTCACAATTCTGACTTTCTTTCTCCGAAAACGTAAGATATAAACTCACAATTGCATGTTATAAAGTCCAGTTCTGAGGAGAAAAAAAAATGATATGTTCACAGAATTCTATATCTCACAATTCTGACTTTTTTTCTCAAAATTGTTAGATATAAACTGAGTTAATTTCTTTTAAGTTTATCTCTCAGAATTGAGACTTTATATGAGTTTATGTCATGCAATTGCGATATAAAAAAGGAAATTGTTACTTTTTATCTCACAATTCGTACTTTTTTCTCGCAATTGCGAGTTTACATCTCGCAATTATGACTTTTTTCTCAGAATTGCATCATATAAATGCGCAATTCTGATTTTTTTCTCAGAACTGTGAGATATAAATGAACAATCATGAGTTATAAAGTCAGAATTTCTAGATATAAAGTCAGGATTGTGAGTTTCGAGATATAAACTCATAATTCTGACTTTTTTTCTGCAAATTGCAAGTTTGTATGTCACAATTCTGACTTTCTTTCTCCGAAACGAAAGATATAAACTCACAATTTCATGTTATAAAGTCCAGTTCTGAGGAGAAAAAAAAAAAGATATGTTCACAGAATTCTATATCTCACAATTCTGACTTAATACCTCACAATTGCGATTTATAACTCGCAATTGTCAGTTCTAAGAAAAAAGTCTGAATTGCAAGTTTATATGATGCAGCTCTGAGAAAAAAGTCAGAATTGTGAGATGTAAACTTGCAATTGTGAGAAAAAAGTCACAATTTTCTTTTTTTGTTTATATCGCAATTGCAATTGTGAATTATAAAGTCAGAATTCCGAGAGATAAACTCACAATTCTAAGAAATAAAGTCAGAATTTTGTGATATAAACCGTGAGGTATTAAGTGACAATTCTGTTAACACATCAGTCTTTTTTTTCTCCTCAGAACTGGACTTTATATCTCACAAATTAAAAAAAAAAAAGTCAGAACTGCAAGATACAACCTTGCAATTGCGAGAAAAAAAAGCATATTTAGCAATTCTGACTTTATAGCTCGCAATTGTGCATATATATCTTACAGTTCTGAGAAAAATAAGTTTTTCTTGCAATTGCAATTGACTTTTTTTCTTAGAACTGTGTGATATAAATGCATAATTGTGATAAATGATGTAAACTCGCAATTGTGAATTATAAAGTCAGAATTGCTAGATATAAAGTCAGAATTGTGGGATATAAACTCACAATTGCGAGTTATAAAGTCCAGTTCTGAAGAGAATTAAGATTATATCTCGTAATTCTGACTTTATAACTGAAAAAGGTCAGAATTGCGAGTTTGTTTCACGCAATTCTGAGAAAAAAGTAAGAATTGTGAGATATCAAGTCACAATAACCTTTTAAAAAAAATTATTCAGTGGCAGAAATGGGCTTCCATAAATATTACAATAAACAGTTTGAATAGTAACAAAATTAGAGCAAAGATAAGAGATAACAGAATTATTGCTTGATGATTCTCCTGAATTAATTTTGATCTTTTTGGATGGATCTTTCTTACAGATGTAAAGCAGGATACTCCGGTGAAAGATGCCATGTATTCACCCTAGCAGTTGGTAAGGAGGAAGAGCGTTACAGCCGGACCACAGCTCTAGCGGTCATAGCGGTGGTCCTCTCTCTCATGTGTGTTGCAATCATCGCTATTCTGCTGGCACTACGGTAAGTTACCATGAATCAGCATTATATTAGTTTTTTAATCATTAAACCATTGTTGTTGTGCAAAATTGTGCCTGAGATATTCAGCATGTTTTTCGTACAGGTACCACAAAAAAGATGACGCTGATGTAGAAAGTGAAGAAAAGGTCAAACTTGAGGCAACGTCAGTACAGCAGTGATAAGGGAGGAAAGGTAAATAGTTGTCAGTGATGGCCAGATTGTATTTGTTCCTTATTAAAATGAATAGTAATTAACATTTATTACTGTTTTACAGGACAAAGAATGCCAAAAGGACATGTGAAGCATGGATAGATAGCATTGAGGACTTGAGGACTTCTTTTTTTTTTTTTGAAATCATACGCCCCTGATGTCCTGCAGTCACGGCGGCTGTCTACACTGGCATGAAGGATGCCTTATCAATGTATTCTCCTTGTGGAGAACATACAGAGAGGACTGAACCGGATGAATGTATGGCGACTTCAATCGAGTTGCTTTTTTGTTTGTTGCCTATTTATTTATTTCAAAAAGGGTGTTTCTGGTTTCTCCCGTCAGTCGAAATCTATAGTACTGTCGGAAACACCACAAAGCACTTGTAATTATTTATTTATAATGTATTGGTTATTTATTTTGATATGTAACAGTTGTTTTGTGTACTGAATGCACTGTAAGTTTTGTAAATGTGTTTTTATTGTATAGATACTATTTATTATTGATAAATACAATTAAATAATGTTCTAATAGGACTGAAGTTGCATGACAGACTGTACAATCACATATGAAAGACCCTCCAGTAAAGTTTTAATAATAATATTATTGCTAAGCTGTGAAATAAACAGATTTGTGGAGCTCTAAAAATGCAATCATTAAATCACGTACTGTGGAGGAATATCAGACGCAGGGCTTTGTAAGTCTTTTATATGTATTACTGAGAAAGTGTAGCTTAAATTAAGTGAAAAAAAGTGGAATGTGTTTATCAAAGTATTTTAAGTGCTATGTGTCGAGTATAAAATAACATGATTTCATTAACAATTTTTTAAGCAATTGATAACCATTTTCAACCAGTGATATTACTGTTGTTTCACTTTAATAAACAATTGTCACCTTGTGACTTTCTAAGTGTCTGTGATCTTGTTTTTAATGTTTATATTAGTAACTGAGTAGCACATTTGTGATAGTATTAATAATTTTATCATTTATAATTTGAACCCTTTCCAACAAAGATTGTACGATTTTGAGATCCATCTTTGTAAACTGAGGACAACTGAGGGACTCACATCCAGCTATTTCAGAAGGTTTAAACACTCATTGGTATTCCAGAAGGAAAAATTATGCATTAAAAGCTAGGGGTGAAAACTTTTGAACAGAATGAAGATGTGTACATTTTTCTTATTTTGCCTAAATATCTTTTTTTTTTATTTAGTACTGCCCTTCAGAAATTACGTAAGATGTTTCCCAGAAGACAAAATAAGTTCAATTTACCCTGATCTTCACATTCAAAAAGTTTTCACCCCCCAGCTCAATGCATTGTGTTTCTTTCTGAAGCATCAGTGAGTGTTTGAACCTTCTGTAATAGTGGCATATGAGTCCCTCAGTTGTCTTTAGCGTCAAAAGCTGGATCTCAAAATCATACAGTCATTGTTGGAAAGGGTTAACATACAGAAAATTGTTGAAAAACCAAAGAATTTGTGGGACCTAAAGAACAGCAGGCGGTTTAGCTGTTCAGGACAAACAAGGGACTCATGAAAAACTACCACTAAATTAAAAAACACAGCTGTTGATAATTCAGGAAACAACACAGTATTAAGAATCAAGTGTAGGTATGTAAACTTTTGAACAGGGTAATGTTTTATAAATCCAATTATTATTTTCTCTTGTGGACTATGTAAACGTATTTTATGTGAAAAATCTTCTTCAGGTCAGTACTAAATAAAAAATCTCATGCATTATGTATGATCTCTCTTAATATGGTAAAAATAATTCACATATTGCACATTCTGCAAGGTGTATGTAAACTTTTGACCTCAACTGTACATGCCTTTACAGAACAAAACAACATGTTGATAATTACAAATAGTTTCTTGAGCAATGTCTCACTGAGATGAAACATTCCAGCTGTAAATATAGAAAAGGCAGCTTAAATTAGACTCAGCTTTGGGGAAACATTTGTGACACTTTCACATTTATCACATTCAGATAAAAGTCTCACATGTTTAATATCTTGTGCACTGTGTCATTCCTGTCCAGCGCTATTTTGAGACTGAAACTGTATCTATAAACCTACCGTGCTGCCTATCTAGAGAGCATTTTAGACAGCCAGCTGTCTATTCGAAACCGAAAATGCTGTCTAGGTAGGCCGCTCACTAGGTTTTGCGACCAGCTTGCGCCTGCGCATGCGCAGTGACTCATTCTACTGTTAGCATCATGGCGGCTCCCGTAGACCTCGAGTTGAAGAAGGTAAATGAGGGTTTACATATGTATACAGGGAAACTAAACGGGTTTATTACTTCGTCAATATAAATTAAGCAAGTAAAGAAGTTTTTAAGCGCAGGTAGATCGGAATATAGGCTTGGAACTGTAAAAACAATGTGATATACCAACAAGCAACCTCGGTGCTCCTAGAAACCTTTACATTTTTATTGTTTTCAGTCAAAATATCATAGATATTACACTTTGCTGCTGTGAAGTCCTTTACTACTGTAAACCCTGTATAAATTATTATGTATACGTAGATAAAATAATGTACGAAGCTTTGAAAATATAGCTGTCATTTTGTCTAATTGTGGGTTATTTGATGGTAACTCCGTTGCTGATTATTTGTAACTACGATATTTTTGATTAAATGTATGATTACCATCATAAACCTATGTAAATGTTCTGTCATTTCAGCCCTTAGTCCATAGTTGAGTATGTAGTGTATAGAATAACCCTTCCTCAGGTTCTTCTAAAATAACGTTCTCGTTCACGTTCATAATGTGTTTAAAGACATTAGAAAAGTTGATGATATTGCATTTAATCCTCACATCTGTATGCCACAGGCCTTTGCAGAACTGCAGGCTAAAATGATTGACACCCAGCAGAAAGCGAAGCTGGCTGACCTGCAGATCGAACAGCTGAGCCGCATGAAGAAGCACTCCAACCTCACGCATGCAGAGATCACGTCTCTCCCTAACAGCACCCGCATGTTTGAGGGAGCGGGACGCATGTATGGACATTTTTCTTGGTGCAAAATTTTCCCTGAATGAGAATTTTTTATCTGTTCGTTGTTTTGACCTTCTTCTCACTTTTTCTAGGTTCATCTTACAGTCAAAAGATGAGATCGCCAATCAGCTTTTGGAAAAGCAGAAGACGGCAGATGAGAAGATCAAGGAGCTTGAGGTACGCTAGGTGCACGAAAACATGTAAAGCATTTCTGTTACACGCTGTCATGCACCTCAAAGCTGTGTGACTTCTCAGGAATACTGATTTACATGTTTACATTGGGTATTTACATACATACTGAGATCCAATCACACAGTCTAAAAACAACCATTTCTGGGATATTTGTAACTCTACTGCTGGTTAAATATTGGACAGAACACATGGGTTAAACGTTTGACACAGCATGCTGGGTTGTTTAATTTAACTCAACTATTGTGTAAAAATTACTCGATTGCTGGCTTAAAATAGGTTGGAAATTAGAACTCACCAAAATTGTATTAATAAGCAAGAACACCCAAAAGACAAATTAAATTTATTTGGAGGAATACAGCATAGTTTACCATATTACATACATTTAAACTTCCTTAACAAGCATTTTAGAAATAATAAATGTAACATTTAGAAGCAAAATCCGAATTTAAGCGTATTCAACCAATGTCTGTTATCCACTTTCATCAAAATAGTGTTGATTCCTGTGCCGGTATTGGACTCGCAGCACTTCATAACGTGCTCGTAAACAAACAGTACTGAGATGAGAAAACATAATTTCACTTCAAAATAAATTCAGGATGAATAAAATAATTTATGTATTTATGCAAGGCAAAAAGTGCATCCATCATGCAAAACGACAGTTGCTAACACACTTAGCTGACTGGCTTCTCTGACTTCTCGATAGTTTACCACAAAATGATAATTCTTTAATTAATTACTCACCCTCATGTTGTACCAAAACCACAAGACCTTTGTTTATCTTCAGAACACAAATTAAGATATTTTTGATGAAATCCAAGAGCTCTCTGACCCTTTATAAACAGCAAGGGTCCTACCACATTCAAGGTCCAGAAATGTACCAAAAACATCAACAGACGGTGGTAGGACCTTTGCTGTCTATAGAGGGTCAGAGAGCTCTCGGATTTCATCATAAATATCTTAATCTGTGTATAGTTTCAGCTGTCAGTGAGAATGACCCAGCCAATAACACAACGGCTGGGTAACACAAAAAATACACAACACTGGAAAAAATAACCCATCAGACTCAATTTAGCAGTTAGTTAGTAAAAAATAGTTTTGTTTAGAGTGCAAGTGTTTAGTACAGTTGTAAACAAAAGTTAGTTATTTTTGCAAACTGAGTGTTAATATTGTAATAATCGTATTTGTGTTGAACATATATATATATATATATATATATTAGGGGTGGGCATAGATTAATTTTTTTAATCTAGATTTTTTTTAATCTAGATTAAATCTTGGAATTAATCTAGATTAATCTAGATTAAAATGGCTAATTTGAATTCTGCTGAAGGCATTTTCAGAATATGTGTGCTACCCAAATAATGACTAAAAGTCTTCGAGAACGGGCCAGGTGGCGCATTAGATCAGGCGCTCATCTCCTGTTTCCAAAATGCATCACAAACTACTTGACAATTGCATTTACAACATAATTACCTATACAAACTTGTGTAACCAAGTACTTCTGCGCAAAAGGCTGCGCGACGTGCGCGTTGCCGTTAAATACACAGACGCGCACGGGCATGGATTTCTGTGTGCTTCGATTAAACTGCATTGCTTTTAGAAGCGTTAATTCAGTTGTTGCATATAGTTTAATGTCTTTATTTCGGGATTATCAAAGTAAATTCTAACTCAAACTTGAGATTTTACTGGGGCACAGCAGATTTTCACTGGGGCACGTGCCCCAGTAAAAAGGGTCTAACAACGCACGCACCTGCCCTGAAGCGGCTTCATAACTGCATCCATGTTTGCACGTCTCATTTGATGTGGTAATTCCACAGAAGTTGAAGACTCGTTCCCGCCTCCTACAGTGCAATTCGACTAGGTATACGTCATCCGCGCTAAAATATCAAAGTGAAAGTCATCATAGCTTACGTAATTTAGACCCAGCTCCCAACCCAACTTTGAGAATAGATTAACGGCGATATTTTTTTTATCGCCCGATAAGAGTGTCACGTTAACGCAGCACATTAACTCCGATAACGGCCCACCACTAATATATATATATAATTCAAAAATAGCAAAAATAGAATATATATGCATTAGCAAGGATGCATTGAATTGAGCAAAAGTGACAGTAAAAGCATTTATGTTATGAAAGAAGTCATCAAAGTAACCTGAAAAATATTCTACTCAGCTGTTTTCAGCAATAATAATAAATGTTTTTTTAGCACTAAATCAGCATATTGGATAGTAAAAATATTTTAGAATTTGACTCTTTTGCTGCACTATGAATCAAATAAATGCAGGCTTGGTAAACAGAAGAGACTTCTTTAAAAAAAAACATAAAAAATCATACTGTTTAAAACATTTGACTGGTAGTATAAATACATTTATACAGTGACAGTTAGTAATGTATGCACTTGTGAAATGAAAACACGTCTATGTTTAAGGAAATCCAGTCACAAGTGGTCACAGGAGGTTCATATATAGTGCATGTGGTGTAAGTGATAATGCGTTAGGTTGACCACTTGTGATCATATCACCCAAGACAGATGTTAACACCAGATGTAAACAGAACCTAGTATCTTGTATTTGTAGTCTTATTATACCTTTGTTTTTTTCCACTCTTCTTAAATAAAAAAGCAGTTAGCTTGAATGACTTTGTCATGATTCTATTATGAAGATTTGAACCATTAGAAGAAGAAAGTTTAGACAATGCATAAAATGTATATGTAAAGCTAAATTTAATTTTATTAATGACAAACAACTACATTTAAAGAATGAATGAAATGGTATATATAGTTTACAAATTAATCTATAAATAGTATTTTGATTCAGAAATAACACTTTGTGTGTGTGTGTGTGTGTGTGTGTGTGTGTGTGTGTGTGTGTGTGTGTGTGTGTGTGTGTGTGTGTGTGTGTGTGTGTGTGTGTGTGTGTGTGTGTGTGTGTGTGTGTGTGTACCTGGTATTCATCACGTTGCGGGGACCAAATGTCCCCACAAGGATAGGAATACCAGTAGATTTTGACCTTGTGGGGACATTTCTCAGGTCCCCATGAGGAAACAGGCTTATAAATCATGCACAATGAGTTTTTTTGAGGAAGTAAAAGTTTGCACAATCTCCTGTGAGGGCTAGGTTTAGGTGTAGGGCAATAGAAAGTACGGTTTGTACAGTATAAAAACCATTACGCCTATGGAATGTCCCCATAAAACATGTAAACCAGTGTGTGTGTGTGTGTGTGTGTGTGTGTGGTTTTAAGTCTTTCAGAAACTCTCATGCTTGTGCGGTTATTTTTTCCCCTGAGCCGTGTTGGCGTGCTTCTCCCGCAGTTTTGCAAGTGCACTCAGAATTTCACGCTCAGTGTTTGTGGGCAGAAGCCCCCTGCAGTCTTGTTTTAGCTCCGTTGGTTCATTCAGGGGGAGGTATGTGTGGTTGAAATGATAGGCATACATCACAGCCTTCCCATCACTATGGTAAAACCACATGAGCTACACAGCCTTCATGATATACTTATCTTCTCATAAACATTCACATGCTGCATGTTGTATTATTAGTGCTGCCATCCTTTCGCCTGGACTTTTGCTTTATTTGGCATGATGTCCTTATTTGTGGACAATGTGCAGTAGAGAGTTTTGGTGAAATACTGCTAAAAGATTTTGTGAAATTATCCACTGTCAGTCATTTCCGCCAGTGAGAAAGCTGCACTGGAATTTAGTAGGTGGTCTGAAAAAAACAGTGAAAGGACTGATGTATTCATTCTTGATTTGACAAACCAAGAACTCATTGTAAGGAAATTGTGATGACATGCCATCGTCATCATCTTCATGTGGGCCTGTGTGAAAATGATTGATGCAATGGATTCAGTGTCACATCATGTTTTTTTCCTTTGTGGTGTGTTGTGTCGTAGATGTCGTCACAGGTTTTCAAGTTTTCACCAGCCTCATATTTAAAATATCTGCTCTTTTGAAGTGTTGAAGTGAAATTGCATTGCTTGTTTGTGCGTGTTTGTCTATTTTCTGATTATATTTCTGATTATGTTTTAATGTAGCTTAGACATTATGATATAGGCAGCGTCCAAAAAAAATAATCCGTTCAGATTTCTTCTTTCTGACCATACTTTTAAAAAAATGTTATTAATAATACTGTAAGAAAAATTTAAAGTGAACCATTCTTTTATAGAGCTATATAAGTTTGTTATTATTGGAATGTATTTATTACTGTGAAGTGTTATTAGTTTGTTTTTATAAAATATAATTTATTGTGTAATTTATTACATTTAATATAATTGACTTTACTCCGCAAAAATGAAATAAATAGGTTAAAAGTGATGCAAAAGTCATGTATTTATAATCTTGTGAAAGATTTCTATTTTTAAAAAAATGCTGTTCTTTTGAATTTTCTAGTCATCAAAAAATCCTGAAAAAAAAAATGTATTGCAGTTTCCACAAAAATAGCACAGATGTTTTCGACATTGATAATAAGAAATAATTTCTGAAAAACTAACAGCATTTATTTAACATAGAAAACACCTCGTTCAAAGTTTGGGGTCAGTAAATATTTCTTTCTTTCTCTCTTTGATAGAAATTAATAATTTTATTCAGCAAAGATGTGTTAATTGATAAAAAGTGATAAAACTTATATTGTTAGTAAAGATTTCTATTTTGAATAAATTATGTTCTTTTTAACTTTTTGTTCATCAAAGAATCCTGAAAAAATGTATTGCAGTTTCCACAAAAGTATTTTTTGGAACCTGTATTATTATTATTATTTTTTTTTTTGATTCTTTGATAAATAAAATGTTAGAAAGAAAGAACAGCATTTATATAAAATAGAAAACACCTTGTGCAAAGTTTGGGGTCAGTAAATCTTTTCTTTCTTTCTCTCTTTAAAGGAAATTAATACTTTTATTCAGCAAGGATGTGTTAAATTGATAAAAATTAAAATTTATATTGTTAGAAAAGATTTCTATTTTGAATAAATGCTGTTCTTTTTAACTTTTTATTCATCAAAGTAGCCTGAAAAAAGTATCAAAGGTTCCAAATAAATATGAAGCAGCACAACTCTTTCCAACATTGATAATAAAAATGATAAATCAGTATATTAAACTTATTTCTGAAGGTTTGTGTGACACTGAAGACTGGAGTAATGGATGATGAAAATTCAGCTTTGCATCACAATAAATTAAAATATATTTTAAAGTATATTATAATAAAAACATTATTTTGAATTGCAATAATATTTTATAATATTACCCTTTATCTGCATTAATGATCAAATAAATGGAACATAATGAGCATAAGAGACTTAAAAAAAAAAACATAAAAAATCTTGTCTTACTGATCCCAAACTTTTGAACGGTGTGTATATATTGAGCAGCATATATTACATTTTAGTTGTAATAAAATGTCATAATATTACGGTTTAACTGTAATTTTATCAAATAAAGTCTTGGTGAGCTTACAAGACTTATTTCAAAAACATGAAAAAAAAAAAAAAAAAAAACTTACGACCCTAAACAGTTAAGGATTTTAATTTGAAATAATAAAAATGTACTCTTAAAATCTCCTGAGTAAAAATGATAAAAATAAACCAATAAAATGACCTAACTAGCTGAAGCCAGCATTTGGGTAAAAGAAAAAAAAATAGCACAGCATTTTTTAGCATCCAAATAAAAACTACCCAGCATCTGGGTAAAAATATTAGAAATAACCCAATAACCCAGATTTTTTTTTTTTTTTTGAGTTGCATTAAACTGTTCTGTGGTCATTTTCAAATGCGTGTTACTATATTAAAGGGATAGTTCACCCAAAAATGAAAATTCTGTCACCCTCCTTCATCTTTGGAACACAAATTAAGATATTTTGGATGAAATCTGAGCGCTTTCTGACCCTGCGAAGAAAAAGATGTAACTCACACGTTCAAGTTACATAAAGTCATTATTTTTGTTTTCTTTGCACCCAAAAAGTATTGTTGTAGCTTCATAAAATTAAGTTTGAACCACTAATGTCACATGGACTATTTTAATAATGTCCTTAATACCTTTCTGGGCCTCTGCTGTCTACACAGGGTCAGAAAACTCTCCGATTTCATCAAAAATGTCTTCATTTGTGTTTTGAAGTTGAACAAAGGTCTTAGGGTTTGGAGTGACATGAGGATGAGTAATTAATGACAGAATGTTTATTTTTGAGTGAATTGTCCGTTTAAGTATCCAATCTGTAATGAAATTACAACACTGCTTGTGACACTGCGAAATGACCCACCAAATACAAAATTGACCATATTTGGTGATTAACCGGTGTCAATTTGAGACTCCCTGTACTCTGTGTAACACTAGCATAACATGTGCAGCACATGAAACAGATTCTGAGCTTGTGAGTTTGTGACCACATCAGTCACAATGCGAACAAAAGCGAGAAAAATACTCACTGATGTCATTGTTAATAACAGAGTGAAAAGGCAGCTGTCCAGGTGTTTACCTGATCTTTAGAAGCATGCGACCACCTGTAGCCACCTGGGAGGTCCTGCTTTCAGATCAGATCAGCACAGTTATTTTTAACTTGCATCATATGAGGGTGATGCAGCACGTAGGCTTTTGGAATTGGAAACTTTCTATCATTTTGCATTTTCTTTTTTTTTACTCAGAATATGACCCCGGTCAGGTGAAAAGTTTGAATAAAACAGTGCAGCTTTGTCTTCGAGGTGTCATAAAGTGACGTGCTTCTATTCATTTTACTTAAAAGATATTTTAAGACTATGCAAGTTTGGAAAATTTCATGAGAAGGATGAGAGGAAGTATTCATTTCCTTATGATGGGAATTTAAAGTCATGTTCTAAAAATAGTATTAATTTGATACAATGCACAATGTTGGTTTAGAGATGCTTTAGGGCTGATCCAAATTTCTTATCAGACTAAATAAACTTTTTCAATCATTCCGTGAAGGTGTGATTTACTGTAAAGTTCACTCATCTTTCAGTATTATTCTGTGAGTTACTTCCAACTACCGTTGTGGTAAATAGTGTACGGTAATCATAATTAAGCAGAATGGGAGATATCAGTGCAGACGAATTTCATCACAGCCCCTTGATGAGTGTAGAAAGCAATGAACGGTCATCTGTGATGCAGTGAAACACAGACACTTAGCAGATCAGGTATAGTAGTCTAGTCTAGTTGCCATTCATCTGTCTGGCTCTGATGTGTCATGCAGAATCATTGCTTCATCTCTCTTTAGCTTTGAGCCTGTGTTGAAAATGGAGATCAAAACATTATTTGATCAAGTCATGCCTCTGTGCAAGTATTTCGCCTTTGGCTATTAACATCAAATAGGCACAATTCTTTTCTTTCTTTTTCTTTCTTGCTTGTATACTTGTCTTCATAAGTTGAGCCAAGGGTTCTTTGTAGTAGAGATGGGCATTTTAATTAGGGGTTCAAGCATGTAGCGCTGAAACCCTATTGCAATTTTTTCGAACGGCTAAGGATCAGCAATCTCTAAGTAAAACTGATCGGGCAGACCAAACCGTAAGTCATAGAGACTTGAAACTTGGAAGGATGGTAGTACTCACATCGTTTACAATGTCACCAAGGCTCACCCCAATCGGCCTGACGGGGGCGCTACAGCGATCAAAAGTACGAAATCGCTCATAACACCTCAACTGTTAGTTGCAGGCTCCAGTGTTGTTTTCGTCAACGATGACGATGACGAAATCATTTCGTTGACGCCACTTTTTTTCATGACGATAACGAGACGATGACGAGATAAAAATGGCTCGTTGATGACTAAAACATGACGAGACGTGTGTGAGTTTTCGTTGACGAGATGAGAATAGACGAAAATGTTAGTGGGTGGTCCGTCAGACATTTAAAATGCATGACATTTCCGCTTATTGTGCATGCCAATTAAAACTTAAAAAGTATCTGACGCTATGGCAAGCCGTTTTAGCATTAAATACTCTTTGCTATACTAGTATGGCAAGCCGTTTTAGCATTCCATCCTTGTTTGTCTTTTATGTTCTAAAACATTCCTTCATTATTGTAATTATTGGTGAAAATAGTCGATCCGGAAGCTCACATTGTGTTGAACTATAGATCTGCTATTTTCAGAACTTATAAGTGACACTACCCAACAGCAAAATACTTACTGACCTACATTAATTTGTTAAAAGACTACTTTTTCCCCTTTTTATGACTAAAACTAGACTAAAACCTTTTTGACTTTTCGTCGACTAAAACTAGACTAAAACCTTTTTGACTTTTCGTCGACTAAAATTAGACTAAAACTATCACATATAGAAGTGACTAAAATTTGACTAAAACTAAGAAGCATTTTAGTCCAAAAGACTAAGACTAAATCTAAGATGGTTGTCAAAAACAACACTGGCAGGCTCAAGTGTTTTTATTTTTGAGTATTTTGGAATTTTTTGAAAAGCCTACTTTTGCAAACTAGTCCTAGGTTTTACGGCAAATCGTAACCAAACCAATGCAGAATGATTCTCTGGAAAGTGAATATCAATAATTATCAGAAAAATACTTGAACTTTTGGCTCATCGTTGCAAAGAGACTCCAAAATGTTAGAAAGGGACAGGGCCACTTTTACCAAAATGGCTATAGCTTTTGGAAGGAATGAGATATTTTCGTCAAACTCTGTGCACATGTATAAGAAATTACAGACTTTGAATACTAGGAGGTGCTACGAAATGGAAAGAAACAACAGCAACTGTGCAACCATTTGTCCAATCGACTTGAATTTTGCTATGCAGTGTCTTTGTGCTACAAGTGTCTATGAGGACATTTGCAAATCTCCAAAAACATTGCCACCACTAGCCGATGAATTTGAATACTTTTTTAGACAAGATTAATGGAAGCCGATCGGAACAAAACTCAGGGGGGCCGGTTTTACTCATTTTGCCCCAAAGGTCTGTAAGAATTTTGAAAGAAATTGGCTCTAATGGGGTTTAATGCAGCTTTTTTCACATACACACAATATTCATATCAAATGATAGATCTCCTCATTCTCAACTACTTTGCCTCAAGTGTCACTACTGTCAATTAAATTGTTCATTAATTATTCAAGATTATCTAAAAAAAACTACTTTTGCAAAATAGTTTTGTGGTTTTTCGCTTAATCTCATCCAAACCCCTGCAGTACAATTTTCTGGGCTCTCTAGGTCAGTAATTCTAAAAAAAAAAAAACTGTTGAACTTTACTATTAGATTAGCTGTAACAGGATCATTTTAAAAGGACCATGGACAAATAATCTAAAAGCCTATAAATCCTAAATGAAAACTCAAAACTTCATGAAACTAGGTAAGCACTTGGGACAGATGATTGTAAACAAGCATGCAACAGTTATGGAAATCTGACCATAGGTGGCGCTGTAACAGCCATAAACACTAAACATCATAATTTTTCTATGGTAAATTACCTGAATTTGCCAAAAATGTTTTTTTTTTTATCATTAATTTAGGTGCTTACAGGTTTGCCAAATAATATGTCATTTATTTTTTCATATGTTGAACCCCTATAAACATTTAATTTTGTAGTAAATGTTATAATAAATAATGTTTTACTTTAAATGTATAATGTTGATTTAATAACTATTTACAAATATATGCATTAACATTAACTTTTTTTCTTTTTCTTAAGTACTATATTCTGCAAGGATGCATTTAGTTAATCAAAAGTAACAGTAAAGACTTTTGTTACAAAAGAGGTTTATTTCAGTCTTTCTATTCATCTTACTTTCTATTCATCAAAGAATTCTTTTAAAAAGTATCTTGATTTTCACTAAAATTCTTAATAAGGCATTAATATGAAATATTAGGCAGGCAGTCAGACAGGAGAAATGGCTGCTGAAAATTCAGATTTTCTTTCACAAGAATAAGGCCCAATCCCAATTCTATTTTCTACCCCTTCCCCTACCCCTCGCCCCTTCCCCTTGTCCCTTGAAACGAAGTGGAAAGGGGAAGGGTTAAAATGTTTCCCCTAAGAAATGGGACACCACTACAACACTGTTATACGTCATCATACGTTGTCGCTAGTTCCTAACGTTACGTCAGAGGACATGCGCCGGTGTTTATCACACATTCCAAGATGTCGCCGCCAGTCATAGCAGTGTGGATTGCAGCGATTTTTTTACATTTGTCTTCAGCAAATTTTGTGAGACGAAGAAGACGACGATATCTTCGCCACTTAAGTTTGCTGGTGGATCGGGCTGGGGTGAGTATGATGACTGCAAAAGTGTTTTGTTGAATTTAACATAGCCAACTACACAGTTCGCTAACAGCTAACCATTAACGGTTAGCTGGACATGTAAATAAAGTAATGTTTTCGTGTTGTATGGGCACGTTTACATACATTTGTTAGATACATATAACAAAAGACAACAGTTTTTTGATGGTTACGTGATAGCATATTGTTTTCATATGTTTGTACCCTATTATGTAACGTTATTAACTTTACTCTGTAGCCACAGCCATATCACCCTGCAGCCCAAGACCGGTTGCTCACTGAAGCTAAGCAGGGTTGAGCCTGGTCAGTACCTGGATGGGAAAACTAGGTTGCTGTTGGAAGAGGTGTTAGTGAGGCCAGCAGGGGGTGCTCACCCTGTGGTCTATGTGGGTCCTAATGCCCCAGTATAGTGACGGGGACACTATACTGTAAAAGGCACCGTCCTTCGGATGAGACGTTAAACCGAGGTCCTGACTCTCTGTGGTCATTAAAAATCCCATGGCACTTCTCGTAAAGAGTAGGGGTGTAACCCTGGTGTCCTGGCCAAATTCCCTCCACTGGCCCTAGTCAATCATGGCCTCCTAATAATCCCCATTCATTGAATTGGCTCCATAACTCTCTCCTCTCCACCTGTAGCTGGTGTGTGGTGAGCGCACCGGCGCCGTTGTACTGTGGCTGCCGACGCATCATCCAAGTGGATGCTGCACACTGGTGATGGTTGAGGAGAGATCCCCTATATGATTGTAAAGCGCTTTGGGTGTATGGCAATACACAATGAAAGCGCTATATAAATGCATCATTCATTCATTCATTCATTCATGTCAGTCCACTGCAGATTAATGAGGGGAACTTCTTTGTTACAGGCTGGTGGTCCAGCGTCATACTGCAGGCTAAACCTTAACGTGCCAATCCTGCGGTTGTGGTTTGATGAGGAGCTTGAGCTGAAGCAGGATTTTCGCCTGAGCAGAAGAGCCATGAATGCTTTACAGGGACTCTTGCACAGAGAACATGACCATGGCTGGGGTAATCAGCTGGAAACTCTAATCTATGTTTACTGGCTGGCTCATGGACTATCATACCGGGTAGTGTCCAGTGTTTTCAATGTCCCAAAAGCAACAGTCCACCGTGTAATCCACAAAGTGGCACAAAACATATGGGTCAAACTAAAGTATGTAATCTTCTTTCCACGAGCAGAGGAGCTGCAGGCAGTGGGACAAGGATTTGTTGAACTGTCAAGAACCCCTGCATTTAAAAATGTTGTTGGTGCAATAGATGGCACGCACATCAGGATCAAACCCCCACGGCAGCACCAAATAGACTATTTAAACTACAAGGGCTTTTATTCCATCAGCATGCAAGCAATATGTGATTCCAGTGGACGGTTCCTAGATATATTTGTTGGCTATCCAGGGTCAGTTCATGACACACGTGTACTGAAAAACAGTACATTTTATAGGGCACGACGGTATCCCCCTACAGGGTACATTATACTGGGTGATGGGGGCTATCCATGTTTAGACACCCCAGTCTGCTTGATTACACCCTACAAAGAGCCAGTGAATGGACAAATCCAGGGGCGGTTCAATTACTACCACTCAAGGGGACGCAGCATAATTGAAAGGGCTTTTGGCATAATGAAGACAAGATGGAGGTCTACACTTTTTAAAGCCTTGGAAGTCAAACCAACATTTGCACCCCAGGTCATTGCTTCCTGTGCCTTCTTGCACAATGTGTGTTTGGACAATGGGGACCTGCTAGAACCTGATGATGACATTTCAAGGGAAATGTTTGGCTCTGAACCTCCCCGTGAAGCTCTGGCACGCACCGAAACCTCTGGGAATGGTACAAGAGACAGATTGGCTGCCCTAGTTTCAGGCATTGTGCAGGACCCATGAAAATGAGCTACATGTGTGTAAACAGTAGCTTTTACATTTGTTTGTACAGACAGTACACATCTTTTTTATGCATATACGCACTATGAGTCAAAGTTTTGGACACACTTCTCCATTCTCTTTAATAGGAATGTGTGTCCACATCTTTGACTCGTAGTGTATATTTACATGTTGCTACGCTAATAAGTTTTTCATAGTTTAAGTGTATTTGCTTTTCATGCCTTTTATCCATTAATGTGTAATAAAATGTTTTCTTACATATTACATGGTGAATTGTTTATTTCTTTATGGCGCTTTGTATCATTAATGATGGCCAGACACACTTTTTTAAAGTCAATATTTCTTTTTATTGCCTCAAATATAAAACTTTAATATAAATAGTTATGTAAATGCACTTCAAATTACTTAAATAAATATTGCACTTCGATGAATATAAATGTAAAGAAAATAAAATATAAAAGGCATAATAATAAAAAATGGCATTTACATTACAAACAACAAATACCTAGAACTGTTGTACTTGTAAACAGTAGTGCAGCTTGCAGAACTAGAAGACTTGGTGCAAAATATATGAAAAACAACTACATTTTGTCAACCATTTTTTCAAAAAGATTAAGGAACCTCTCAGTCTTGGCCTCACTCTCTTCGTGGCGTTTTTGCTCCTTCAGGGACTCTGCAACTAAGAAGTCCACAATGGGATTTGTTTTTTTTTTTTGTTTTTTTTCTGGGTGAAGGAGTTAAGGGGCTTGTTATGGCTGTGGGGGATGCTGCGCTGGCTCCAGATGTATTCTGCAAAGGTGAGGTTTCTACAGTGCTGCTTGCAGTCTCAGTACTGGTTTCAACAATCTCCTAGAAGATCAAAAAAAGTACTTTAGTCAAAAAATTGGTAATGTGGCCATATATCATGTGCGATACATTTCTTTTGTAAAACAGCTACATTCTGCCCTCAGAACAACAATGATCAATCACTGACCATAAAAAAATAACATTGTATTTAAGACATTACCATGAGGATTGCTGTTGGTTCCTCATCAGTGAGTGATGCAACCACCACAGGAGGGTCCACTGAAGGCCTGGCACCCAACACCTCATGCATGTCTTCAAAATATTGCCATGTAGCAGCTGTTGCCTCTCCAGCATCTGTTCCTGAACCAGTTTTAGGTGTTCTTAAATCCTGAAAAGACACAAGCACATTATTTATATTTATATTGTCTCCTCTTATTGCAATGCATGCTTTACATTTGTGTGTGTGTGTGTGTGTAGGTGGGTGGGTGTACATAAGAATAATGTAAAATAAGCAGTGTAATGACTGCAAGGAATGTAATTGCTGTAGTTGTCATAACACCACATTACTTACCTTATATTTCTTCTTTAAATTCTCCCATTTTTTGGAGGCCTGTTGGCCTGTCACTATTCCCTCCAACCCCAGGTCCTTTATTAATGTCCTGTAACATATAAACAGCAATAAAATTGTATCACAGCATGTATCCAATGGAACATTAAAAAAAAACATGTAGCATGTAGAGATTACTCACTCCCAAAGTTTTTTTGCGCCGTATTTTGATTTTAAAAACAGTTGCTCATTTTCACCACGAAAACGGATGAGCCTGCGGGTTTCCTCAGCCGTCCCTATACAGAATATAAATGACAAAAATGTTGTCACGTTGCAATAAGTAGAATAGTGTAAGCACCGTTCATTTACATGTACACATATGGCCGTAAGCTAAACAAACAATGCGTTATCAAATGCTCGCCCAACTGCAAATTGCCGTGCTACTGAACTTTTATATTTGTTTCTAGCATGCAGTCAAGTGTATATGACATAAAAATATATTTTGTAATGTCGTGCAATCGGTGCTATCCGCTAGCAAAATCGGTGTTATCCGCTAGCAAACATTCTTTTACACAACATCACCATAAACACAAACACAAGACTAAAGGTAATATACATATAATGAAAATTTGTCATAAAAAGCCTTATTAACGGCAAAAATTACTTACATTTATGTGTCTGCTTGCTCGAGTGAGCAGCCATGTTGAAAATTTCGCTTAGCCCTTCGTTTGAAGTGAGGTCCCCGAAAAATCTTCGTTTGGAGGGCTATCTGGCCCTTCCCCTTACCCCTACCCCTACAACCAAAAGAGAAATGGGACACCCCTACCCCTTCACGTGAACGCGCCAAACGGAGGGGTAGGGCTAAGTGAAGGGCTAAGGGGTAGAATTGGGATTGAGCCTAAATCTCTTTTTAAAATATATGAAAATTAAAATCATTATTTTAAATAGTAATAATTTCAATCATCCAATAAATACACACTTAATACACACTTCAGACTTCTTTT
>NC_133379.1:17892743-17948081 GCF_049309525.1 Garra rufa | reverse complement strand
ATTTCACGCTCAGTGTTTGTGGGCAGAAGCCCCCTGCAGTCTTGTTTTAGCTCCGTTGGTTCATTCAGGGGGAGGTATGTGTGGTTGAAATGATAGGCATACATCACAGCCTTCCCATCACTATGGTAAAACCACATGAGCTACACAGCCTTCATGATATACTTATCTTCTCATAAACATTCACATGCTGCATGTTGTATTATTAGTGCTGCCATCCTTTCGCCTGGACTTTTGCTTTATTTGGCATGATGTCCTTATTTGTGGACAATGTGCAGTAGAGAGTTTTGGTGAAATACTGCTAAAAGATTTTGTGAAATTATCCACTGTCAGTCATTTCCGCCAGTGAGAAAGCTGCACTGGAATTTAGTAGGTGGTCTGAAAAAAACAGTGAAAGGACTGATGTATTCATTCTTGATTTGACAAACCAAGAACTCATTGTAAGGAAATTGTGATGACATGCCATCGTCATCATCTTCATGTGGGCCTGTGTGAAAATGATTGATGCAATGGATTCAGTGTCACATCATGTTTTTTTCCTTTGTGGTGTGTTGTGTCGTAGATGTCGTCACAGGTTTTCAAGTTTTCACCAGCCTCATATTTAAAATATCTGCTCTTTTGAAGTGTTGAAGTGAAATTGCATTGCTTGTTTGTGCGTGTTTGTCTATTTTCTGATTATATTTCTGATTATGTTTTAATGTAGCTTAGACATGATATAGGCAGCGTCCACAAAAAGTAATCCATTCAGATTGCTTCTTTCTGACCATACTTTTTAAAAAATGTTATTAATAATACTGTAAGAAAAATTTAAAGTGAACCATTCTTTTATAGAGCTATATAAGTTTGTTATTATTGGAATGTATTTATTACTGTGAAGTGTTATTAGTTTGTTTTTATAAAATATAATTTATTGTGTAATTTATTACATTTAATATAATTGACTTTACTCCGCAAAAATGAAATAAATAGGTTAAAAGTGATGCAAAAGTCATGTATTTATAATCTTGTGAAAGATTTCTATTTTTTAAAAAAAATGCTGTTCTTTTGAATTTTCTAGTCATCAAAAAATCCTGAAAAAAAAAATGTATTGCAGTTTCCACAAAAATAGCACAGATGTTTTCGACATTGATAATAAGAAATGATTTCTGAAAAACTAACAGCATTTATTTAACATAGAAAACACCTCGTTCAAAGTTTGGGGTCAGTAAATATTTCTTTCTTTCTCTCTTTGATAGAAATTAATAATTTTATTCAGCAAAGATGTGTTAATTGATAAAAAGTGATAAAACTTATATTGTTAGTAAAGATTTCTATTTTGAATAAATTATGTTCTTTTTAACTTTTTGTTCATCAAAGAATCCTGAAAAAATGTATTGCAGTTTCCACAAAAATATTTTTTGGAACCTGTATTATTATTATTATTATTTTTTGGATTCTTTGATAAATAAAACGTTAGAAAGAACAGCATTTATATAAAATAGAAAACACCTTGTGCAAAGTTTGGGGTCAGTAAATCTTTTCTTTCTTTCTCTCTTTGAAGGAAATGAATACTTTTATTCAGCAAGGATGTGTTAAATTGATAAAAATTAAAATTGATATTGTTAGAAAAGATTTCTATTTTGAATAAATGCTGTGCTTTTTAACTTTTTATTCATCAAAGTAGCCTGAAAAAAGTATCAAAGGTTCCAAATAAATATTAAGCAGCACAACTCTTTCCAACATTAAAGTGCATATTGCAGGTTAGAGACTCCGGTGAATTGATGTATAGAAAAATAATGTAGGAACCAGATTTTCTTTAAAATATACTTCAAAATACGCTATTAAGGCTTCTAGAGTCGTTTTTGTGAGAGAATTTTACTTCCGCATCTGAAAAACTGGCAAACCGGTAGTGACGTAACGAGAGGGAGAGCGGTCAATGTAAACCATAGGAAAACAATGGATCGCAATGACTGTTCGGACGCAGAGAACATTTAAAATGTTTATTTACACTTGTATGACGAACCACAGACACAAATATGAGACTGCTATGTGGCCAAGAGAGCAGGGACATGCCAGGATTAAACAGAACAGCGGTCAGAGGAGACAAATTAAGTTGTGGTGTGAGGAGAACAGGGCAGGTGTCTGAGAGAGAGATCAGTGTTAGCTGACGATATCTAATCGGGCAAAATCATAGCATTTGTCATCTAAAAGTATTGATTCTACTTACCAGTAACACAAACGAATGATCGTTGTCGATCAAGCGTGTCATACTCATTAATTTCCGATGCAAACGTTACGTGATATAGCGGGTTTTTATTACCGCGCGCGCGAGAGAGATAAACACCTTTTTGTTTTATTATATGCTTATATGGGAAATACCCCCAAACTTGATGTGCTGTCTCTGACTCTGCACCCAGGCTTTGAGGCTTGCTGTCTGAAATCAAAATAGGTTCTACATACAGCTTAAATGCATTTTAGGCAGGGGCATCTCCAGGCCAGCAGACATGAGTAAGCTTATGGTAGAGATCATTTATTACTCTGAGCTAAATACTTACAAATAAAAAACGTACAAATAAACAGTAACATTTTATCTCAATTACAGTTTGACAATATTTAGGTGACAAATACATGTAAAGTAAAACTTTTTGATGCCATTGGTAAAAGACATTTAATATTGACAGCATAAAGTTGTCTGCTCATCAGGAAGCCCTTACCTGCATGTGTTGTGTCAGCTATTAGACAGTTTACAGAGGAAGGATTACTTTATAAAGGTTTTGAATGGCCCCATTTTGGTGACAAACAATAAATAATAATCACAATCACAAATTGTCTTACTGTATACATTTTTTATGAAGTTTACAACATATATATCAAGCAGAGCTGCATTTATGGCTAATTCAATTCAGTTTAATTTATACAGCAATAAATCATAAATATTATTTCATAGTACTGTTAATACCCAACTTAAAACACAACATTGCAACTGTTAATATATACATGTAGATGTACAAAACATATACTACTGAAAGAAAAATATTTTCAGTGTGGGTATCACACTAATGTGTGACATTAGTGAAGGTTAATAACAGCTGGCTCCACTGCTTCAGATCTTCACACAGCCTCATGTCTTGCAATGTCTCCCAAAGCCCTATAAACACAACACATGACAATACATTACAAATTAGCTGTGCAAACAATGTGAACAAGCTGTAACTAGACTTGATGATTATAATATTAACAAACTGAGGATAACTGACCAGTAATGCCTTCTCCTATATGGTACCGTTTTTACACAGTTCTTAAAATGATATTGCTAATGCTTACAAGCTAGCTACGGTGCTTTACAAAAACGTATACACATCTCGTTGTCTCATTATTTAAATAAATATGTTCACGGATTTGGTATTTATGAGAAGTTGTGAGAAGAAAAACAAAACTTACGGTGCAGTTCCCGTTTTCGTCGAGCTGCATCTCTGACGGCTTCGGACGAACCACAGTCTGACAGCGGACCCGATGAAGCTGCTTTGTGCACCGAAGGAACTGCACCGGCTCTGAGCCTCACTTGGTTCTTGCTTCAGCATCTCATGTTGAACTGCATCATATCGCCGGGATGATAATCCTCCAGAGTAAAGTGAACGCGTTTTTCGAAGCAGATGCATTAGTATAGGCCCGTCACTTCATCCGCACAAACGCACCCATATACAGAAGATAGCACCGTTCTTTTTATTGTAACCCGTGGACACGATGTCCTGACAGGCTGGAGTTTGTGCAGCCTCCATAAATACAATAATTTACCATGACGATGATCAATTAAAATTAAAAATAACTACCGAAAACACACTAACTCAAGACTGCTCCTACTGAATAGCATCAGAGCTAGGCGAACGACTCCCTCTCGTGACGTCATATGACGCGGTGTGGAAAAAAAAGCTGTTTTTGAGAGCTGTCAAGGAAACCGTCACTTTGTCTTCTAAATTTGTGCCCTTAGGTCTTGTAAAATATTTTCAAATAGCGCATTAACGGTTCGTATAGTATTTTCATTCACGAATATATGTTTATCTCGAATTGTTTTTTAACCTGCAATATGCACTTTAATAATAAAAATAATAAATCAGTATATTAAACCTATTTCTGAAGGTTTGTGTGACACTGAAGACTGGAGTAATGGATGATGAAAATTCAGCTTTGCATCACAGAAATAAATAAAATAAATTAAAATATATTTTAAAGTATATTATAATAAAAAAATTTATTTTGAATTGCAATAATATGTTATAATATTACCCTTTATCTGCATTAATGATCAAATAAATGGAACATAATGAGCATAAGAGACTTAAAAAAAAAAACATAAAAAATCTTGTCTTACTGATCCCAAACTTTTGAACGGTGTGTATATATTGAGCAGCATATATTACATTTTAGTTGTAATAAAATGTCATAATATTACGGTTTAACTGTAATTTTATCAAATAAAGTCTTGGTGAGCTTACAAGACTTATTTCAAAAACATGAAAAAAAAAAAAAAAAAAAACTTACGACCCTAAACAGTTAAGGATTTTAATTTGAAATAATAAAAATGTACTCTTAAAATCTCCTGAGTAAAAATGCTAAAAATAAACCAATAAAATGACCTAACTAGCTGAAGCCAGCATTTGGGTAAAAAAAAAAAAAAAATAGCACAGCATTTTTTAGCATCCAAATAAAAACTACCTAGCACCTGGGTAAAAATATTAGAAATAACCCAATAACCCAGATTTTTTTTTTTTTTTTTTTTGAGTTGCATTAAACTGTTTTGTGGTCATTTTCAAATGCGTGTTACTATATTAAAGGGATAGTTCACCCAAAAATGAAAATTCTGTCACCCTCCTTCATCTTTGGAACACAAATTAAGATATTTTGGATGAAATCTGAGCGCTTTCTGACCCTGCGAAGAAAAAGATGTAACTCACACGTTCAAGTTACATAAAGTCATTATTTTTGTTTTCTTTGCACCCAAAAAGTATTGTTGTAGCTTCATAAAATTAAGTTTGAACCACTAATGTCACATGGACTATTTTAATAATGTCCTTAATACCTTTCTGGGCCTCTGCTGTCTACACAGGGTCAGAAAACTCTCCGATTTCATCAAAAATGTCTTCATTTGTGTTTTGAAGTTGAACAAAGGTCTTAGGGTTTGGAGTGACATGAGGATGAGTAATTAATGACAGAATGTTAATTTTTGAGTGAATTGTCCGTTTAAGTATCCAATCTGTAATGAAATTACAACACTGCTTGTGACACTGCGAAATGACCCACCAAATACAAAATTGACCATATTTGGTGATTAACCGGTGTCAATTTGAGACTCCCTGTACTCTGTGTAACACTAGCATAACATGTGCAGCACATGAAACAGATTCTGAGCTTGTGAGTTTGTGACCACATCAGTCACAATGCGAACAAAAGCGAGAAAAATACTCACTGATGTCATTGTTAATAACAGAGTGAAAAGGCAGCTGTCCAGGTGTTTACCTGATCTTTAGAAGCATGCGACCACCTGTAGCCACATGGGAGGTCCTGCTTTCAGATCAGATCAGCACAATTATTTTTAACTTGCATCATATGAGGGTGATGCAGCACGTAGGCTTTTGGAATTGGAAACTTTCTATCATTTTGCATTTTCTTTTTTTTTACTCAGAATATGACCCCGGTCAGGTGAAAAGTTTTAATAAAACAGTGCAGCTTTGTCTTCGAGGTGTCATAAAGTGACGTGCTTCTATTCATTTTACTTAAAAGATATTTTAAGACTATGCAAGTTTGGAAAATTTCATGAGAAGGATGAGAGGAAGTATTCATTTCCTTATGATGGGAATTTAAAGTCATGTTCTAAAAATAGTATTAATTTAATACAATGCACAATGTTGGTTTAGAGATGCTTTAGGGCTGATCCCAATTTCTTATCAGACTAAATAAACTTTTTCAATCATTCCGTGAAGGTGTGATTTACTGTAAAGTTCACTCATCTTTCAGTATTATTCTGTGAGTTACTTCGTTGCCACCTACCGTTGTGGTAAATAGTGTACGGTAATCATAATTAAGCAGAATGGGAGATATCAGTGCAGACAAATTTCATCACAGCCCCTTGATGAGTGTAGAAAGCAATGAACGGTCATCTGTGATGCAGTGAAACACAGGCACAGGTGAGACATTTAGCAGATCAGGTATAGTAGTCTAGTCTAGTTGCCATTCATCTGTCTGGCTCTGATGTGTCATGCAGAATCATTGCTTCATCTCTCTTTAGCTTTGAGCCTGTGTTGAAAATGGAGATCAAAACATTATTTGATCAAGTCATGCCTCTGTGCAAGTATTTCGCCTTTGGCTATTAACATCAAATAGGCACAATTCTTTTCTTTCTTTTTCTTTCTTGCTTGTATACTTGTCTTCATAAGTTGAGCCAAGGGTTCTTTGTAGTAGAGATGGGCATTTTAATTAGGGGTTCAAGCATGTAGCGCTGAAACCCTATTGCAATTTTTTAGAACGGCTAAGGATCAGCAATCTCTAAGTAAAACTGATCGGGCAGACCAAACCGTAAGTCATAGAGACTTGAAACTTGGAAGGATGGTAGTACTCACATCGTTTACAATGTCACCAAGGCTCACCCCAATCGGCCTGACGGGGGCGCTACAGCGATCAAAAGTACGAAATCGCTCATAACACCTCAACTGTTAGTTGCAGGCTCCAGTGTTGTTTTCGTCAACGATGACGATGACGAAATCATTTCGTTGACGGCACTTTTTTTCATGACGATAACGAGACGATGACGAGATAAAAATGGCTCGTTGATGACTAAAACATGACGAGACGTGTGTGAGTTTTCGTTGACGAGACGAGAATAGACGAAAATGTTAGTGGGTGGTCCGTCAGACATTTAAAATGCATGACATTTCCGCTTATTGTGCATGCCAATTAAAACTTAAAAAGTATCTGACGCTATGGCAAGCCGTTTTAGCATTAAATACTCTTTGCTATACTAGTATGGCAAGCCGTTTTAGCATTCCATCCTTGTTTGTCTTTTATGTTCTAAAACATTCCTTCATTATTGTAATTATTGGTGAAAATAGTCGATCCGGAAGCTCACATTGTGTTGAACTATAGATCTGCTATTTTCAGAACTTATAAGTGACACTACCCAACAGCAAAATACTTACTGACCTACATTAATTTGTTAAAAGACTACTTATTTCCCTTTTTATGACTAAAACTAGACTAAAACCTTTTTGACTTTTCGTCGACTAAAACTAGACTAAAACCTTTTTGACTTTTCGTCGACTAAAATTAGACTAAAACTATCACATATAGAAGTTACTAAAATTTGACTAAAACTAAGAAGCATTTTAGTCCAAAAGACTAAGACTAAATCTAAGATGGTTGTCAAAAACAACACTGGCAGGCTCAAGTGTTTTTATTTTTGAGTATTTTGGAATTTTTTGAAAAGCCTACTTTTGCAAACTAGTCCTAGGTTTTACGGCAAATCGTAACCAAACCAATGCAGAATGATTCTCTGGAAAGTGAATATCAATAATTATCAGAAAAATACTTGAACTTTTGGCTCATCGTCGCAAAGAGACTCCAAAATTTTAGAAAGGGACAGGGCCACTTTTACCAAAATGGCTATAGCTTTTGGAAGGAATGAGATATTTTTCGTCAAACTCTGTGCACATGTATAAGAAATTACAGACTTTGAATACTAGGAGGTGCTACGATATGGAAAGAAACAACAGCAACTGTGCAACCATTTGTCCAATCGACTTGAATTTTGCTATGCAGTGTCTTTGTGCTACAAGTGTCTATGAGGACATTTGCAAATCTCCAAAAACATTGCCACCACTAGTCGATGAATTTGAATACTTTTTTAGACAAGATTAATGGAAGCCGATCAGAACAAAACTCAGGGGGGCCGGTTTTACTCATTTTGCCCTAAAGGTCTGTAAGAATTTTGAAAGAAATTGGCTCTAATGGGGTTTAATGCAGCTTTTTTCACATACACACAATATTCATATCAAATGATAGATCTCCTCATTCTCAACTACTTTGCCTCAAGTGTCACTACTGTCAATTAAATTGTTCATTAATTATTCAAGATTATCTAAAAAAAACTACTTTTGCAAAATAGTTTTGTGGTTTTTCGCTTAATCTCATCCAAACCCCTGCAGTACAATTTTCTGGGCTCTCTAGGTCAGTAATTAAAAAAAAAAAACTGTTGAACTTTACTATTAGATTAGCTGTAACAGGATCATTTTAAAAGGACCATGGACAAATAATCTAAAAGCCTATAAATCCTAAATGAAAACTCAAAACTTCATGAAACTATAGGTAAGCACTTGGGACAGATGATTGTAAACAAGCATGCAACAGTTATGGAAATCTGACCATAGGTGGCGCTGTAACAGCCATAAACACTAAACATCATAATTTTTCTATGGTAAATTACCTGAATTTGCCAAAAATGTTTTTTTTTAATCATTAATTTAGGTGCTTACAGGTTTGCCAAATAATATGTAATTTATTTTTTCATATGTTGAACCCCTATAAACATTTAATTTTGTAGTAAATGTTATAATAAATAATGTTTTACTTTAAATGTATAATGTTGATTTAATAACTATTTACAAATATATGCATTAACATTAACTTTTTTTCTTTTTCTTAAGTACTATATTCTGGAAGGATGCATTTAGTTAATCAAAAGTAACAGTAAAGACTTTTGTTACAAAAGAGGTTTATTTCAGTCTTTCTATTCATCTTACTTTCTATTCATCAAAGAATTCTTTTAAAAAGTATCTTGATTTTCACTAAAATTCTTAATAAGGCATTAATATGAAATATTAGGCAGGCAGTCAGACAGGAGAAATGGCTGCTGAAAATTCAGATTTTCTTTCACAAGAATAAATCTCTTTTTAAAATATATGAAAATTAAAATCATTATTTTAAATAGTAATAATTTCAATCATCTAATAAATACACACTTAATACACACTTCAGACATCTTTTAAAATATTGTTAATTTTGTCAGCCATTTTAAATTTAGTCTTAGACGTAGTCTTCTAAATTAGTTTTAGTCCTGTGTCAAATGTATTCTTTAAATATCATATTTAGTCAACCTTGGCCTGTTTTTGTTTAGTCAAGCTTTAGGCGACTAAATTTCCGAGCATTTTAGTCAATTATTAAATTTAGGGATTTAAACTGTTGATATTTGGCAACCACACACATGAAAGCTTGCATAGTAGAAGCACATGCAGCAGTCCACTAATGTTTTGTCTCTTTTTTTTTTTACTAAAATAAAACAAGATTTTTTGTATAGTTTAAAGTTTTTTTTAATACATTTTAGTTTTGTCTTTTATCGTCAACAATATTTTTACATTTAGTCAAGGGAAAAAAGCTTGTCGACGAACATTTATTTTATCATAGTTTTTGTTAACGAAACTAACACTATTTTAAAAGTCGACCCCTAACGTTTGATCGGTTTAAACTTTAGCTGCATCTGAATTTGCATACTGTCAGAATAAGTACTACAATTAATGAAGAACTTTTTGATTATTAATTGTGACATATTGCTTTTGCCATACAGTACTATGGAACTAGGCATATTGGCCTTGGGGTCTTTCAGATTTTTATTGTTTCATATGTTATTAATCAAGCAATAATTGAAATTTAGTCTTTTAACCTACTAGAAAGTATTATTTTCTTTGAGTGCCACTGCACATGTATGATGTCAGAGTGATGTGGGTAATGCATTTCCTTGTTTTTCCAAGGTGTCAAGGTAAATCGGTTTACATAGTTTGAATAATGTATTTACTACCTAATCTACTTCCCTACTTTGCATATGCGCATCCGTTGCTTTACTTAAAGCTATTTACATTATTTGCAGGAACTGTGCATTTAAAAGGCAAATGAGCTGAAGGGAAGTGCACCTGAAGTGTACATGAGGACTGTGTGGTCATGGGCGTTCACTTATATACAGTATTTCTGAGCTCTGTGTGTGTATTCTGGCCCAGACTGTGTGTTCTGCGTCGTGTCTGAGCCTGTCTGTCTCTGGCTGCGGTGCGCTGGGCAGTTTGGGTGTAATTCCAGGCTCGGCTGCGACCTCATCCTGAATAAATGCAGGGCTGGTGACTTCTGGAACGAGGCCCAGGGCTTCCCTGGTGGTGCAGCCCAACCCCATCGTAAGAAGTGCCTCGTCAAACCCGATGACAGCTTGTTTCATTGCACTGCGACTGTCACATATGCCATAGTGACCAGGGGCCAGATACTAACAACATTCTTACATTTATTTTTAAGGGCTATTTTCTTCCTATTTTCGACTTACAAATAAATGTAAGAATATTTTGTCTATTTTTAAATAATGTTCTTACCTTTTTTAGTAAGATTCTAGAATAATTTGAAATTTTAAAAAATAATTTAATATAACTTCTTAGAGTTAGAATAACCTCCAACTTATGTATGTGTCTACCATTATATAAAGTATAAACCTTAAAAAAATATATATATATATTGTTCAACAAGAAGATTTTTGTGAAACCTGCCCTTGATACAAATGTTTTCTGCTTATCCAAATGTAGGCCCTATGATTTCCGCAATGCGTATAACGCAGAATGTCACTGAATTTGCCAGATTTTGAATGAAGAAGTCAATCGTAGGTCAGTAAACTTTAATCACAATGCCAAATGGACTAGTGTCTGTGAATATTAAGGTGCAAAAATTCTGTTTAAATATAAATCCCACATTTTCTACGTGTCTTTGTGCGAATGAATAGCTCAGACGCACAATTTCATTTACTACACACATACTGAAGCGCGTGTGACGCTTGCAGTGTTTCCAGCCTCTGCCACCTCAATATATAAGTACATGAACATATAAACATCATCTCTACAACTGGTCTGTGAGTTACTTCATGAGCATTTTGCTATTTCTTGTGAAATAGGCTATCATATAATATACAAACAGAAAATTAAAGGTCTTTACAGCAACCCGTCAAAAAAAAAGCTAGGCTTAACTTGAAGAAATTGTGACAGAAACATATTACTGAATGTATTACTGAATGTAGAATTATTGATACATTATTTTAAAGGAATATTTAGCCAAAAATTTTTTACCAGAATTTATTTACAGGAAAACAGTAACAGTATTTCTAAAAAAAAAAAAAAAAAAAAAAAAAATAAGAAGTTAGTATTTTGTTTTGTTTTTAATAAAATCAGTCATTTAGAGATTACTTTGATTACAATTTTATGAATCTATTCAAATAGAATCCTGAAAAGTAATGGAAAACAGAATTAATTTGAGAAAAAAATTAACATATTTTTTTAGGGCCTTAATTTTATTTAATAAAACCTTTTAATACATTTATGTTAAATGGTAAGTTTCATGATTTAAATTAATTAGACATGCTTTTTGATGAATACAATGTAATTTAACCCTTACAACAGAGTCTAGAAAAATTGAAATGGAAAAAAATACTGAAAAAAATAAAACAGATTTGATAGGGCCCTACAAATGTCATAATCAATTGTTATTTTCAAGGCCAATTCACACTGCACTAGTAGCTGACCGAATACAGTGCGTCACTTCTCAGACATTCCAAGACCTGACAATCGCTGATTTAACATGTTCAGTTGGCGAAAACAAGCGCCAACCAACGCCGAAAGATGCCAACGGGGTAGCACATTGATCAGACCAAACCCCACGAACGTGTCTGTTGCGTTTGTTGGCGTCTGTCGGTGCAGTGTGAACTGGCTTTTAAGGGCACCGATATAATGATGGTGATTGTTAGCGTTTGAAAGACAACCCCTGAGTCACACAAATGTTTCAGAAGCCTCCTTGCTTTTTTAACGCCTGTGTACAGTCAAACCGCATAGCTGCCATTTTCCGCCTAGTACATACTGGGACCACATTTAGACCAGAGGGAGCAAATGAACTCATGGCTCCTTTGGCCTCCGTGTTCACTCAGCCTAGACGCAAAGCAATACGTTACGAGGTAACACAATGTCGTCAGCATCTGAGCATCGCCTTGGCCTACTCACCACCCTTGTGATCCCCATACATGAGTGATGACTCCTGGGGTGACAATAACCCCACGGCTGGTTCCGTTATGAGCTCATAATTGGCCCACGTTGCAGGTGGGCTCAGTGCCCGAAGCGGGGGGAGGGTCTGTTGTGAAGTGTGTGCGAAAACCTGTTGACAGGGCTGTTGTGGATCTGTCAGCCCCCTTCCCTGAGTCGTACCGGGGTATTGTTTGCTACATTTGCAGTGAAAGATTGGAGAAGCTTGTTATTAATACTCCAGAGGCAGCGGGAGGGAGATGCTGCAGATTTAGTTGCATGGCTTGGGTGTCAGTGCATGAGACAAATGTCCTTACATGGCACTTTCATCCCTACATCTTCTTTGAGACGCGTGGTGGGTTTCCTCACACCCGCTGTGTTGCACCTCATTTGACTTTGTACCCTTGATCTTGGCAGTGGCACAGAATTACATTTACTTTTAAGAGTGCCTGTCAAATTCAGCAGGGACATTTTTTATGCAGTGCATTTGGATGAGAAAATATTTGACAGTATGAAAATAAAACAAATATAAGAATAAAATAACAGCTTTCAGGAGTTTACTAAGTTTTATACCATCTCCTTGGACATAAATTTGGCCCCATTACAGATTTTTTTTTTTAACCAAAATGAAAATGTTTATACAATTTTTTACAATGTAATATTAGATTTTATTTATTTATTTGTCTGTCTAGTAAAAATATACCATTATTCATATGTTTGGGGTTGGTAAGATTTTTTAATAGGAGTTGATCGTCAATAAAAAAATTTTTAAAGCATCTTTTTCTCGCCCCAGCTGCATTTCAACCGATTATCTGCACTGATATTAAACATTTTATGGTTATCGGTATCGGTTATTTTCAAAACTGATTTGCCGATAAAATAATTTAAAAGCATTTTGATAAAGTTTTTGTCAAAGCCTTGTTATTCTTAATCCCGGCATATATTTTCATTCAGACATGTATATCGGTTCAAAATATCGGTTACTGGACGATATTAAGGATTTTTATGGTTATCGGTTATTTTCAAAAATGATTTGCTGATAAATAATTTTAAAGCATTTAAAGCGTTTTTGTCAGATCCCTTGTTATTCTTAATTTTGACATTTTCATTCAGGCATATATATCGGTTCAAAATACCGGTTATCGCTCTACTTGATCTATAATAATCGGTATCGGTACCAGTCCTGAAAAACATGTATTGGTCGAACGTTTTTTTTTTTTTTAAAGCATCTTATACTCACACTACCTACAGCTGCATTTTGACAGATTATCGGTGCCGATATTAAGCATTTTTATTGTTAATGGCATCGGTATTTTTGCTAATTTCAGTATTTAATGAATATAAAGTAAAAAAAAACAGTATTTATTTGAAATATTTTTATTTTTTGGTAAAAAAAGTCTTAACTGTCACTTTTGATCAATTTAATGCATCCTTGCTAAATAAAAGTATTGTTTTTTGATTAATTGTTTTGAATGATACACTACCAGTCAAAAGTTTTTTAAATGGTAAGCTTTTTTATCATCCAAAGTACAGCAAAAACAGTAAAATATTGAAATATTTTTACTATTTAAAATAACTGTTTTCTATTTGAATATATTTTAAAATGTAATTTATTCCTGTGATTTCTAGCATTTTTACTCCAGTCACATGATCCTTCAGAAATCATTCTAATATTCTGATTTGCCGCTTAAAAACATGTTTTATACAGTTTTAAAATATTAATAATTGTAATTTTTTTTTACAGAAAATCTGCATATTAGAGTGATTTCTGAAGTATCAGGTAACACTGAAAAATGAAGTAATGATGCTGAAAATTTTGCTTTGATCAAAGGAATAAATTACATTTTTTATTATTACTTTATATTTTATTATATTACACAATATTACTGCTGTTGCTGTATTTTGGGTCAAATTTGTAAATATTCTTTAAAAAAAAAACATTAAAAATCTTACTTTCCAAAAATTACTGGTAGTGTATAATGTTACAAAACTATATTAATCACACAGATATAATATAAACAGTAATATGTCATATGTTTATGAAAACTGATTGACGTTTTTATTGATGCTTGTAAGACTAGCACAAGTCATTTGTGCAGTTTTGACATTACCTCATCATTTAGCCAGCTAGCATTATATAACATTGGGTCAATTGACCTGAAACTCTCAATGGTAATATATTGGGGTTTTGGTTGCTAGTTGATAGTGTGAGGTAATTGATGCTTGTAACCTGGAAACTGTGTAAACATAAAATAAAACATGAATTTATATTGGACTATAAAAACCTAAATGCAGAGACAGGACTTTGCCTTGTCATTTGCCATGTCCACCACACTGTCGCCACTAAAATTAAAAGATTCCTCACTCCTCCATTTTTCCGTAGCTGTTTCTATAGCTATCATAATAAACACAATTGAAGTTAGTTTATCTACAGATAAAGTTCCTGTTTTAGTGGCACTTCTAAGAATACACCTTTTGTTTCTGCAAGACAAACATCCCTGCAGCTCAAAGCCAGTTTGTGTTTTCACTTCAGAATGAAGCATTTCACCCGGAGGCATCTTCAACCTCCATTTCTCTAGAATTATATTGCTGCAGCCACATTCCTGTGGCAGTTGTTACTGTTTGACTTTTGCTAAAGCAGAAGCTGAACACATGAAGATCTGCAACTTTTTTTCGCTGTTCATCCGTTCCGTCGGCCTTTGAGGCAGGTCAGCGCTTTTCAGAAGCGTCACCTCTGCCTCTTGTAGCGGAGCCGACAACAACAAAGGGCTCTTTTACGGCGGTGTCTGCGCAGACTATCTGCCCTGTCATCTGTGCTCTGACAGAAGTCACTATGGGCGGCCCTCACTCCCATGAGAGGATCCATTCAGGCCACAACAATGAAGGCTTCTGCAGCCCGATTCAGAGCGAACCGCTGAAGAGAGAGCCACAAGACCTCTCTTTGTGCCTTCTTCCGCATTGTTCTGGGAAGGTCAGTCTTCTGAGGTATCATTATCCGCATGGAGAATAGTGTTTCCATAACGCAGCATGTTTGAGCAAAGGGGAATCCCCCATTAGCTGTTGGGTTCATACCTTTGATGATAACCGGTTTAGTCCTGAATTTGGTTCATTGATCATCTAGTATGCATTTGTGATTTTGAGTGACTTTTTAAAGGGATAGTTCACCCAAAAATGGAAATGTGATGTTTATCTGCTTACCCCCAGGGCATCCAAAATGTAGGTGACTTTGTTTCTTCAGTAGAACACAAACGAAGATTTTTAACTCAAACTGTTCATATAATGGCAGTGAATGGGCACCAAACCTTTGAAAGTAAAAAACCACATGCACAGACAAATCCAAATTACACCCTGCGGCTCGTGACAATACATTGATGTCCTAAGACACGAAACGATCGTTTTTTTTTTTTTTCCGGGAAACTGAACAGTATTTATTAAAAATGTTTTTACCTCTGATATGCAGCAATGTCCAACTGTTCAGTTTCTCACAAAAATCAATCGTTTTGTGTCTGAGGACATCAATGTATTGCCACGAGCCGCAGAGTGTAATTTGGATTTGTCTGTGCATGGTTTTTGTTTTTTTTTACCTTCAAAGGTTTGGTGCCAATTCACTGCCATTATATGACTAACAGACTGCAACGGTTTGAGTTAAAAATCTTTGTTTGTGTTCTGCTGAAGAAACAAGGTCACCCACATCTTGGATGCCCTGGGGGTAAGCAGATAAACATCAAATTTTCATTTTTGGCTGATCTATCCCTTTAAGATTTTAATATTTTTATTGAAGTCCTAATGACCTTTAATATTTTATTCTTAAAGGGTTAGTTTAAATGAAATAACTGACCTTCGTTTTGTTCCAAACCCATAAGATCTTCGTTCATCTTTGGAACACAAATTAAGATATTTTTGATAATCTTATGTAGAGATGTAATGATGTTCTCAATATCGTGGTATCGCAATAGCAGAACTATCTTGATATTATCGTGGTCACATTACGATATGAAACGTCAGGTCTTCTGGGCAAAAAGTGTACTTTTTAAACTATATTTAAACTACTTATTTATAACATAAAAGGTCTTTAAAGTTGTGTTTTGGGCCATTATGCTTTGGCACAGTTTTGGCTATTACTGTCATTATTGTTATTCTTATTATTAATATTATATTCTAATTTGTTTGGCTTCCTAAAACACCAGTGTGAATGTAATTTAGACTGAGACAGTATGTCACAAACAAAAAGAGGGTTGAGTCTGAGATGTTCATATCTTTCTTTCTTCAGTCATAAAATATTGTTTTTTGAGGAAAACATTTCAGGATTTCTCTCCATATAATGGACTTCTGTGGTGCCCCCGAGTTTGAACTTCCAAAATGCAGCTTCAAAGGGCTTTAAACGATCCCAGCCAAGAAAGAGAGGGTCTTATCTAGCAAAATGATCCGTTATTTTCTAAAAATAGACAATTTATATACTTTTTAACCTCAAATGCTTGTCTTGACTGCGTCAGCTCTGTGTATATGTAGGGTGAAAACCCCCATCTCATTTTGCTCCTCCAACTTCGGAATCATTCTACATCGCTGCAGAAGTACCGACCCAGTGTTTACAAAGTGAATGTGCAAAGGACATCAAATGCCCTTTACAAAAATATGTAAAATAGCGATGTAGTATGATTTTTGAAGTTGGAAAAGAAAATGAGATGGGAGTTTTTCACCCTACCTTAACTGTCATGAACCGGAATACACAGAGTTGACACAGAGCTAGACAAGACAAGCATTCGAGGTTAAAAAATATATAAATTGTCATTTTTTTTAGAAAATAACTAAAATCATTTCGCTAGATAAGACCCTTCTACCTCAGCTGGGATCGGCTTAGAGCCCTTTGAAGCTGCATTTAAACTGCATTTTGGAAGTTCAAACTATGGGGCACCATAGAAGTCCATTATTGAGAAAAATCCTAAAATGTTTTCCTCAAAAAAACTAATTTCTTTATGACTAAAGAAAGAAAGACATGAACATCTTGGATGACAAGGGGGTGGGTAAATTATCTGTACATTTTTGTTCTGGAAGTGAACTTCTCCTTTAAGTTTAAGCTTGTAATTTTGAACTCATAAAGTGCAATAAAATAATTAAACTTTATAATGTACACAATTTTCAATTTTTTCCAGTTCTTTCTGGGTCTTTCTTTTTTTTATATCACAATAAATATCATATCGTAGACTTCACATCGCGATATTATGCTGTACAACTGAAATGTTCAAACATCCCAGAAAGGTAGTAACTTTTTTGCGCAATGAAAAAAAAACGACTTTATTCAACAATTTCTTCTCTTTTGCGTCAGACTCCGCTGCACATTCAGGAGAGTACTATGGTGCATACATGTGGTGCTGCTGATGCAGGACACGGTGTTCTGTTGTCAAACTCAGATGCTCTGCACCTTGTTTACAAGCAGAACAGGGTTGCCAGGTTCTCACAACAAAACCTGCCCAATTGTTACTGAAAACTGCATTCCGGGGGGTTAAAAACATGTTTTTTGCCTGGGTTCCCCTGGTAAAACTCCCATTCCTGGGGCTAAATATCACATTATTTTGCTTGCGTCAACCCACAGACATGAAAAACAAACCATGGCAACAGTGTTAAAGTAGCCAAATTCTGTGGGAAAACCGTGGACTTAGCAACACTGATGCAGAAGAAGACGCACGCTGTACATAAAACAGTCTTCAAAAACACGACAGAACTCATGCATCGAAGACACAGAAGACAAGAAATTGTTGAATAAAGTTGTTTTTACGGTTCAACCAATAATGTCCTTACTACCTTTCTGGGCCTTGAATGTGTCAGTTGCGTTGCTGTCTATGCAAGGTCCGAAAGCTCAAAGCTTTCATCAAAAATCATCTTAATTTGTGTTCCAAAGATGAACGAAGGTCTTACAGGTTTGAAATGACATAAGGGTGAGTAATTATTGACATAATTTTCATTTTTGTGTAAGCTATCCCTTTAACCAATTAACATTTATAGTGTGACTTAGACTTATCAAACAGATCTAGATTTCAATTCATAGAGAAGAGCTCAGTAGAGATGTGCAAAAGTGAGAAAGACACACACATATATTAACCAAGCTGGACATTCATAGTGTCAAAAGATTGATTGTTTTACACTCGGCTCAGTAGAGCTGTGTAGGAGGCAAACGGCACTTAGTATCGTTTCTGTTCCTGCACTAAAAAACTGGCTGCAGCTAAAAAAAAAAACTACTAAAAAAGCTGGTTTCAGCTTGCCTGAACACGGATATAGTAGTCAACACAAGAGTCTTCCACTGAATTTTCCATGTTTATCTGAAACTTCATTTCTTTTGCATATGATTCACAGAGTATACAGAGAAGAGGATTCCCCTTTCGTTTTTCAGCTTGCGATCCAATGTTCTTTTTATAGAATACCTGCCCCACCCAATACTCAAACGAGATAAATCTGTAAATAAACCACTGGAATAAATGTTTATCTTCTTCAATGCAACCAACTCTGAGTTCAGTCCTTGAAGGATCCGACAGACTGATTCAACCCAGTAGATTTTTTGAATGAAGAAGAACCGGCTCAGGAATCAGACTGCACAGACCGTGCTTTGTGTTTTCAAGTGTAACAAACATAAGCTGCACAACTGTATTGACAATAATAAGAAATGCTTTTGAACAGCAAATCAGCATATTAGAATGATTTCCGTAGGATCATGTGACACTGAAGACTGGAGTAATGATGCTAAAAATATAGCTTTTCCATCACAAGGATAAATTGCATTTTAAAATATCTTCAAATAGAAAACAGTTACTTTTAATTTGTAATAATACTTCACAATATAACCATTTCTATTGTAGTTTTGAGTCTTCTTTTACCCTAAATTTCTCAATGCTATTAGTCAGCACTGTCTGGAACTGACTGATGGAAGGGGTAATGCAATATTCTGCGCACCCCTGTTGGCCATTGTTTTCCCTCCTGTGTAATTTTCTGCCCTCTGAAATATTTTCATGACCTTTCCTCTGCCTTTCCAAGCACTGTGGCCTATAAATACGTGTTTTTTCTGTAGCTCTCCATGATAGAGAGGTACGGGCAAGCTGATATCAATTGTTGTCGTATCTCTTATCATGCTTGCTCAGAGAGAATTTTCCTCCTCCTTATGCCCTGCAGGCTTACTACAAAACAGATGCCATGATGTGAAAACCCCATCAGACCTCACCCTCTCATTAAAAACAAGCAAGCATGTTGATAACCTGCATCATCTATATCTACAAACGCACATACAAAAATCCCAAAATACACAAGGAGCTTTGTATGTAAACAGGCTGGACGAGAATCTAAAAATAAACCTCCTTTTCAGTGAACAATTGGCTCTTGCTTTTTATAGGACAGAGTTCGGATATTCGTCTCATTCCGCGTCCTTGTTTTGCTTTTTTTGTGACACATTTGGCGCAGTTTGAATGGAAAATATGTTTGCATGAGTAAAGGCGCAACCAAATAGCTCTTTTCATGCAATAATAAACACACGTGTCTGTTACTAGGAAAACAAGACAATGCACTCAAAACCCAGTGAAAAATAAGGAATTAGCTTTTTTTGTACTAAACCACTAAAAGTTTAAAGGGATAGTTCAGCCAAAAATAAAAATTCTGTCCTTAATTACTCACCCTTGTGTCGTTTAAAACCCGTAAGACCTTCGGAAACACAAATTAAGATATTTTTTATGAAATTACGGTTGAACTACTGATGTCACATGGACTATTTTGCCAATGTTCTTTGTACCTTTCTGGATCTTGGATTTTATAAAAAAATATCTTTATTGTTGTTGCCAAGATGAACGAAGGTCTTACGTGGTTGGAACGACATGAAGGTGAGAAATTAAAAACAGAATTAGAATTTTTGGGTGGAATAAACCCTTTAATCAACAAATTTAAGACAAAATTGCTTCATTTCATGGTCTAAAAAGGTTTGTCTGTTATCAGTACTATATATTCTCCAACGTATAAAGCTCACACTGAAATCACTTTCAAACCAAGCAACTTTCTGTTGGTCAATGTGAATCCACACAGCAAAATCTGTGGAGAAATCTTTCACTCTCGTGTGAAATTCACGATTGCAAGGCTTCCCATTGAAATGACTGGATTGCACCCATTAGAGTTTGCAAATAGCAAACGTGACACTAACTTAATGCTAAGAATTGGTCATTATCATCCATGTCTAACTTTCTAAAAATAAAAAATACAAACATGAGAAGAATTTAATTTCAAGTTCTATGAAAGTATTAAACTACAAAAGTTTGATTACTAGTTAAAGCATGGCCATTCACCATTGTTTGGTGATCTATTTTTGTTTGTTTGGCCGAATTCCAGCCATTTCAGTTGGAATTGATGCCATTGGGAATTTCATGTGAGGTAGATTTTGCATTAGATTTTTGCATAAAGGTTTACTTCACCCAAAAATGTCAATTACCCCATGATTTACTCACCTTCAAGCAATTCTAGGTGTATATGACTTTCTTCTATCAGACAAATACAATTGGAGTTAATATTAAAAAATATCCTGGGTCTTCCAAGCTTTATAATGTCAGTTAATGGCTGATTTTAAAGTCCAAAAAAATTCAGCCATCCATCATAAAAAGTGCTCCACAAAGCTCCAGGAGGGTTAATAAATGCCTTCTAAAGTGCACCGATGTGTTTGTGTTAGAAAAATATCCATATCTAACACTTTATAAACCCCTTTGATTTACTCACCCTCAATTTTCTTGCACAAATGCATCAAATGACTTCAGAAGGCCTTTATTAACCCTCTAAAGCTGTGTGGAGTACTTTTTATGATGATGGGTGCACTTTATTGGACTTTATTGGAAATCTTAACACCTATTCACTCCCATTATAAAGCTTGGAAAAGCCAGGATATTTTTTTATACTCTGATTGTTTTCGTTTGAAAGAACAAAGTCACATACAGAACAAAGTCATGAGGGTCTGGAAGCCCATTCCTGCCACTGAATGGAGAAAAAAAAAAAAAGGTTATTGCAACTTTTTTTATTGCGCAATTCAGACTTTTTTTCTCAAAATTGTGTGATACAAACTCGCAATTCTGACTGTTTTCTCAGAATTGTGAAATATAAACTCACAGTCGCAAGTTATAAAGTCAGTTTTGCGAGATATAAACTCATAATTGCAAGAAAAAAGTCGCAATTGCGAGTTATTAAGTCAGAATTGTATATAAACTCGCAATTCTGTGAACATATTAGTCTTTTTTTTTCTCCTCAGAACTGCACTTTATAGGCCTATCTTACAATTCTGAGAAAAAAAAACGCAAAATTGCGAGATACAAACTTAAAGTTGTGAGAAAAAAAGTCAGAATTGCGAGATGTAAACTTGCAATTGTGAGTAAAAAAGTCAGAATTGTGAGTTTTATATTCCAATTGTGAGATTATATCCCGCAATTGTGTTTATATCTCGCAATTCTGAGGAAAAAAATTCTGAATTGTGAGTTTGTATGATGCAATTCTGAGAAAAAAAAGTCATAATTGTGAGACGTAAACTTGCAATTGCGAGAAAAAAGTCAGAATTTGTGAGTTTATATCTCAAATGTGAGAATTGTGTGATTTTTATCTCAATTGTGAGATTATATCCTTCAGTTGTGGTTATCTCGCAATTGTGAGAAAAAAAAATCTGAATTGTGAGTTTGTATGATACAATTCTGAGAAAAAAAGTCATAATTGTGAGATGTAAAGTCGCAATTGCGAGAAAAAAGTCAGAATTGTGGGTTTATATCTCAATTGTGAGAATTGGGTGATTTTCTCTCAATTGTGAGATTATATCCTGCAGTTGTTTATATCACGCAATTCTGAGGGGAAAAAAAATCAGAATTGAGAGAAAAAAGTTGGAATTGCCTTTTTTATTTTTTTATTCAGTGGAAGAAACAAGCTTCCATATGTAAATCATGGGGTAAATTTCATTTCTGAGTGAACTGTCCCTTTAAATGGGTTATTTAGAATCAAGTTAACCAAAAGTTAGCTGCTTGGTGTGACTTTTGTGTGAGCTGTCGGCGAATCCACATAACCAGATTGAACCAGTTGTGAAGTCAATTTGGAGAGAGCTTCCGTTTTTACACAATTCCAGATCACATGGATTCTATAGAAATGACCAGATTTAAAAATTCACCAAACTGGTAAATCAAACTGCTTCTAAAAGCCTATCTTTACGACTTTTTCTTTCTTTTTTTTTCTTTTTTTAAGTGTGAATAGAATTAACTACAATGACGAGACAGAAATTAGTTTAAAAGGTAAACAAAAGTCTTACAGGTTTGGAACGACATGAGAATGAGTACTTAATGACAGAATATTCATTTTTGACTCAACTTTCACTTTAAAATGATCATATCTCCCGGCTTTCGAGAAGCTAGCGACGTTAAGCTAGTCATGTGTGACTGAGGGGGGATGGAGGAAGGGTGGGGTTCCCAGACAGCAGTGAGCTAATGTGCAGTAATGCCTGGTTACAGATGTAAACACATGCCTGTACTTTAATCATTACAGAGATGTCGGCCCACAAGCCACATGTTTCGACCTACAACCACATAGAAACAATCCGCACGCTTTTGATTCTTTGTGACATCTCACAAACCTTGAAATTGTGACATAAGGTTAAAAAACCCTTTGTGATGGTTCACGTAAAGTTTAAGAATGTTCAATAGCTTTGTAATATAATACATGTCTTATAGTGTTTTTGTTGTTATATGTCAAAAATAGCTTTTTTCTTATTTATTGTGTATACAAGATGGTGCCACATCGCCTGGGGCAAAGGTTTTCAGAGTGTGCGTGTGTCCATGCGCACTTGACTCACTTCTTTTGCAACGCATTGTCAGAGGACTTCAGGTAGAGGCCTGTTAGTGTACAGTATCTCCGCCACTAACCAGGTGTCAGCCTGATTACACATCCTGGCACGCGTTGCGTAACGTTCCATTTACACTTTCCCTAGCGTGCAGCACCTTTGCTTGAATGGAAATTATTTGACTAAAAAAGGAAAGGTTTTTGGTATTTACACAATCAGAAACCTTTAACCCTATTTGCTGAGCAATCAAAGATTAATTCAGGTTAAAACCGTCTTTGAATGCGATCCAAAAAAGATCATCTTATCTTATCAAAGAATTTTAACAGCTCTGTCACGCAGTTTGGGGAGTAAAAGGGTGTGTTCAAAATGAAAAAAACCTTCTGATGTTACCGAGCTTGAGTTATTACTGACTTGTTTTTGTGTTTTTCTCTGTTTTTTGCTTTACAGCAAAAGAAGACGTATTTGGAGCGCAGTGTTAAAGATGCGGAGGACAATATAAGAGAGATGCTGATGTCCAGGAGGGCCCAGTAAATCACGTTTACTCCCGTCCAACGTTTCTCCATCACCTTTGTACACCATGCCCTCAGTTTGAACATGCTTTTGCGTGTACTCGAGAATACTCGTGACCTTTTGTCAGCTGAACACAGGAAGTTTATTTAGGTTAATAGTTGAAAATGAATGTACTGTTGACTGTCTGTCTGATACGGAGTAAGGCTTTTTAAGTTATTGTTTTCTTCAGCTATTTTTTTTCTATGGTTTTGTAAAGACACAAAACATTTTTTATGTAGGTGTTAACATGGTAATAAAGGTGACTGTAAAAAGACAAATCCGTGTGTTTGTGTCATACATGCCGCAGACTGTAATTTAGATATGATTGGAATTATGATACTTAATTGCTGTGTGTTTTGGGGATTGCTGTTTGTTTGTCCTTCCACGTCATTGGTTTCCTGTCAGGTCCCTCTGGACATCCTCTTTTCCTCTCGTCTCGTCTCTGTCTCCTTTCATGTGCTTCTTCTGATCCTATAGTGAAATGTGTTGCATAAGCCTGTGAAAATTTTGTCTTTCAGGCAACAGCTTTGAACTGGAATAGAGAATTTCCCCCAGACTTCTGCTTAAATCTTCTCCAGACAGCCTTTCCTGCGTCTTTCCTGTGTGCCGGCCTGCGTCTCACTCCTTCGTGATGCAGATGTGTGTCTGCTTGATATCCTACTTCCTCAGAAGAGGATGAGTTGCATAAAGCAATAGAGAATCTTTCTAAATGTGAAGATTTGTAATTGATGAGGTCATTGTTATGCCACCCAATGAGGTTTAGCTTTGGATTTATTTCTCAAGCTTTTCACATGGCACTCTGGTATACTTAATGATTGGTCAGTCAAAGCATTCTGTTGTGCATTTACAGTGGTGTGAAAAAGTGTTGGCCTTCCTGATTTTTTATTTTTTTGCATGTTTGTCACACTTTAATGTTTCAGATTATCAAACTAATTAAAATGTTAATCAAATATAACACAAGTAAACACAACATGCAGTTTTTGAATGAAGTTTCTGATTATGAAGGGAAAACAAAATCCAAACCCACATGGCCCTGTGTGAAAAAGTGTTTGCCCCCTAAACTTAATAACTGGTTGGGCCACCCTTAGCAGCAACAATGCAATCAAGCATTTGCGATAACTTGCAATGAGTCTGTTACAGCGCTGTGCAGGAATTTTGGCCCACTCATCTTGGGAGAATTGTTGTAATTCAGCCACATTGGAGGGTTTTCGAGCATGTACCGCCTTTTTAAGGTCATGCCACAGCATCTCAATAGGATTCAGGTCAGAACTTTGACTAGGCCACTCCAAAGTCTTCATTTTGTTTTTCTTCAGCCATTCAGAGGTGGAAATGCTGGTGTGTTTTCGGATCATTGTCCTGCTGCAGAACCCAAGTTCGCTTCAGCTTGAGGTCACGAACAGATGGCCGGACATTGTCCTTCAGGATTTTTTGGTAGACAGCGGAATTCATGGTTCCATTTATCACAGCAAGTCTTCCAGGTCCAGAAGCAGCAAAACAGCTCCAGACCATCACACTACCACCACCATATTTTAAATGCTGTGTTACTTTTACGCCAGATGTAATGGGGCACACACCTTCCAAAAAGTTCAACTTTTGTCTTGTCAGTCTACAGAGTATTTTCCCAAAATTCTTGGGGATCATCAAGATGTGTTCTGGCAAAACTGAGACAAGCCTTTATGTTCTTTTTGCTCAGCAGCGGTTTTCGTCTTGGAGCTCTGCCATGCAGGCCATTTTTTCCCCAGTCTCTTTCTTATGGTGGAGTCATGAACACTGACCTTAACTGAGGCAAGAGAGACCTGCAGTTCTTTAGATGTTGTTGTGGGGTATTTTGTGACCTCTTGGATGAGTCGTCGCTGCGCTCTTGGGGTAATTTTGGTCGTTCGGACACTCCTGGGAAGGTTCACCACTGTTCCATGTTTTCGCCATTTGTGGATAATAGCTCTCACTGTGGTTCGCTGGAGTCCCAAAGCTTTAGAAATGGCTTTATATCCTTTTCCAGACTGATCTCAATTACTTTCTTTCTCATTTTTTCCAGAATTTTTTGGATCTCAACATGATGTGTAGCTTTTGAGGATCTTTTGGTCTACTTCACTTTGTCAGGCAGGTCCTATTTAAGTGATTTCTTGATTGCGAACAGGTGTGGCAGTAATCAGGCTTGGGTGTGGCTAGAGAAACTGAACTCAGGTGTGATAAACCACAGTTATGTTTTAACATGGCCACTTTTTCACACAGGGTCATGTGGTTTTGGATTTTTTTTTCCCCTTCATTAAAAAAAACCCCTTCATTTAAAAACTGCATGTTGTGTTTACTTGTGTTATCTTTGATTAATATTTTAATTTGTTTGATGATCTGAAACATTAAAGTGTGACAAACATGCAAAAAATAAATAATAATAAATCATTAAGGGGGCCAACACTTTTTCACACCACTGTATGTGATTTTAGTATTTAAAGAGATTAAGTTCACCTAAAAATGAAAATTACCCCATAATTTACTCACCCTCAATTCATCCTAGGTGTATATGACTTGCTTTTTTCAGACAAATACAATCAGAGTAATGGTAGTGAATGGCTGTTGAGATTTTGAAGTCCAATAAAGTTCATCCATCCATCCTAAAAAGTGCTCCACACGGCTCTGTGGGGTTAATAAAGGCCTTCTGAAGCAAACCGAAGGGTTTGTGTAAGAAAATATCCATATTTAAAACTTTATAAACCATTCTCTCTAGTTTCTGCTAACTGTCATAGGTGCGTTCACGAGAGTGGTGTTCCGGCGGATGACATAGAAGTGAGGAATATGGAAGCGCAGAAGAGAGTAAAACAAAACACCAGTCACGAATTACAAGTACAAAATGAAGATTTGTTAAGAGACTGGTTTTCCTTTGCTGTTCTCGTGAGACTATGTTCTGCTATATAGTGTTGCCAAGACCGTGGTTTTCCTGTGGAACTGGACTTTTTTAACACTGTTGCCGCAGGTTGTTTGTCATGTCCGCGGATTGAAGCGACCCCAATAACCTGATATTTATCCCCTGGAGGACCCCCTCCAAAATGCGATTGGGCGGAATAGAGCGAGTTTTTTGAAAACCTGGCAACCCTGCTGCGTGTACATCCTACGTCATCTGCTGGAACGCCACTCTCCCACTGTTTTATTATAGTAAAAGTGTAGTAACCATGTTTTGGGTGCATTGGTTACCTTTGTATAACCATAGTTTTACTACAAATACCATGATTAACCTATGGTTAGTGTAGCAAGACCATGGTTAATTTGTGGTTACCGTAGTTTAACTAAAGACCTTTTTCCTGAGTAAACGATGAGTGCCGCCATTACAAATTCTAACGTCAGATTGGATGCTCTTCAGTTCCGGTCTCCATATGAAACCCATTCAAATAGTGCCCATCTGTTTTTAATGTAGATAACGCTGGCAGCTTTGTGTCATCTACATACTCATTAAACTTTGAGAAGTGAGGTACTGACAAATGACGTTCATTGCGACATTTCTAAGTGATGGCGCCATTTACATTTACAAAACATTTTAACATTAGATCATTTTTTCGTCTGAAAGAAGACACACCGAGGTTGGTTTAAGGTTATTTTCATTTTTGGGTGAACTATCCCTTTAAAGGAGTAGTTAACTTTCAGAACAAAAATTTACAGATAATGTACTTTCTTTAGTCATAAAGAAATTATGTTTTTTGAGAAAAATATTTCAGGATTTCTCTCCATATAAATGGACTTCTATGGTGCCCCTGAGTTTGGACTTCCAAAATGCATCTTAAATGCAGCTTCAGAGGGCTCTAAATGATCCCAGCTGAGGAAGAAGGGTCTTAGTGAAACGATTGGTTATTTTCTAAAAACATTTACAATTTATATACTTTTTAATCTTCACACAGAGCTAGACAAGACTAGCATTTGAGGTTAAAAAGTATATAAATTGTAATTTGTTTTTTAGAAAATAACTGATCATTTTGCTATAGATAAGACCCTTTTTTTAGAGCCATTTGAAGCTGCATTTAAACTGCATTTTGAAAGTTCAAACTCGGGGGCACCATAGAAGTCCATTATATGGCGAGAAATCCTGAAATGTTTTCCTCAAAAAAAACAATTTTCTCACGACTAAAGAAAGAAAGACATTAACGTCTTTGATGACAAGGGGGTGAGTACATTATCTGTAAATCTTTGTTCTGAAAGTGAACTGCTCCTTTAATTTAAATCACAATTTTTAATTTTCGTTGAAGTGTTTTCAACTCTATAGGGTTTATATTTCATGTACACTTTATCTTAATCACCGAAAACGATTTTTAGTAGTTCAACACGGTTTAAAATGTAATTTAAACGTTTTAGTTTGACGGAAATCGTTATAGCTTGATTGGTACTTACTGTTAATAATAATAAAACGTATTCCCGCCAAGTTAAGTTTTGGTTTACCTCAACTACTCGAATTAATTACATGTGGAGTAGGCCTCAATTGTGATTGGTCAATCACGGTATTTTGCGATCAAATGCGTCAGGCAACTAACGTTAATTTCTTACACAAGTTATACTCGGTGGTCTTTTTTCATGTAATTTATTGCCTCAAAACAATATTTAATCTCAAGTTGTAGATTTATTAGGCAAGTATCTGTGTTATAAGTGTGGATAAAGTACACTTTATCGTTATTGCAAAGATCCCGGTCACCCTTTTTGGAATTATTAGCAAACTATTAGATAGATGCTGATCAACAACATCTCTCTGATCCACAGAATAACAGTAATTAATTCAGCAGTTGGTCTGTGGCGCTCTCTACTGGCCGCAGTAATGAATATAAATCCACATATCTGTCGCATCTAGGTGTGAACCGTGTAAAATCACGTGTTTATTACTGCAATATGGGTGCGTCCAAGAGTACAGTGGAAAGTTTGAACCTAAGGTTTGCACTGCTTTAATTAGTTATAGATCTGAGGCCCATCTACCGGACACGCTGGGGACTGCAGAAGGGGTTATCTTGCCTTATTTTGATGCTCTATCTTCACTTTTTTGCTATAGACCACACACTTCTCAAGAAGAAAATGCTTTAAGGCTTTAAGATAAGCAGCTTTTAGAACCGTTCGAAAGTCTTTGCCCTGAAGAATAACCCCACATGTTCTGTTTTTTTTTTTTTTTTGTTTTTGTTTTAAGGGCCCTGTGGTTTACATCCAAACAAGACGTCCCATTGCTTCATGAACACAGCTCCTGTTGTGTTCACACTGTCGGCCTTTTGATGAGCACAGGCAGGGGGAGTAAAGTCCAGGACCAAGGGCAGATTATTAACCTGTCTAATCTGGTCCCCTTCTGTCTCTCGCTCTCCCATAAAACCGGCACTCTGCGTCCAGCCGGGTCTCAGGTCTCACGTGGCCTCTGGGAGACGGCAGCACAGAGCCCCGCACATCCTTCAAGGGCCAATGAATCAGTCAGAAACTACCGAGGAGCTTAAGGTAAAATATCTATAAAGTATAGAGTCATTGTTGTGAATGAAAACACTGAACTGGGTCACTGCAGATGGTTATCTCAAAGAAAGTAAGAACAGCAAGCGTTTGTTGGTTAAATATCACATTGGAACACTGAGGATTTGTAATGAGATCTCAGTGAATACTCATTATTTACTATGAGTTGTTATGTATTTGTTTACATATACTCAAAATACTAAATTGGGTTACACTGCACTTGGATTATTTAAAAAAGAAGAGTAAAAGAAAAAGTAAAAGCTTTGATACTTTAAGAAACTTACATTACTATGTTGAGACATAGTAATGTATGATATAGATTGAACAGTCAGTTGTGGTTCATTGATTTGATTTTGGTTACATTCCTAAAGATTTTCATCACTTTTGTGTTTCTTCATGCACCTTTTAAGTTTGCACTTAAATACATTATCTGTGGTTAAATATTAAGTCAGTTATTAATGTTAAATGAGAGAGTAACTTGCCAACTTTAAACTTGGCTTCTTTGAAAATTAGGTCACTTTTTCTTTATGTAATTAAAAATGTTTTAATTCATCTGTACACTACCAGTCAAAAGTTTTTGAACAGTAAGATTTTTAATGTTTTTTTAAAGAATTCTCTTTTGCTCACCAAGCTTGCATTTATTTGATCCAAAATACAGCAAAAGTAGTTATATCGTGAAATATTTTTACTATTTAAAATAACTGCTTTCTATTTGAATATATTTTAAAATCGAATTTATTTCTGTGATCAAAGCTGAATTTTTAGCATCATTACTCCAGTCTTCAGCGTCACATGATTCTTCAGAGATCATTCTAATATGCTGATTTGCTTTTCAATATTTATTCATTATTTTTATTATTATTATCAACATTTAAAACATTCAAGTGCATGTTTTTTTTTAAGATTCTTTGATGAATAAAGATCCAAAGATCAGCATTTATCTGAAATAAAAGCTTTTGTAACATAATACACTACCATTCGAAAGCTTGGAGTCAGTATAATTTTAGAAATTGATACTTTTAGTAATTAATACTTTTATTTAGCAAGGATGCTTTAAAATGTTCAAAAGTGATGATAATGACTTTTTCAGATAAATGCTGTTCTTCTTAACTTTCTTTTAATCATAGAACCCTGAGAAAATTCTTCTCGGCTGTTTTCAACATAAATGTTTTTTGAGCAGCAAATTGGAATATTGGAATGATTACTGAAGGATCATGTGACTGGAGTAATGATGCTAAAAATTCAGCTTTGAAATCATAGGAATAAAGTACATTTTATAATATATTCAAATAGAAAACAGTTATTTTAAAAAGTAAAACTATTACTTAGTTTTGCTGTACTTTGGATCAAATAAGTGCAGGCTTGATGAGTATAAGAGATTTCTATAAAAATATTAAAAATCTTACTGTTCAGACACTTTTGACTGGTAGTGTATATTCACCAATAGCATCTGTTTGGTAACCTTGTAATGCTTGTTCTTAACTCTGTGGTCAGTAAGTACTGGTACAGTCAGTGTGTGCAATATTTGTTTAGAATAGCACCTGGATAATGACAAACTTATACAGTCTTGCCTAATGATGAATCGTGATGTTCACGTTTTTACACGTTATCTCTTTTGTAACTAGTTTAACACTTTATTGAGCACTTAACTTGTCATGTGTATCAACTATCAAGGAAATGTCTACCCTGCAAAAAAGATGTTTGGATAACGGAGGCCACTCATATTCAGTATCCTAAGGTTAATTTGCTGTTTTTTAACAGTTAGATACATTATCTGTTGTTAAATATTAAGCAAATTGTAATTGCTAAGTAAGAGAGTAACTTTTTAACCTGGCTTTTATGACAAATTTAATTATGTAACTAATTCTTTATATCATTTAATACAGTGAAATTGACCATTATTCTTTATCTCTGTATTAGAGTGCGTTGTGAAAGTATTCGTACATTTAACATTTTATGTTACAGCGTTATGATACACTGCTTTGAATAACTGTTTTCCCACATCAATCTGCACTCCATACACCATAATGACAAAGCAAAAAACTTGTTTGTTACAGCTTTGCAAAGTTATTTAAAATGAAACACTTAAATGATTTCATTGCAAAAGTATTCATACCCTTTTCTGGGTAATTTAGCTCAGAAGCATTCGTATCGCTTGTAGATGTTGCTACACTTCAAGTGAAGTTAACATGTGGCAAATTCAATTGAATGGGTATGATTTGAAACATCTAACAGCTGAAAATGCATATCAAAGCAAAAACCAAGCCTGATGTCTAAAAACCTGCCTGTAGAGCTCAGAAACATGACTGCGTCAAGTCACACATCTGAGGAAGAATTCAGAAAAAAATTCTGCTGCATTAAAGGTTCACAGAAGCATGTAGCCTCCATTATCCATGATGGAAAAAGTGTGTAACAACTAGGACTCTTTCTAGAGCTGGCCTCCTCTCCAAATTCAGCAATTGATGGAGAAGGGCCTTGGTTAGACTAGTGACCAAGAGCCTAATGGTCACTCTAGTTGAGCTCCATGATCATAAATGCAGATGGGAGAAACTTACAGAAGGACAAACATCACTGCAGCACTCCACCAATCTGGGCTTTATGGCGGTGTGGCCAAACTCAGTCCTCTTCTCAGAATAGACACACTTGGAATTTGCAAAACAGCACCTACAGGACCTTCAGACTTAGTGAAACAAGATTATATCGTTGGATGAACCTCAATTCTAAGCATCATGTTTGAAGGAGACCAGCTCTGCTCATCACCTGCAGAGTACCATCCCAAAAGTAAAGTGTGGCAGTAGCAGCCTCATGCTGTGGGGCTGTTTTTCAGTGGCAGGGACTGAGGGACTCGTCAGGGTAGAAGTAAAGCTCAACACCGCAAAATATAGAGATAGCCTTAATGGAAACCTAGTCTATGACATTCAGAACCTCAGACTGGGCAGAAGGTTCACCTTACAACAGGACAATGACCCTAAGCACACAGCAAGTGTGGAAACCTGAAAATGTCTGCCAGCCCCCATCCAAGCTGACAGAGCTTGAGAGGTAGAGCAAAAGGAGAAGAATGGCAGATAATTGCCAAATGTAGATGTACGAAGCTTTTCGCAATCAAACCATAAAGTCTTGAGGTGCTTCAACTAAGTATAGCATTGCATAGGCTGCAACATAACAGAATGTGAAAAAAAATTAAGGGGTATGAATACTTTTGCAAGGAACTAGGTATAGGTATGTATTACATGTTTTAATGGACTTCATCAACAGATGTGCACACAAATAATATTGTCATGCATGAATCTTGTGTATATGTCTGCTTATTGTCCATTACACTCTTTCATTTTAATACTGTCTATTAGCTCCCACCTCCAGATAGCGTTGTTTCAGCAGATGGTACAGAGGTACAGGAGATGCCTGCTGACAATGCCAAGATGTCTGATGGCAGTCAGAATAAGTCAGAAGGATTTGATATGATCTACAGGATCGAGGATGTCCCGCCTTGGTATCTTTGTGTGCTGCTTGGACTACAGGTACACTTCTATTCTTATACTCTGTATACTACTCTATAGTCTAACTCACCCAACATCTTCATCCCTTCTAAACCCTCTTATATCTGGATCTCCAGCACTACCTAACATGCTTTAGTGGAACAATTGCTGTACCATTCCTATTGGCTGAAGCCATGTGTGTGGGGCAGGACCAATACACTGTCAGTCAGTTAGTAGGCACCATCTTCACCTGTGTGGGCATCACTACCCTTATACAGACTACATTTGGTGTCAGGTGAGTTATTCAATGTGTGCATTAATATAGAAATGTGTGATTAGTAGTCACAATATATATTTTTTTCTATGCCATTTTCAGGTTGCCTTTGTTCCAGGCGAGCGCTTTTGCCTTTCTCATCCCCGCTCAGGCAATTCTGAGGCTGGACAAATGGAAATGTCCTCCTGAAGGTACAAACATTGTTGGATACTGTGTACATTTCTGAAGCTTTCTGTAGATCACTTTCAGGCATTAATATTATTTTTTAGAGGTTCAAGCACGTAGTGCTGAAACCCTATTGTAATTGTTAGAATGGCAAAGGACTAGCAAATCTCTACGTAAAACTGAGCGTGCAGACCAAACCGTAAGTCGTAGAGACTTTGGAGACTTGGAGGGATGGTAGTACTCACACCGCCAACAATGTCACCAAGGCTCACCCCAGTCGGCTAAATGGGGGCGCTACAGTAATCAAATCTGAGCCTCAGATTTGATTGTGAGTCTTGACGAAATTTTTGGGTATTTTGGATTTTTTGAAAAACGTACTTTTGCGAACTAGTCCAAGGTTTTCCGCCCGATCGGAACCAAACAGTGCAGAAAGATTCTCTGGAAGATATAAAATCAATAATTATCAAAAAAAGTTCAATTTTCGACTCAACGTCGCAAAGGGATGTCAAAACATTCGAAAGGGGTTGGGCCACTTTTAATAAAATGCTGAATCTGAGGTCACAGGACATAAATTGCAGAGCTTGGCCACTTAGTGGTGCTATAAGAGGGAAAAAAGAAACATAAAAATGGCTACACCTACGCAACCATTTGTCCTATCAACATTAAAATCGCTGAGCACCGTCTTGGTCCAAAGTGTCTACAAGGACATTTGCGTATCTCAAAAAACATGGCCACCATTGGCAAATGAATTTTAAGCACCTATTAGACAAGGTTAATGGAGGCCAATTGGAATGAAACTCGTGGGCCTGAATCACAGCCTCAAAGGTCTGTGAGAAATTTGAAAGAAATCGTCAGTTTCAAGGCCGTAAACGATTGTTCATTGCTCATTTTTGCACATGCACTCGATATTCATATCATATGTTAGAACTCCTTATTTTTTCCTCAACTTTGCCTCTAGAACCACTGCTATCAATCAAAGAAGATGTAAAAAAAACCAACTTTTTCGCTCAATCTCTGGGGAAAAAAAACACCGCGGTACATTTCTCTGGACTCTCTAGGTCAAAAATTATCAAAAGGAACTTACATTTACCTTTTGGGAAGCTATAATGGAGTTGTTTAGAAAAGGGGCCTGGTCAAATTGACCCAAAATCCTACAGGTCCTTTTCAAAAAATTAGCATATTGTGATAAAGTTCATTATTTTCTGTAATGTACTGATAAACATTAGACTTTCATATATTTTAGATCCATTACACACAACTGAAGTAGTTCAAGCCTTTTATTGTTTTAATATTGATGATTTTGGCATACAGCTCATGAAAACCCAAAATTCCTATCTCAAAAAATTAGCATATCATGAAAAGGTTCTCTAAACGAGCTATTAACCTAATCATCTGAATCAACTAATTAACTCTAAACACCTGCAAAAGATTCCTGAGGCTTTTAAAAACTCCCAGCCTGGTTCATTACTCAAAACCGCAATCATGGGTAAGACTGCCGACCTGACTGCTGTCCAGAAGGCCATCATTGACACCCTCAAGCAAGAGGGTAAGACACAGAAAGAAATTTCTGAACGAATAGGCTGTTCCCAGAGTGCTGTATCAAGGCACCTCAGTGGGAAGTCTGTGGGACGGAAGAAGTGTGGCAGAAAACGCTGCACAACGAGAAGAGGTGACCGGACCCTGAGGAAGATTGTGGAGAAGGACCGATTCCAGAATGTTCATCAAAGACACAGTGTCTTAAAAATATAATACTCTCTTTGAAAAGCATCAAGAAACATGTTTACATAGAAAAACTATTTAAAGGCATGTCAGTTTTGCGTTTTCTCTGAATCTGCCCTTTTTCTACAAAGTATTGTCTAGGGAGAATCTGTTTACATTCCACAATGTGCAGGTCATATCTGTGTCTAAGTTAATGCTTAACCTTGGTTTTGGGTTTCACAGAGGAGATTTACGGCAATTGGACTCTTCCTCTCAACACCGCTCATATTTGGCAACCGCGAATACGAGAGGTGCGTGACCAGTATCCAAAGACTAAACCAGTCATTGACTTCATAATATCCTGTGTCCTCATCTGTGTGTCAATTCTTTGTAGATTCAGGGTGCTATCATTATGTCCAGCCTGATTGAGGTGGTCATAGGGTTTGCTGGAATCCCAGGGATCCTGCTAAACTCAATCGGACCCCTGACTGTTACTCCCACAGTGTCCCTTATCGGCTTGTCTGTCTTCCAGACGGCAGGAGACCGCGCGGGCAGCCACTGGGGCCTGTCGATGCTGTGAGTCCTTAAGCTCTTTAAATGCATTTAATTTAGCTTTTTTTTTTTTTACACATCTGTGTGTTTTGTCATTCCAGGTGTATCTTCCTGATTGTTTTGTTTGCTCAGTATTTGAGGAACTGGGCCTGTCCTTTCCCAAGCTACTCCAAACAAAAAGGCTGTCACATCACACATGTGCAGATATTCAAGATGTTTCCAGTACAGTATTTATCACAATTAATGAAACTTCCTGATAGGCTGAACAAAGTTCACATTACCCACGTTATCAGTGCGTTTTCAGATTGAAATGCTTCAAACATGTTGTCTTTAGTAATCGATTATCCTGATTTTAGTAGATCATCATGGCTATCATGGTGGTATGGCTGGTTTGCTATATCCTCACCCTGACGAATGTGCTGCCAAACGACCCCAGTCAATACGGCTACAAGGCTCGCACTGACGCCAGGGGTGATATTATGACCCAGGCGCCTTGGTTTCGTTTCCCCTATCCATGTAAGGACCTTGCTTGCTTCCTTTATCACACACCCTATGATTTATAACAGCTTGACTTGTGGCACTTGTGGCTAATATCTAATCTAAGACTTTCAGTTTTTTCAGAGTAAAATGATTAGAAGTATGATTAGAGGGAAGGATATTGGTGGGTTAATGGGTGAACTCTTTCCATATTCATGATTTTGTGTGTGTCACAGGTCAGTGGGGTTTACCCACAGTGACGGTAGCAGGAGTGCTGGGAATGTTTAGTGCCACTCTAGCTGGTATCGTTGAGTCTATTGGAGACTATTACGCCTGCGCTCGTCTCTCTGGAGCTCCACCTCCTCCTATTCACGCTATCAATAGGTAAGGACGATAAACAATAAAGAAAATGACATGATTACTTTTTAAAATGGTCATATCATGTGGAATAATAAAGAAATTCAATGTACTGTGAATTACGGAACTATTAGTTATTTTGTAAAGCCTGACATATTAAATTGTGTTCAGAAAAAATACATACATTTTTAATGGAACAGTTTATTGAAGCTTAAAGGGATAGTTCGTACAGAAATGAAAATTCTGTCATTAATTACTCACCCTCATGTTGTTCCAAACCTGTAGGACCTTTATTCCTCTTCAGAAGACAAATTAAGACATTTTTGATGAAATCCAAGAGCTTTCTGACCCTGCATAGACAGCAACTGACACATTTAAGCCCCAGAAAGGACATTGTTAAAATAGTCAACTGTAATTGTATTCAAAGATCCAATAATCAACAAAGGTCTTTTGGGTTTGGAACGACATGAGGGTCAGTAATTAATGACAGAATTGTCATTTTTGAGTGAACTATTCTTATTAAGACCAAATATTTTTTTCAAAAAGTAACATATTTGATGCATCAGGCTTTTATGGATCATATGTGATATCAAAGAATAGGGTGCTGACATTAGAGTAAGGAAAAAACACTATTTTTATTTAGAGGCCTAAGCTGAGCAAAAATATACAGTTTAGTGCAGTTGCTGATATTTATATGGCAAGATGAAATTCTGATAGCTTGTAATGCAAATCTATGAAATCAGATATGAACTCGCAATTGCGAGTTATTAAGTCAGAATTGCGAGATGTAAACTAACAATTCTGACTTTTATCCCTCAGAATTGCATGATATAAACTGGTAATTGCGAGTTATAAAGTCAGAATTGTGAGATATAAACTAATAATTCTGACTTTTAACCCTCACAATTGCGTGATATAAACTGGCAACTGTGAGTTATAGTCAGAATTGTGTGATATAAACTCATAATTGCGAGTTATAAAGGCAGAACTGACTTTTTTTCTTGCAATTATGAGATATATCCTAAACTTGCAATTGTGAGTTACGAAGTCAGAATTGCGAGATATAAACGAACAATTCTCTTTTAATCCTCAGAATTGCGTGATATAAACTTGCAATTGTGAGTTACGAAGTCAGAATTGCGAGATATAAACGAACAATTCTCACTTTTAATCCTCAGAATTGTGTGATATAAACTTGCAATTGTGAGTTATAAAGTCAGAATTGCGAATTCTGACTTTTTTCTCGCAAATGCGAGTTTGTATCTCGCAATTCTGACTTTCTTCTCGCAATTATGATATATATCCTAAACTCGCAATTGCTAGTTAAAAAGACAAATTTGTTCTCAGAATTGCAAGTTTTTATCTCACAATTCTGACTTTTAACTCTCATAAATTACATGATATAAACTTGCAATTGTGAGTTATGAAGTCAGAATTGCGAGATATAAACGAACAATTCTCACTTTTAATCCTCAGAATTGTGTGATATAAACTTGCAATTGTGAGTTATAAAGTCAGAATAGCGAATTCTGACTTTTTTCTCGCAAATGCGAGTTTGTATCTCGCAATTCTGACTTTCTTCTCGCAATTATGATATATATCCTAAACTCGCAATTGCTAGTTAAAAAGACAAATTTGTTCTCAGAATTGCAAGTTTTTGTCTCACAATTCTGACTTTTAACTCTCATAAATTACATGATATAAACTTGCAATTGTGAGTTATAAAGTCAGAATTTTGAGATATAAACTAATAATTCTGACTTTTAACCCTCACAATTGCGTGATATAAACTGGCAACTGTGAGTTATAGTCAGAATTGTGTGATATAAACTCATAATTGCGAGTTATAAAGGCAGAACTGACTTTTTTTCTTGCAATTATGAGATATATCCTAAACTTGCAATTGTGAGTTACGAAGTCAGAATTGCGAGATATAAACGAACAATTCTCTTTTAATCCTCAGAATTGCGTGATATAAACTTGCAATTGTGAGTTATAAAGTCAGAATTGCGAATTCTGACTTTTTTCTCGCAAATGCGAGTTTGTATCTCGCAATTCTGACTTTCTTCTCGCAATTATGATATATATCCTAAACTCGCAATTGCTAGTTAAAAAGACAAATTTGTTCTCAGAATTGCAAGTTTTTGTCTCACAATTCTGACTTTTAACTCTCATAAATTACATGATATAAACTTGCAATTGTGAGTTATAAAGTCAGAATTTTGAGATATAAACTAATAATTCTGACTTTTAACCCTCACAATTGCGTGATATAAACTGGCAACTGTGAGTTATAGTCAGAATTGCGAATTCTGACTTTTTTCTTGCAAATGCGAGTTTGTATCTCGCAATTCTGACTTTCTTCTCGCAATTATGATATATATCCTAAACTCGCAATTGCTAGTTAAAAAGACAAATTTGTTCTCAGAATTGCAAGTTTTTGTCTCACAATTCTGACTTTTAACTCTCATAAATTACATGATATAAACTTGCAATTGTGAGTTATAAAGTCAGAATTGCAAGATATAAACTAACAATTCTGACTTTTAACCCTCATAATTCCGAGTTATAAAGTAAAAATTGCAAATTCTGATTTTTTTCTCGCAAATGTGAGTTTGTACTTTTTTTCTCGTAATTATGAGATATATCCTAAACTCGCAATTGCGAGTTATGAAGTCAGAATTGTGAGATATAAACAAACAATTCTGACTTTTAACCCTCATAATTGCGTGATATAAACTTGCAATTGCGAGTTATAAAGTCAGAATTGCTAGATGTAAACTTTAACCAAGTTTAGCCTTTATATTTATATTTTTTATAAAAAGTAATAATTGTGAGGGAAAAAGTCCGAATTGTGAGATAAAAAGCAATGCAATAACCTTTTTTAATTTAGAATTGTAACTTTATTTCTCAGAATTGCAAGATTGTTTCTTAGAATTGCAAGTTTATGTTTCGCAATTCTGACTTTATAACTCATAACTATATATATCCCTCAATTCTAAGAAAAAAAAGTCAGAATTGAGAGTTTGTATCATGCAATTGGGAGAAAAAAAGTCAGAATTGTGAGATAAAAAGTTAGTTACCTTTTTTTTAAAAACAGGCTTCAGTAGATGAGAGAGAAGAGTGATATGTGTACAAATAAACATTTCTCAAAACAGGGTTTTTCTAAAATATGATGAATGGATAGTCAGGTAAACCTAAGTTGCTTCAGTCCAGTAAGTGTTCGTATTTAAATATTATTAACAATATAAAAGTTATTCTTATGTTTACTTCATAAAAATCTATAAAAAGACACATGTACCAAAACTTGAAGGGGACACATTTTAGAATGTGTACAGGCCTTAGAAGTTATCAGATATGACCCTGGACCACAAAACCAGTCATAAGGGCCCATTTTTATTAGATTTATACATAATCTGAAAGCTCCCCATTGATGTATAGTTTGTTGGGATAGGTCAATATTTGGCCAAAATACAACTATTTGAAATTCTGAAATCTGAGGGTGCATCAAAAATCGAAATATTGAGAAAATTGCCTTTAAAGTTGTCCAAACGAAGTTCTTAGCGATGCATATTACTAATCAAAAATTAGGTTTTGATATATTTACTGTAGGAGGTTTACAAAATATCTTCATGGAACATGATCTTTACTTAATATCCTAATGATTTTTGGCATAAAAAACAAAACGATAATTTTGACCCATACAATGTATTGTTGGCTATTGCTACAAAAATACCTGTGCTACTTAAGACTGGTTTTGTGGTCCAGGGTCACAAATATGATACATTAGGCTTTAAAGGGTTAAAACTGAGTGGCAGTAACAACCAAAATGTTGTGACATCACACAATGATTGCATCAACACATGACCCCCTCTGTAAACAGTTATTAAGAGAAACTTAGCCTAGAGGAAGTAGGATAGATACTATTTGTCCTAAACAGAAGAGCAATTAACCAGAGTAAACAGTGATGAAGTCCTTTAAACATTGCGCTATTCCTGGCTTTGTGTAGCACCTATGACTCTGCATAACTTTTGAAGGGGTCTCAACATTAGGAAAATGAGACTTAAGATTAATTTTAACAATGTCTTAGATTATTTCAGTCTGACGCATCAACAAACTCAACATAGCTTTTACACAGAAATATTAAAACAAGGTTATATTCTTTGAAACACTGAAAAACTAAGTTGTTTTTTTTCAATAATTGCCTCTGCGTCTTTAATATGTTCTTGGTGAATATACAGTCAAGCCTGAAATTATTCATACCCCTGGCAAATTCTGACTTAAAGTTACTTTTATTCAACCAGCAATTAATTATCATAATTAATCATCTTTTATTTACATTTGCACAAAAAGTGGCATGTCCAAAATTATTCTTACCCTTCTCAATAATCAATAGAAAAGCCTTTATTGGCTATCACAGCAATCAAACGCTTCCTATAATTGCTGACCAGCTTTTTGCATGTCTCCACTGGTATTTTTGCCCATTCATCTTTAGCGATGAGCTCCAACTCTTTTCAGGTTGGAGGGTCTCCTTTCCATCACCCTGATCTTTAGCTCCCTCCACAGATTCTCAATTGGATTTAAGTCAGGACTCTGGCTGGGCCACTGCAAAACGTTAATGTTTTGTCTGCTAACCATTTCTTCACCACTTTTGCTGTGTGTTTTGGGTCGTGGTCAAGATGAAATGTCCACTGGTGCCCAAGGCCAAGTTTCTCTGCAGACTGCCTGATGATGTTGTTGAGAATTTTGATGTATTGCTCCTTTTTCATGGTGCCGTTTACTGTTACTAGGTTCCCTGGTAAAATAACCCCCAAAACATTAGGTTCCCACCACCATGTTTGACAGTGGGGATGGTGTTCTTAGTGTTGAAGGCTTCTCCTTTTTTACGCCAAATGATGGCTACATCATTGTGGCCAAACAATTAAATTTTTGTTTCATCTGACCATAAAACAGAAGACCAGAAGTCTTCTTCTTAGTCCAGATGAGCATTTGCAAAGGCCAAGCGGGCTTTTGTGTGCCTTATCTGGAGAAGTGGTGTCCACTTTGGTCTGCATCCGTGGAACCCAGCGGTGTGCAGTGTCCGTTGGACTGTCTGCCTTGAGACGTTGCCACCAGCAGAGCCCAGATTCATCAAGATGGCCTTGGTGGTGATCCGTGGATTCTTTTTTACCTCTCTCACTATCCTCCTGGCCAGCACAGGTGTCACTTTTGGCTTCCGTCCACGTCCTCTGAGATTTTTCACAGTGCGGAACATCTTGTATTTTTTAATAATACTTTACTCTGTAGCCACTGGAACTTCAAAACATTTCGATATGGTCTTATAGCCCTTTCCTGACTTGTGAGCAGCCACAATGCGCAGCCGCAGGTCCTCAATGAGCTCCTTTGTCTTAGCCATGACTGTCCACAAACCAGCAGCAGAGAGCTTCTGTTTTTCACCTGTTGAGTTGATTAAAACAGCAGTTCCCAATGAATCAGGGTAATCAGGGTGCTTTAGAACAGCTTGGACTATTTGGAATGGTATAGAACTTTGGATTTTCCCATAGACTGTGACAGTTTGCAAAGGGTATGAATAATTTTGGACATGCCACTTTTTGTTCAAATGTAAATAAAAGCTGAGAATTATTTTATTTTTTTTCACAATGATGCCTCTTGTACATATTATCTTTTGGGAGAGCCTGTGTCATTTCCGGTCAAAAAAAACTTGCTGGTTGAATAAAAGTAACTTTAAGTCCGAATTTGCCAGGGGTATGAATAATTTCGGGCTTGACTGTATGTATAGTAAGGTTTTAGAATTACTTTTTCTATCCTTTTGTTTCCTAGGGGGATCTTTACAGAGGGAGTGTGCTGTATCATAGCAGGGCTGCTGGGCACAGGAAATGGATCGACCTCTTCCAGTCCTAACATAGGGGTGCTTGGAATCACAAAGGTGAGTTAGATAATACTAGTGTATATTAGAAAGCATTCAGTAAATGCAGTTCTGTATTTGTGACATCTGTTCACTCTCTGTTAACTCTACTCATCTCATCTTCGTTCCATTGTCATCAGTCCTAGTTTTTTTATTTCTCCTACAGGTGGGAAGTAGGAGGGTGATACAATATGGAGCAGGCATAATGCTTATATTGGGAACTATTGGGAAGTTCACCGCCCTGTTTGCCTCCTTACCTGATCCTATCCTCGGAGGGATGTTCTGCACCTTGTTTGGTAACAAACTTGTTGGACCTATTAGCATTTGCAGATGTTTTATCCCAGCTTTGTCCACAGGGTGTCAGTAAAGAGCCCAGAAACTCTGTAGCAACTGCAGATTTGCTCCATCCAAGTCAACATGCCATGAATGAATTTTGTATTTCAAACATATTTTTTTGGAACAAGTCAATATTTAATTATGTACACTAACATTTTCTGAAGGATCATGTAACACTGAAGACTCAAGTAATGGCTGCTGAAAATTCAGCTTTGCCATCAAAGAAATATAAAATACATTTTCAAATATTTTAAAGAAGAAATTGTAATAATATTTCACAACATTAGAGTTTTCACTTTATTTTTTTATTAAAATAAATGCAGTTTTGGTGCTCTCAAGGGAAGGCACTGCAGGCAAAAACAGTATTTTTTCATGCACAGTTTAAGATTTTGGGCTTTTTGGTTTTTCATAAAGTTATTTTTTCAGACTAGTGGAAAGAAAACATCCAAAAGACACTGTTAAGTGTTACTTTTATAGCACTTTATCTATTTCATATAGATTTCAATTACAATACATATTTTTAAAGGCTGTTTTCTCAAAATGAGTTTTCCTCCTACCATAAATCTCCATTTCAGTAGCACTTACACACACCAAACTTTAAATTTTTATTCCTGACTATATCCTGAAGGTTTTTACAGAGAGATTTGTTCATATATAATTTGCTTGATTTTATACAACATTTTATTCCCAAAAAACTGTAAAAACATCTATCATTTTCTGCCTGTTCTAAGTATTTTCTGAATTATGGAGTGACAAAATGACATACAAAAACTCTAATACGTCGAATTTATTAACTGACTTCATCCAGTGTTTAGATTTTTGTACTAGAAATATATGCAAATTAGTGCATATTTCATTAAACTGCCTCATTTGCATATTAAAACCTAACATTTTATAAAACTTGTAATACAACATTTTTTTGCAATTAACAATGTAATCAATCAACTGAGTTTTTTTACTCTATTCAAGAGACGTCTTTTTAAAAAACATCTAACCCCACACTTCATAACTGTAGTGTGTATTAATTTTTTGTGAAGTTTAAACTTGTTTTTTTTTTTTTTTTTTTTCTTATGTGTGTGTGTGTGTGTGTTTTTAATTTGTACCCAGGTATGATTACAGCGGTTGGCCTGTCAAACCTGCAGAGTGTGGATCTGAACTCTTCGAGAAATCTTTTTGTTCTGGGTTTCTCCATGTTTTCTGGCCTCATGTTGCCTAATTACCTGGACACTCATCCGGGCAGCATTAAAACAGGTTGATTTGCCAGACAGTTTATTTTTGCAGCAAGTAAGCCGCAGCTGTTATCACCTATTACTGTGAATACACATGTTTTGACTGATTTCAACAGGTGTAGCAGAACTGGATCAAATCATCACTGTGCTCCTGACAACAGAGATGTTTGTAGGGGGATTCATAGCATTTGTACTTGATAACACAATCCCAGGTAAGTGAAAGAGTTATCGATATAAAAATTAATTGGATAAATCGACAACAAACGCTCCCATGTCATTTTGTGTGCAGGCACCAAAAAAGAGCGAGGTCTGATTGAATGGGCGGCTGAGAATTATTCAGGTGCAGGAACTGTAAAAATAGACACATATGACTTTCCAATTGGGATGGGGCTGGTCCGGAAGCTGGATTGTTTGCGCTACCTGCCGATCTGTCCTACTTTCCGGGGCTTTAAGCCATCATGCTGCAAGTATAAGGAGGAGGATGACATGAAAATAAATGAAGGTGTGATTGATGTTCCAATCGAAATGGTCTGCACCAAAATTTAGCCTTTCTTTTTTATTGGACTTGGTTTATTATAGTGTATGTTGCTTGGGTGAAGCTGAATCTTTTCACAGTTTAGCACCAATTTTTTTTCTGTCAAAAATTTTGATTGGTTTGTTCAGTTTTGCATCTAAAACAGACAAGTCAGAATGCACCATTAGAATCAAAAGTTTACGTACACCTTGCAGAATCTGCAAAATGTAAATTATTTTAAGAGGTATGTTATTTTTTCTTTAGTACTGACTTGAATAAGATATTTCACCTAAAAAAATGTTTACATATAGTCGTATCCTATGTTTGTCCTGAACAGTTAAACTGCCTGCTGTTCTTCAGAAAAATCCTTCAGGTCCCACAAATTCTTTGGTTTTCCAGCATTTTTGTGTATTTGAACCCTTTCCAACAATGACTGTATGATATTGAGATCCATCTTTCCACACTGAGGACAACTGAGGGACTCATATGCAACTATTACAGAAGGTTCAAACGCTCACTGATGTTTCAGAAGGAAAACAGTGCATTAAGAGCCGGGGGTGAAAACTTTTGAACAGAATGAAGATGTGTACTTTTTCCCCTTTTTTGCCTAAATATATATTTTTTTTAATTAGCACTGCCCTTCAGAAGCTACAGAAGATTTCCCAGAAGACAAAATAATTCAAATTTACCCTGATCTTCAAATTCTAAAAGTTTTCACCCCTGACTCTTAATGCGTCGTGTTTCCTTCTGAAGCATAAGTGAGCATTTGAACCTTCTGTAATAGTTGCATATGAGTCCCTCAGTTGTCTTCAGTGTGAAAAGATGCATCCTAAAATCATACAGTCATTGTCAATACACAAAGTGCTGAAAAACCAAAGAACTTGTGGGACCTAAAGAACTAAAGAAAGAATAGGAGGCAGTTTAACTGTTCAGGACAAACAAGGAACTCATGAACAACTATCGCTAAAAAAACAGCTGTGGATCATTCAGGTAACAACACAGTATTTGGAATCAAGTTTATGTAAACTTTTGAACAGGAACATTTTTATAAATTCAACTATTATTTTCTCTGGTGGACTATATGTGAATGTCTTTTATGTGAAATACCTTATTCAGGTCAGTACTAAATAAAAAATAGCATGCATTTTGTATGATCCCTTTTATTTTGATAAAATAATTTACATTTAGCAGATTCTGCAAGGTGTATATAAACTTTTGACTTCAACTGCATTTAAAAAAACTGGGCCTCTGTTCTTTAAACATTAGGTGTTTATTGAAATGAATTCAAAGAAAATTAAGGTCAGGGTTTTTTTTCATTTATTACCTCTTGATTGTGTACAAAATATGCAAGTGATTAACACTAAACACAATGTGTTCAGAACTGTTTAGCTTCAGAAAATAGTGAAAAATTACATTGTAAATACACTGAAATAATAATTTATATACATATTGTAGTAACTAATCATTTTTATAAATACTAAGAGTGTGCTATGTATTCAATAAGAGCCATAGGACACGATCATGTGAACATTCAGTTTTGACAAACATGTGCTTAAGTTATTTTGTATTAAAATATAGCTAATGTCTTTCTGTCTGTCTAAAACATTTTTATCTGTCTTACAAAAAGGTTCAAAAGGTTAGAAAAACATGTAGTATCAACTAGCAATTAACATTTTTGCAGCATTTATTAACCTAGGTTCATTTGAATTTAAAAATGAATTATTTATAATATTTATTAGACTGGTATATGTACAATTTTATATTAACCAAGATTATTAAATGCTGTAAAAGTACTGTTTTGTGTCAGATCATGATAACGTGTTAACTAATTTTAACCAACTGAACCTTACTGTAAAGTATTACCAATTCATTTTTAACAATATGGCAAATAAAACATCATGTAGTGGCTCTGATTCTATTCAGCCCAGAGGATTTGATTTACCGCAGTGTTTGTTCGAAAGCTAAATTGATTTAGTATCTTGCTGGTTCAGCCCTATTTAATCATCCTTATTGATTTTAATGAAATATCTATATATTCTCATCCATCCTCTCACTGGCTTCACATTTGACACCAGAACATTCAGTCATGTGGCAATAGTATCAGTTATATATAGTCAATAAGCCATCCTGAATCTCAGATAACGGCTCTGTGGATTAAAGCAAAGGTCTTTCATAAACAAGTGTCAGGTGTCAGTAGGAAAACAATGAACACATTTTTTGGGCAAATTCACTTTGAAACCAGTTCACATCCAAATTTTTGTTCACACTTCATTTTAAAGTCCAATTCTCATTATTAACTGACTAATTACTAAAACTTTTGTCTCATTTTGTCACTTATTACTAGCAATAAACTATTTACATTTAGGTATGGGGTATGGTTAAGGGATCTAAAATAAAGCATTAAAGCGATAGTTCACCCAAAAATGAAAATTCCCTTTTATTGTAAGACCTCCGTTCATCTTCGGAACACAAATTAAGATATTTTTGATGAAATCCGAGAGCTTTCTGACCCTCCATAGACACGGTCAAGACACATAAACGTAGTAAGGACATTGTTCGAAGGAGAAGAATTGTTGAATAAAGTCATTATTTTTGTTTTTGCACAAAAAGTATTCTTGTAGCTTCGTAAAATTACGGTTGAACCACTGATGTCACATGGACCATTTTAACGTCCTTGTGCCTTGACCGTGTCTATGTAGGGCCAGAGAGCTCCTAGATTTCATCACAAATATCTTAATTTGTGTTCCAAAGATGAATGAAGGTCTTATGGGTTTGGAACGACATAAGGGGGAGTAATTAATGACAGAATTCTATCCCTTTAATATATGCTTTATAAACAGCCAATATGCAAGTGAAAGGCATGCTAGTTAATAGTGAGAATTGGCCCTTAAAATAAAGTGTTAAAGTTTATTAAAAATGTCATTTAAGACACTAAAATTCTGTTTGTTTCAGTTTGCAAATATGAAAAAATAAAGTGTTGTCAGGAAGTGCTTAACTAAGCCCTTGTTTACATGAACCATAATTTGGCTCAAACTGCCATTTAGTAAATATAAATGAATTTTACAATAACAAAATCATGACCTTTCTCATACTTGCTAAACAAGCTCAAGACACTTAGATCCCTTGGCGAGTCTCAATTGCCCATACCAGAGGTGATCTGAGCCCCTTTCCCTTTAAAGCCCCTGCTCTGTTTACGTAGCCTGAATGTGTGAATGCATATGCATCTTACAACATTTCAACAGTTATAATCAGTCTCACCCATGTCAGAGGTAGCCTTTACGAAGTAAGGAGTGTTGAATGCAGTGCTAACTGAAAACGCTTTCAGCTTTGATGCCCTGAGGCCAGGGCAGCAGATGGTCAACATGTTTCACTCATCCAGAAGCTTATAAACAGCTTCTTTCCAGCACTGGGTAATCTGATCCTTTTGACATGACTTATTGTCTTCTACAGTCTATAGGTCCCATCAGGTTTCATGGTTCTGGTGGTGGAGCACCTGAGGATGTGACTGTACATAGGAGAAGCACTGTGGAGTATACATGGGTGGGATGTGAAGGGAGGCAAAGGGTATGGCACAGGGTGCAGGCAAAACGGCACTGGGGAGCGTCTGTTGTGGCAGTAGGACCTCAACGTACTGGCAAGTTTCTGGATCAAATAGCATCTTGCGCTGTGGCAGCTGAGGTATGTCCACATAGAAATAGCGGCCAGTTTCCGGGTCAAGCAACAGTTGGCGGGGGTTTTGTCCTGCTGCTATGCTTCCTCCTGCTTCTGGATACAGCACACCTGTACCCCCAAGCCTGGCCTCTGCACTCATGGGAACAAAGACTGTGTTCTGTTGGCTCTCTGGAGAAGATATTTTCAGCCCTGGTTCTCCATTCTGAGCTTGACTGGTTGAGCCATCTGTTGGCTGGACTAGCATTTTTCCATCCTCAGACAGAGATCTCAGTAGGGGGGTATGACTATTTGATCCTGGAGGCTGGTTATAAAGAGGTGTTTGAAACACAACAGGCCCTTGAACATAGCCATGAACTCCAATGTGAGGAGAGATTGTCTGATAACCCAGTGGATTGGGTTTGTAGTAATATGAGGGAACCATGGGTGTGGAAGCAACCGTTAGGACGCAAGCAGACAGAGGCCCCACTGTACTCTGCGACCTGGGAGGAAGGCATGGGGTCTGGAGGCCATCATTGATTATCTTGGCATAGTCCTGTTGCTCAGAAATTGCTGTTGGGGGACAATATTGAAGCGCTACTGGGAAAAGTTTATCTTTGTCAGAGCTGGTGGTCATCTCATGCTCTGCCTTGTCAGTAGAGGCCTCCTCTTTTGCTTGCGGTGCCAAGTCTGTCCTGTTTGTTGGTTTCAAGTTTGTATCGCTGACTAGAACATCAGGTTTACTCGTGCCAACTTGGCTATCCTGTGTCTCTGAGGGCTTTGACAAGGCACAACTGTTTGCCTTGGTTAAACTAATTGGGCTGACCTTTGTAAATCCAACAGTAAGACTTTTGTCATTTGATTCCACTTTAGTTGAGCTTCCTCTTGGTGCCGAGTGATCTTTCCTTCTGTCCAGGGAAAGAGGTGGAGTGACTTTCCGTACCAGGGGTTTTTCATCTTGTCTGTATCCCTTTCCCTTTCCTTCAGCCATTTTGTTGCTTAGATTGTGTACCGATGGCTGAAACAAACGAGCACTCATGTCTATCCCATGGGCTGGTTCCCCTGCGCCCTTGAAGGACTTGTTGTACGTGTTTTTCACTAGACTTCTCATGTCTCGAACTACGTGCACAGGGGCTATGGCTTTCAATTTGCCTTGGTTTTGCATACCTAGGATTGCAGACTGTCCTGGTGACTTGACTTCCTCTTTGCCAATCTCTTGCTCCTTTTCAGCACCGCTCTCATCAACTTGCGGGATTGTGTTGTCCACTTTTGCTTCCAAATCAGAGATTAGGCATGCAATATTAGTAGGACTGAGTGTACTTTCTATGGTGCCAACCTGTTGTTCCTGCTTTTCCAGCACATTGGTTACGGTCATATTGTGTTGTTTCTGAATTCCTTGCCCTGTATGGCATTCTTCAGGTGTGGTTTTCATAGAGGCCTGTGTGCTGATGGGTACATTTGTTGCTGCACTCGAATTCCATGCTCTGCCCTTTGCTGAGTCACAGGATAGCTTCCCTCCAGGGCTCAGGTTAGGCAGCCGCAACACCACCTCTCTTGGACTCGACTTCTCTGCTTTCTCATTCTCTGAAACGTCGGTTATTTCAGTGCCACTGCCTTGAACTTCAGACCTGCCAGTTGCACTAAAAAGAGGACTGAAGCCATGTTTGCTCAGCAGCTTGGGTTGTGTTTTAGAGTTAACGCTGCAATGCTTTTGAACAGGGCTGGACTCTCTCTGGGCCTCCCTCTTATGAGTAGCACTTTGATTTATCTTGGTAGTTTCGGCATATACATCCTTGCCAGACAAATAAGTGCATTCATCAGTGGTAGTAGTCCTGTTGTTCACTTTGGTAGAAGCAAAAGCTTTATCAGAAACATCCAAGGTGCGAAGATTTTGTTCATGTTGCATTTTTTTTGACAGGACATTTGTTATGATGCAGGAAGCCATCTGGGCTTTGCTGGAGGTTTCATCCAAGGAATATGACTTCTGAAGCCTTTGCTTTCTCTCAGCTTGTACGGATCTTTGATCAGCCACATGGGAGTCCTGGTTAAAAGCTGCAGGGGTGCTATGTTGACGCTGAAACATATCCCGGGCACGCACAGGTGTGTTTGCAACCTGAAAGGTTTGATTGTTGACATGTGCCTCTGATGTGTCCCGTCTCTTCAGTTGTATTTGTCTTTTGGGCACAGTCTTTAAGCTCCGGTTTATTTCATCAATGGTTTCCAATGCAACATCAACACACTCAAAGCTGCTGGATTCTGAGCAAACAGATGTGTTTTGAGTGTTTGAATACATCTGCATTTTAAAAGAGAGAATATCATCTGTCCAATTGTTGTGGTTTTTATCAGCAGCGGGCTGACTTGAGGGCCTACAGCTTGAACTGAAAACATGCATGTAGTCAGTTTCAGAACAGGAAGATCTTACCTGGGCCTGGTTAACAAGGCCCCCCACCTTACTACTGGCTTCAGCAAGCTTTGTTCCCATGCTGGTTGATCCTCTGGTATTGTCTGTAGTGTGGCAGGGTTGGCAAGAGCTGCTACACAGCGTGCAGGAGAGCGGTCTGGACTGGCAGACGCCTTGCCCGCTCTGCTTTTCCAACGTCCGAGTATCAGCGAGTCTCTGTAGTTGGTGTTGGTGCCTGGTTGCGGGGATACGCTCTGAATAACAGTGCGGCGGGATTCTTGACTCCTGCTTGCTGACTGTGAGTGTTGAGATGCAGTTTGCAGACGCTTTTCTATTTCTAGACCTGACTGACAGCTCAACCTGCTCCTTTATGCGACTCACCCCTCTACCCTGGCCCTCCCCCTCCTTTTCCATTTGACCCAGAATATGCCCGCCTCTCTCAAGCCTGAGTGCACTCAAACGTTCCCTGGGTTTTTGCTTTTGTGTCGCGTGGTCCTCTTTTGGCTCTGTGCCACCATGCTCCTGCTCTCTACCCTTGCTGTATTGATTTCTCTGAGGTGTTATCAAAATAGTGTTTGAAGTGAATATGGGTTCTGGGGAGCTGGGCTCCTCTGCAGTTCTAATGTTAGTATGAAACACAGTCCTGCCACCTCCAAAATAATCCCACGGTTTAACCAATGAATCTTTTCCTGATAAATTAAGATCGCCAGAATTATCCAGCTTTTGCACGGGGCTTTCCGAGGCTGCCTTTACAGGCTGCAAATCCACATTTGTTGCTGTTGTACCCAACAGCAGATATTTTGACTCAGATTCTAACACTCTTTCAGTTGTTGAATATTTGACCTGTTCACATTGGGACACTTCAGGAAGCACTTCTGCACCCTTCTCTTCTTCTGTTTTGTAGTCTTGTGATAGTGTGGTTTCTGTGATCAAAGATCTTGATGTGATGTCCTTCATAGTAGTAGTGCAATCCAAGAACTCAAATGTGCCTCCTTCAGCAGGATGTTCTGTAGACAGAGTGTAGTTTCTGTCCCCTAAAGCTTCACCGTACTCACTCAGAGAACAAAGAGCAGTGTAGTATGAACTTGCCGAGTCATCCGTGATATCATCAGCCTGCTCTAGGTCACTTTCCCCTTCATCTCTTTGTTGGAGAGACAGAATGTTATTTTCTTTGATAGAAACAGATGGCTTAGACATATCTCTTTAAATGTCACTTCAAAAATTTCCTTCTGTCGGGATGTTTTACACACTACCAATACTGCAAGTGCAGAAATGTTTATGGTTCAGAAAATGAGATGCATCAAGTGATGAAACTTGAGATCACACGTCCAGCCTGACTGCTTCTGCTGAATTCTTATCTAAGAAAAAGAATAATAAGATGCATTTTAGATGCTTAAAATTAGATGTAAACACTCATGCATTTGATTTATTAAATGGATTCATTCCATTGTTTGACTTAACAGTGTTTTCAAAGAAAATACTGTAGTATTTTGTAAAAAGTAAAATGTAAAAAGTTCTCTCACCTGATCCAAGCCACCCAAATCGTCTCCTTTTTGTTGAAACTCCCTTGAGGTGTTAAATCTGAATGAGAAATCAAGGAAAAATTTCAACAGGTCAGCAGACATGACATCTATAATAAGTAATTAGGCCAAGTGCAAAAAGTACACTAAGCTAGGGACTGAAGAGGAGATGAATCAGACCTTATTTTTTGGCTGCTGAGGTCTGGATCAGGAAATGTGGTCCAGGCCCAGTTGTAGCTAAGGTAGTGGTGTGGCAGTCAGCTTTGACAGCAGGTGCTGGTCTGGCTGTGCTGGAGCGTTCCCTTTGGAATCTGACTAACATAGCCAGTGCAGTCACAGGGCCAGCTATATATAGTTCTCCAGGCCCCATAACACTATCATCAGGGAGATAGGACTAAAGTCTTCTGGGTACACTGTGGTAAGTATTGAGCCTTTAAATGTCCACTGCAAATAGAATGATCACGCTAGTTATGGGGGTATCATTTGATGGTGTAAATTAAATCTTTTTACAGTAGGCATTGAAGCTATCATTATATCTAAATTAATTGTGCATTGATCTGAACTTTGATCATGTGAAGTTCATTTTAATGTGAAATGCCGATTCATCTAAACTATGAGTGGAAGCACTGTTGTTCGAAAGCACACAGTTGTTCGAGAGCAGATGTGCACTTCCTCTCGTGTTTGTTGTGCGTTGCCAGCCAACTCTGGGACTTTCACTGAATTGGACATGACCATGCAGGCCATGACAGCTATGGCATTTGACCCACTTGGTCTCGGCTTTGCCTGATGGTTTAATGACATGATATAGTGGGCAGCAAGGATATAAGACTGCTTAATTTCACACTAGCGGTACTCCAAAAGTTTCTTATCCGCATAGTATCACATACATCAAACCTGAAGGGACCAACGACACTGTGGTGTTAAGTTGTGAGAAGTGTATAGCATTACAGAGAGTTAAGAGCATTAGCCTATAACATAACTGCCATATTAGCATTTCAACCTGAAAATATGCTTACAGACTAATCAAACAGGGAAACGAGAGACATAATACACAATAAGAGTAAAGATTTCCACTTATCTTGTTTATATTTACATGTACATCATTTAGCAGACACTTATCCAGAGACTTAAAATAAAGAAACTAGGAATATAAGTGTCATGGTTTACAGTTGTGAAGTGGTTAAGTACATCTTAAAAAGACAAAAATGTAACACAGTAAACCTAGCTACTACAATAAATATCAAAGTAACATGGTATCCTCTAGAGTGTTTTCACGACGCATCATCAGTTAGCCATTTTGGCGTCACTGAATGTAAACAATGCTTCTGAACCGAACTAAACTTGAAAATGGTCAGTTATTGCCTTGTTTTGGTCTGTTCTAATTGGTTGGACCGGAAGGAACAAAAGGCATTTGTGGTTTGGCCAAACTGAACCAGGATTACAAGAACAAGAATCTTGACAACATTCATGTTTGTTCTTATCGTTACCAGTCAGGTAGGTGATTTATTAGGCTAATATCTTAATTAATACTGCTGGTATGTATCTTTACCATATATTAACTTTAGTTTGTCAAAATATTGCGCCTTTTACTGCTTACCAAGTCCTTCTCTATATGATTGAACAGCTTCACACGTTTTTTTTTCAGTGGTTTAAAACAGCATAAATTAGCATAAATTGTCAAATGTGGCCACGCATCCGGGTAATTGACCAAATTGTGACGTAAGTGCAAATCCTCTATATTTACATTTACATTATATGCATTTAGCATGCACTTATTCAAAAACTTAAAATAACGGAACATACATGTCTTGGTTTACAGTTGTGAAGTGGTTAGTACATCTCTCACAAAAATCAGAATAAGCTGGTATTTAGACATACGAGGATTTTGTTTTCGTGACAGATGTACCCAAATTACGTTAGTTTTACAGAGTATAAAAATCGTTGTGCCGCTTTTTTATTTATTATTTTGGATGACACTTTTGAAATGCCATTAATAATCTGACAAGTCTATCTCATCCCTAAATGTGACACTGGACCACAAACCAGTCTTAAGTAGCACAGGTATATTTGTAGCAATAATAGCCAAAAATACATTGTATGGGTCAAAATGATCGATTTTTCTTTTATGGCAAAAGGATATTAGTAAAGATCATGTTCCATGAAGATATTTCGTAGATTTCCTACTGTAAATATATTGACTTCATCAGATTCCATATTTTCAAATAGTTGTATCTCGGCCAAATATTGTGCTATCATAACAAACCATACATCAATGGAAAGCTTATTTATTCAGCTTGTGTAAATATAAATTTCCAAAAATTGATCCTTTTGGTTTTGTGGTCACAAATAGAAAAGCTGCATGTCACCATACTGTCGAAACTTCCGTTTGCATACTGCAAACAGATTGGCCATATAGCTACTCTAGTGCTAAACTGCTACGTATGAAACAACCAGGTTTTTTTACTTCATCATCCTTTAATAAGCTAAAGATCCTTTGCACATGCATTGTTGTATTTAATATAGATAGCACTGTCTATGAGATTATACATAAACTCTGCAATGTCCTGTTTTACAATTGTGCTTAGGACTGCAGGGTCCACCTGCTGGCCAAATACAGGCAAAACATTATAAAATAAAAACTATTTATATAAATTAAACTTAAAAAAAAAAACTATAAAAAAATTAATTTGGACAATTTTAAAGGCGATTTTTGCTCAATATTTTGACTTCATCAGATTCCAGATTTTCAAATAGTTGTATCTCGGCCAAATATTGTCCTATCATAACAAACCATACATCATTGGAAAGCTTATTTATTCAGCTTGTACAAATATTGATTTCCAAAAATTGTTTTACAATTTCACTATTTTACAAAACTAGGATTTAGTTTTAAATGAATAAGTATGAATAAGCATGCGTTCAAACAACACTATCGTGACAATTCACTCATTTTAATTTCATAAAATAATTTCATCAACACCCGTTACATTCGAAATGCGTAATTATTTTAAAATAATCTGATTATTGTTAATTAAATGAAAAATATATCAGATTTATATATTTAAACATGTAAAGTTTTCATATTTATTTACACTCAATTATGACACAAAATGTAATGTGTTATTTGCTGTGCTCTACATTAAAAATAATAAATCTCAGCAAACCATAATCACCACATTCCACCTGTAGATTTAGATGATTGTTTACTAATAAAAACGTACATACCCTCACATTTCAGTGCGTTTCATCTATTAATGGTTTAAATAAGTTGAGGAATAGCAATTTGAAGCAATGCTAATGTTAATGTCCACGCTGCGGACTCCTCCCCGTTTGGAGCGACCACGCAGCTCCGCACACCAACATCATTCAGATCTGCTCCTCTCAGGCCGCTGGGGGAGCACACTACACGGGACGGCGAAAAAAGTCAAAGGGGTTAACTTGGATACACACGCGGCGGTGTTTTGATTAAAAAAAAAACACCCAACTCCACATTGAAGCGACTTTGTTATCCACGGGAAGAATTTCCCTTGATATGGGATTTGTTTCGAAAAGTACAGACGCGCGTAGTTGAAGGATATAACTCCAGTATGCGGCAGTTTTGAAACAAAGGGGTCTGGAGCGCCGTTGTCTCAGTGGTAAGACGCGCTGTTGTTTTAATAAAGAGCGTTATATTGTTTCCTACAATGTTCCTTTTCAGCTTCTGCTTTAGTTTGGATAGACACGGTGGATTAACGCGTTTACACCGAAACTCCTCGCTTTATTCGTTCACAACTCTGATGTATACTTGATATCGCTGTAATAAGGATCTCGTGGCGTGCCGCGGGGCTGGATGCGCCGCGCCGGTCACTTTCATTTTTCACTGATTTGGTGTTTTATATTTTTATTTTAAAGGAATAAAGTAACCT